>NC_045429.1:138759481-139070374 GCF_902635505.1 Sarcophilus harrisii
GAAAAAAAACAACAAGGGTAGCAATCCTGATCTCAGATCAAGCAAAGGCAAAAATAGAACTAATTAAAAGAAATAAGGAAGATTATTAAACAGTAGAACTAGAATTAGATCTAGGTCCCTAAACTCAGTATTCCTTTTCCTTCTCTAGAGCTCAAGGTAATTAACATGATGTTTTCTACTAATTAGAAATATTTGAATAACCTTATCATTGGTGGAGAATATTTTATTTATTTGAATTTTATACAAAATAAATTTCATGATTCATGGTTGAAGAACTTTGAATAATTTGTACAGGCATGTATATATATATATATATATATATATATATATATATATATATATAAAACATGCACATATGTATATGTAAAGACACAAACATAATACTAATACATATTTACCATACACATACATGTATATAATGTGCATATATAGTTACATATCTACACACATTTCTACAGATATGTGCATATATATTCATTTGTATGTATGCATGCACATGTATAAGCATGTACAGAAAATGAGAAGTAGAGAAAATAGATAGATGACAGAATGATAGACAGGCAGATAGATAGACAGACAGACAGACAGATAGATAGATAGTGCTGGAGGGCAGTAATTTAGAAAATATTTGTTACTTTCAGCTTTTTTCTTTGTTCTACAAAGTGTGGAGCTCAATCTTATGTAGATCTCATTTCTCTTGCCCAGTCTCCTTTCCTTTCTCCTATTGGAGGCTAGAAATTTAATTAGCCACAAAGTACTGCAACAATTAGACTTTATTTTAATCCTTAGGACAACACAATGTCCTTCAGGTCCTTATTATTCTTTTCTCTATTGTTTTAAGAAGTTTATTGTGAAATTGCAATAGTTCCAAGTACTCACTTAGAAAAACAACATCCAGACAGATATCTAGGTCTCTATCTTAAACCAAAGGTTGGTGGTGGTGTTTTTTAATGAGGAAGTATATTATAATGTTAGATACTGAATAGTATAGGGAGGAAGAGTTGGGAGGTAGGGTAGAGAACAGACTTTTCTTTAAAAAAATATTTAATGTTTTTGCCAGTGTGACATTAAAAACAAACAAAAAATTACATTTGTTTTAAATTTTTTTTTAATTCTAGGTTCTCTTCCTTATCCCCACTCACAATTAAGAAACCACATGTAAAGTTATGCAAAACATTTCCACAAAAGTCAAAAGAAAGTCAAATAAAGTGAAAGAAAACATAGATCTACTCTAATGAAAATAGCAGCCTTTTTTTTTTTTTTTAAAGGGAACTTCTGGTCCTTTGAGAGTAAAGTACAATTGCTTCATTTTGATTTTTTTCTCCCAAGATATTTATAGGATTCCATGGATCAATTTTTCTCTTCTCTGGCACAGTTCAGCACTTCGTTTAGTTTCTCTTTTTGTTATTGTTGTTTTGTTTTCTTCTGTTTTTCCCCTCCTTTTGGTTGCTTCCTTTGTGCCTCTGATTCTTTTAAAATGGATTCATTATAGCCTGGATAAAGATTATAAAGTCTTTTCACTGGTGTTGTCTAGCTCTTAAAGTTCACTGTTCTTCTATTCTATTTCTGACAAACTGAAAGTAACCCCTTGAACAGCTCTTGGGCATGACTCATATGCCTTCTGAGTAAACGAATGCAATTATTACAAATCAATTTCAGTCAAAAATGCATATAGTAATGTGGGAAATAGGTATTTTTTTCAGATATTCTTCATTGATCTAGTATTTCTTCATTGGATTATTAAACAAAATTCTATGTGCTCATCTCTGTTAGGAAGTTCTAGAGTATTATAGGGCTTGAGTTTTTAGTGACCTTAAAATTATTTATGTTGTTAATAATGGTATTGCTTGGTTAAAAATGTATGGTTTAGTAACTTTTTGTGATATAGTTTTAATTATCTTTCAGAATGACTAGACCAAATTCCCAAACTCAAACAGTTAGTGGACTTGCACTCCCATATCCCTTATATATTTTTTATTTAAAAATTTATTTTCTAATTTAATGGGTGTGAGGGAGAAGCTCATAGTTGTTTTAATTTTTATTTCCCTTATTAGTTATTCAGAACATTTTTCATACGTTGTTGTTAGATTGATTTTTTTTTATTTAATAGCCTTTTATTTACAGGATATATACATGGTAACTTTACAAAATTAACAATTGCCAAACCTCTTGTTCCAATTTTTCACCTCTTACCCCCCCCCCCCCCCTAGATGGCAGGATGACTAGTAGATGTTAAATATATTAAAATATAAATTAGATACACAATAAGTATACCTGACCAAAACATTATTTTGCTGTAGAAAAAGAATCAGACTCTGAAATATTGTACAATTAGCTTGTGAAGGAAATCAAAAATGCAGGTGTGCATAAATATAGGGATTGGAATTCAATGTAATGGTTTTAGTCATCTCCCAGAGTTCTTTTTCTGGGCATAGCTAGTTCAGTTCATTACTGCTCCATTAGAAATGATTTGGTTGATCTCGGTGCTGAGGAGGGCCTGATCCATCAGAACTGGTCATCATCTAGTATTGTTGTTGAAGTATATAATGATCTCCTGGTCCTGCTCATTTCACTCAGCATCAGTTCGTGTAAGTCTCTCCAGGCCTTTCTGAAATTATCCTGTTGGTCATTTCTTACAGAACAGTAATATTCCATAATTTTCATATACCACAATTTATTCAACCATTCTCCAACTGATGGACATCCATTCAGTTTCCAGTTTTAGCCACTACAAAAGGGCTGCCACAAACATTCGTGCACATACAGGTCCCTTTCCTTCTTTATAATCTCTTTGGGATATAATCCCAGTAGTAACACTGCTGGATCAAAGGGTATGCACAGTTTGATAACTTTTTGAGCATAGTTCCAAACTACTCTCCAAAATGGTTGGATTCGTTCACAACTCCACCAACAATGCATCAATGTCCCAGTTTTCCGCATCCCCTCCAACAATCATCATTATTTTTCCTGTCATCTTAGCCAATCTGACAGGTGTGTAGTGTATCTTAGAGTTGTCTTAATTTGCATTTCTCTGATTAATAATGACTTGGAGCATCTTTTCATATGACTAGAAATAGTTTCAATTTCTTCATCTGAGAATTGTCTGTTCATATCCTTTGACCATTTTTCAATTGGAGAATGGCTTGATTTTTATAAATTAGAGTTAATTCTCTATATATTTTGGAAATGAGGCCTTTATCAGAACCTTTGACTGTAAAAATATTTTCCCGTTTATTGCTTCCTTCTAATCTTGTCTGCATTAGTTTTGTTTGTACAAAAACTTTTCAGTTTGGTATAATCGAAATTTTCTATTTTGTGATCAGTAATGATCTCTAGTTCTGCTTTGGTCATAAAGACCTTCCCCTTCCACAGGTCTGAGAGGTAAACTATCCTATGTTCCTCTAATTTATTAATAATTTCATTCTTTATGCCTAGGTCATGAACCCATTTTGACCTTATCTTGGTGTACGGCGTTAAGTATGGATCAATGCCTAGTTTCTGCCATATTAGTTTCCAATTTTCCCAGCAATTTTTATCAGACAGTAATTTCTTATCCCAAAAGCTGGGATCTTTGGGTTTGTCAAAGACTAGGTTGCTATATTTGTTGACTGTTTTATCCCTTGAACCTACTCTATTCCACTGATCAACTAATCTATTCCTTAGCCAATACCAAATAGTTTTGGTAACTGCTGCTCTATAATATATTTTTAGATCTGGTACAGCTAAGCCACCATCATTTGATTTTTTTTTCATTAATTCCCTTGAAATTCTTGACCTTTTGTTTTTCCACATGAACTTTGTTGTTATTTTTTCTAGGTCATTAAAATAGTTTTTTGGGAGTCTGATTGGTATAGCGCTAAATAGATTAGTTTAGGTAATATTGTCATCTTTATTATATTTGCTCGCCCTATCCAAGAGCATTTAATATTTTTCCAATTGGTTAGATCAGACTTAATTTGTGTGAGAAGTGGTCTGTAATTTTGCTCATAAAGTTTCTGATTTTCCCTTGGCAGATAGATTCCTAAATATTTTATATTATCAGTAGTTACTTTAAATGGAATTTCTCTTTGTAACTCTGACTGTTGGATTTTGTTAGTGATATATAAGAATGCTGATGACTTATGTGGGTTTATTTTATAACCAGCAACTTTGCTAAAGTTGTGGATTATTTCTAATAACTTTTTAGCAGAATCTCTGGGGTTCTCTAAGTATACCATCATGCCATCGGCAAAGATGTTAGATTGATTTTATTCCTTTAGTAACTATCTACTTATATTTAGTCATTAGGAATGGTACTTGCTATTATATATGTGGATTAGTTCTCTAAATATCTTCAGTACCAGAACTTTGTCAGAGAAACGTGCTGCAAACATTTTTCTCAGTTAACTCTCCGTCTTCCAGTTTCAATTGCATTGATTTTAATTTTGCACATTTTATGTAATTAAAAAGAATTCATTTAACACTATCTTTTTTTTTCAAAAGTACTTCCCTTTTCCATAGCTGTGAAAGCTATATCCTCCCCTACAGTTTATGATATGATTTTGTATATGTTGGATATGTTCATTTGGACTCTGTTATGGTACAAAATATGAGGTGTTGGTCTAAAGCTTATATTTAAACTTAATTACTTCTGTTTTATAATGTTTCTAGAAGCTTTTTTTGGACTAGGGAGATGCTAACAAGTAATTGGTATATTTGAATTTATTGAATACTATGTTACCAAGTTACTTTATTTTTATATCTTCTGTGCCTAATGTGTTCCACTGGTCAATTTCACTTCATGTGGATCTCTCTTCATTCCTGACCTTGCTCCTGAAAAATTCTAGCAGTCTTTGAAATAAAAGGGCACATTGAGACAACAAACGGAACCTTTTCAGAGTATGGCTTGTCTAGTAAGTCATATTATACAATTCAACCACTTTTCATCATTTATTCATTTTTTTCACAAATAAGATCTTAGTAAGCAGCTATATTCTTTATTATGCTTGATTGAAGCTGAATAGTTATTATCACTACAACCATGAATCAAACAATTAATAAACACTTATATGTAAATATCTACTATTTATCAGTCATTCCTTTAGGGCCTAGGAAAGCAGCCAATAATAGCAATAATATTTATGTATTATTTAAATAATACTTTTGATAACTTTTATATAATGATTTATAATTTGTAAGAGACTTTTAAAAGACCTCATTTAAATCTTTCAATAACTCTGGGAGGTAAGTGGTATCATTACTTCAAGTTTTAGAGATTAGGAATTGAGAATTATCTAGGGTCACACAACCAATAAGTTTTTGACAATGGATTCAAACTGAGGTCTCTCTGACTTCAGTTTTAGTGCTAGGCTGCCTAGATACCTTCATGGAGTTTATATTCTAATGGAGTGAGACAAAAAACACACATACATAAACACATACACATACACACACACACATACACACATATACATAAATATATATGTGTGTATATATGTATATAATTCATCATTAATTAAAGTGAATAAGTATAAAATATATAATACAGTTATAAATAATTACAGAACTAGCAGTGTCAGTCAGCAAGCATGGGGAAAAAAGAAAATTAAAAAAACAAACAAAGAAACAGTAATTGTCCTTAGGAACTTCACATTCTAATGAGGGAGACAGCATGTATATAATTGAATATAGTTAGATAGATAGATAGATAGATAGATGGATACAGATAAATACATAAACATAACTACGTCATATAAATACACAATAATCTCAATTGGAAAACACTAACAGAAGTGAGGGGAGATGGGTAGAATAGGAAGGGTTTCTTGCAGAAGATGGGTTTGAGCTTAGTTTTGAAGGAAGAGAAGGAAGCTAGAAGGCAGAATTGAGGAAGGACATTTCAGGCTTGAGTCAGTGCTAAAGAATGGAGTCATGAGAGTATTGTGCATAAAGCAAACAAGTAAATCATTGTAACTATTTTAGAATATTTACAAGTGAGTAAATTGTAGCATCACTGGATAAGTAAGAAAAAGTCAAACTTTAAACAATAAAGAGAGGATTTTCTAAATTGAGGGACATGCTGCATCCCTTAACATATAGGCATGATGTTTGTCATGGATGAGCTTCTTTAACTGACCATATATCTGGAAACCTGTGGAAATGATTAATCTTTAAATCCAGCCAGACTTAAATAGTAGACTTAAAGAGAAGGTTTGGGGGATTTTAGGACATTTTAGACATATTTTCTTTTGCAAGAGAAAGCATACTGAATAAGGAGAAAGATCTCGTTCAAACAAAAGGTATGAATAAAATTTTTTTAAAAACTGAAAAGGGAAAGATCGGGAGGAAATGATTCATGTAAGTCTCTGTAATAGCTGCCAATAGAATGGTAAGTATTATAACATGGAAAAATAGAAATAGAAAGTATTAGTTTATAGGAAACTATGTATGAAAATACAAAGAAAGTATTGTAAGATAAAACAAAACTGAAAACATAATTGAACAATCAGCAAAATATGTTTAGTGAAAAGGGGAAATTAGAAATACAAACACAAGGCAGTAAATTTGACCTTGTAGGTATAACTAGGATTTTATGGGATATAGCTTATGAACAGAAAATGCCTCTGTACAGATATACCATGTTTGAATGGAAAAGAATGGGGGATAGTATAATTTCACATTTAGAAAATACAGTTATATAAGAAAATTCAGGCATCTAAAAGAGAAATATAGTAGAGCCCTTGGGTTTGTGTCAAAAACTGAAACAAGTAATATCAGCAATCTAAACTCAACAGTAGACAGAAGTTATTAAACAAGGGTTTAGGGAAACATCATAAAGCTGGTGCAGAGGCATGACACTGTAATACCACATTATTTAAACTCTCTATTCATCTGCTTTGATGCTCTTTTCACCAAAAATACATGGAACAATTGATAACTTCATGACTTGCTTTAATAAAATTTATTTATTTCCCCCTAAAATGAAATAAATGACAAGGGAAATTTTTATTCTAAACATGATTCTGACCATCTAAAACATGTGGTTGCTCAAGGAGAGATGAAAGGAAACTTGAAAACAATTCAATTTTTCCTTCTTAGAGTTCATAATAGAGAAGTGGGAATATGGGTATAGTGACATGTAATCTAGATAGTTTTCAGAAGGTTAATTTAAAAAATAAGAAGTAAATAATGTAACTTCTGAAAACACATATAAGTAATTCTGATGAAAAAAAAAGATGACTCAGGGAAATAATACGGTTATATAACCAACTACTTTTTAAAATGAACTATGAAGGCTACATAGTAGAGTGGGGAAACTGTTGTATTTGGAGTCAGAAGAATTATTAAGTTCAAATCCTGATTTCTGTTACTTAATACTAGTGTGTTCTTAGGAAATTCATATAAATGCTGTTGCAAGGTTCCTTACACCTTGGACCTATGATTCATTAGTACAGCAGATAGCATTATGGACAAGTAATTGAAAATGTACACAAAAGAACACCATGGCCCTGTAAGGATGTTGTTAGGAAAGTTAGAAACCAATTTGGCAGTTAATGATAACAAAAATAATAACTGTATAGAATTAGAGTCAGGAAAGCATCTTCAAATCCCCTGGGCAAATTATTTCTCTGACCCTCAGTTTGCTTATTTGGGGATGGACTCATTGGTGACTTTTAAGACCAATTCCAACTGTGGATCTATGATGTTGTAACATTTGCACACACAGGAAAAAAAAAAAAGATCAATTGTAAGTTAAAACTGAATTTAAATAAGACAGTGAGAGAACACCTAATTGACCCTAATGAGTTCAGATCACAAGGACTGAACAAACTAAAGACCAACCAAAAACTAATTACATTGTAATAGTTATAAAGATTTGGAAAATGGTAGAATGAATGGATACAAAGATTAGTCATTAATGGATCAACATAAATTTAGAAAGATGTCTTAAGTGGAGTGAGGAGTAGTAAATTGAGAGCTGGCTTTGAAGTAAAAAAGACCCTTATGAATGATGAGCTACTATAAGTGAAATTTGAAAGCTCATTGAACCATATGCATTGGGTGATGCTTATAGTTTTTGCAGCCAACAAAATGGAAACTAGCACATTGTTTGAGTCAATGAGTTCTGAACCAGAGTAGGTAAGATATGTTCTCCTAAGACTCACTAAGATTAGCACAATTATGATAAATTCTTAGTTCACACCAAGTTGCCCTGAATCATATTGAAGAAAAAAGCATACCAAAGATTTTGTGCCAATCAACATTATCACTGGGTTCAGTCTTTGAAAAAAAAAAGAGGGGGGGGGAGAAAGGATAGGAAGAGAAAGAACAAAAGAAAAGAAAAAAAAAGAAAAACATATGGCTAACTTGATGTATTCTGGAAGATAGAAGAAGGATCAATGATGTTCCCATTTCAAGAAAAAAGGGAAAATAACAGAACCTGAAAAATTGTTAGTTATATGAATGTCAGTTACTATAAAAATTCAAAGATGATTTATCAATTGCTTTTTGAATATTTTAAAAAGGAAGTGGTGATCATTAGAAGCTAATAGGTCTTTATTAAAAACAAGTCTGGTCCTACTAACTTCATAATGGAATTAGAAAAATAAAGAACTCAACTATTAGATAATAGAAATAATTTCCAAATGAATCAATCAATGAAGATTGGGGGGTAAAAGTATATTAGATGTTTAATGGGTTTCAACCACTATGCTAAGTCATGGCTCTACAAAGAGAAAAATAAAGGCAGTAAAAAATATCAGTAGAATTCTTTCTCATATTTTAATAGAATTTTTCTTAGATTCATTAGAATTGTATTTGATGAATGGAGTTTCCTCAGATGGGGATTTTCTTATAATAATGGAATCATAGAATAACATTTTTTTCCTATTCACTGGTGAAATCTACCTGGACTTCTCTTTCTCTCTTTGCTTTTTATATCAAAGAAGAAAAATTGTCTTATAAAGTATTTTGGGTGGTAACATTATTTTTCTGTTATTGGGAATTTTTTTCAATGAGAGATAATAATTGCTCTTCAAATATGAATGGATTCACTTATAAATCCATATGGGTAATTTTTTTTCTTTTTTCAAATCCTTTAAAGTTTGTTCAATTTTCAAAGGGTTTTTGCAAGATTTCTATTTTTTATTAGTTTTGGTATAAGTATTAGTAGGTATTCATCCATTTCCATTAAATTCTCTTATTTATTATATGATTATGTAATTTGTAGTTTTCTTTTCTATTCATTCTGAATTCGTCTTGTCCATTTTTACTTTTATTTGAGTTTCCTTCACCTTTTTTATTCAGTTAGTTAAAAGTTAATTGATTTTGCAGTCATTAAAAAAGTTTTTCATTTTAGCACTTTTCCTACCCTTTCCTGTTTCCCATTTTATCTATTTCTTTTCCCACTTCTAGGATTTTTCTTTTGTTAATGTTTTGAGTTTATTAATCTATTTATTTCCTGGATTTTAACTGTTTGTTCAGTTAATTAATTATTTACTTTCCATTTTCTTATGATATTTTTAGAGTTAAAATTTTCCCTCTAAGGACTGAGTCAGTTTCATGTAAAAATCCTTATATAACTTCTCATTGTCAATCTCATAAATAGCTGATAATTATTTATATAGTTTGGTTTTGGATTCACTTGCTATTCACAATGTCATTTTATTTCAGTCAAGATTTGGATTTTGTGTTACAGTCCATAAAGAAGGATTTTTTTGATGGAACTTATTATTTTTTATATTTCTTTATAATTTGTCTGATATAATATAGATTTTATTTCAGTAAAAGGAATGTGTGATGCTGATAGTCTCCCACATTGCTTGTCAGGGGACTCGACTATTCCTTTTTAGCCCTCTTGGATGGTAGGAGTATATCTCTATCTTCTTCTGTTTCTTATATTTCCTCTTCCTATTAGATTATCTTTCTACCATCCCATACTTCCCTTCCAAAAATAAAAAAATAAAAAAGATACATTTCTATGGAAATATGGATTTTACAATGTAAAATCTAAATTATCTTTGATTTTCTGGATGCATTAAACTCACCTTAAATTTTAAGTCCTATAGGTAATTTTCTCTCTGGATTGCCCCTGTTCATATTTTAATCTTTATTTGTATCTTTAAAAGAAAAAAAAAACTTTTAAAACTTACAAAAAAAAAAAAAACCTCACCAAAAATTGCTCATGCTAATGTAATCAGAAATGCAGTTGATAAAACAACAACAACAACAACATAAAGTCACATGATTGTTTGGAATGACTAACTTTAAATCATTCTCTATAAGGTAGAAGCAGTCAAAAATCTACCTAATATTAGTCTGTTTAGACTGCCTTTTATTAGTTAGCCTTACCTTGGTATAGGGGCATATAATGTTGGCTATGGACTAAATATCTGAGCTCATAACTTGCCTATATTACTGTCATGATACTTTAGCAGATAAAAGTTAAATACTTTTGATCCTGAAGAGGTTAATATCAAAATTAATAGCAGAGATAAGTCCATTAACAAGAAAAAAAATTGGAGTAGCCAATGTAGAACTGAGATGTTGCATCTAACATAGAGAAAGAATAACTTGAAAAAGTGACACATCCAAAGGAAAATAAATATATAATAATAATATAGTAATACCTAGCAGAAAGTGACAGAAAACTCTATTATTACATTACCATAGGATACCAGCTGCTATGAAGGATAAAAGGTTTGAATTCCTTTGAATATTTGTAGTTTCCAAATGTGTGTGCTCTGGACACATGGGTTATTAACATCTATGTCCTCATAAGTTCTTGAGTCATATTGTGTTCCTGAGATCATAATTTTTTTTAAAATTTTCTTTTGTTATACATCTCCTCTGCATATGTAATATGCAAAACTGTTCGTTTCACTGTCTTTTACTTTTTAACATTGTGTTCTCTGCTAAGCAGATAAAATGAAGCACATCAAAAGATGCTCATGAGCTATGATTAGGAGTAAGTATTCACTTATATATTTTTTAAATGTCAAAGTATAATGCTTCATTTTAAATGTTAAATTTTCATTTATTTTGTCCCATGAAATCTATTTCATAGGAAACATCTATTACTACATATGTGCCTTCCCCCTTACAAATGCTTCCTGACTTTTGGTGGCGCAGTGGACAGTATCAGGCCCTAGTCAGGAAGACCCATCTGCCCAAGTTTAAATGTGGCCTTAATGGGTGTTTAATTATACTGTGTCTTGAACATAACATAACTTTTCTGAGTACTTATGTGAATGGCAGTATACCAAGTGCCTCAGAAAATAGATGGATTTCAACTAAGATATTAGCTGTACATTTTGTACAATGTCTTTTGCTTTCAGTTGAATCATCTCATATAAAGAGTGCATTATAAGCTGTCTGGCTGTTTCAAAGAATAGGAGACAAGTACAGCTGACTATTTCAAGTATTTGTAATCCTAATCAAATAACCTTCTCTATCTGTTTTTTTTTGGCAGTTTTTCTTCCTCTTTAGCTATAAACCTGTCTAACTGAAATAATTCAAAGAAACAAAGGGCCTTTCAGGAACATTGCTTCCTGAGAATATCAATACCTTTTGGTTCTGCCAAAACTTATGGAAACTTCTTTATAAACAGTTTTCTATTTCTAAAAAGAAAAGTAATTGTATAAAGTCCTGTGTGCATGCCTTAAGAAGATGAATAAAAATGGCAATTTAACTTAGTGAGCTATTTTGAAATATATTTTAAAAAAACAATTTATACTTTAATTTTAATTTTATGCAATTTAAAATACAATTTTAATTTTTAAATAATAGCTTGTTATTTTCAAATACATGCAAAGATAGTTTTCAACATTCACTCTTGCAAAACTTTGTGTTCCAAATTTTTCTCCCTCCCTTCTCCCAGCCCTCCCTTAGCAGTATGTTAATGATGTGTAATTCTTATATATACATATATATATATATATGTGTGTGTGTGTGTGTGTGTGTGTGTGTGTGTATGTGTGTATTTCCACATTTATCTTTCTGCACAAGAAAAATCATATCAAAAAGGAAAAATATGATAAAGGAAAAAAAAAAAGGAAGCATGCAATTACAAAAAAATGAAAATGCTATGTTGTGATACACAGTCAGCCCCCAGAGTTCTCTTTCTGGACATAGATGACTCTCTCCATTTTGGACTTGGCCTTGATGAATTCATTGTTGAAAAGTGCCACATACATCAAAATTGATTATTACATAATCTTGCTGTTGTGTTCAATAATCTCTTTGTTCTACTCACTTCATTTAGCATCAGTTCGTATAAGTTTCTTTGAACCTTTCTAAAATCATCCTGCTGCCCATTTCTTATAGAACAATATATTCTATATCATTCATATACCATAAGTTATTCAGCCACTCTCCAACTGATGGATATCCACTCAGTTTCTAGTTCCTTGCCTCTACAAAAAGGCTTTTTTTGCACTTGTGAGTACGTTTCCCTTTTTTATGATTTCTTTGGAATTCAGCCCAGTAGAGACACTGGTGGATCAAAGTGTACGCACAGATTCATAGGCCCATGGGCCTATGGGCATAGCTTCAAATTACTCTCCAAAATGATCGGATCAGTTCACAGCTCCACCAACAATGCATTAGTGCCCCAATTTTCCAACATTCCCTCCAGCATGTATTATTACCTTTTCCTGTCATTTTAGCAAATCTGAGAGATATGTAGAGGTACCTCAGAATGTCTTAATTTGCATTTCTCTGATCAAGAATTTAGAGCATTTTTTATATGACTAGAAATGCTTTTAATGTCTTCATCTGAAAATTGTCTGTTGTATCCTTTGAACTATTATCAGTTGGAGAATGACTTTTATTATTATAAATCTGAATCAATTATCTATATATTTTTGGAATGATTCTTTTATCAGAAACCTTGGATAAAAAGATCTCCCCTCCCAATTTTCTGCTTTACTTCTAACCTTGTCTGCATTGGTTTTGTTTATACAAAAAGTTTTTAATTTAATGGAATCAAAATTTCTGTTTTGCATTTCATAATATTCTCTAATTCTTCTTTGGCTATAAATTCCTTTTTTCTCCACAGATCTAAGAGAAAGACTATCCTTTGTTCTCCTAATTTGCTTATAGTTTCACTCTTTATGTTTAAATCACAAACCTTTTTTGATCTTATCTTGGCATAGGCTGTTAGTTGTGATCAATGTCTAATTTCTGACATATTTTCCAATTTTTCCAGAAATTTTTGTCAAATAGTGATATCCCAGAAGATGGAGTCTTTGGGTTTATCAAACATTAGATTACTATAGTCATTGACTGTTGTATCTTGGGAACCTAACTTATTCCATTGATCAGTTACTCTATTTCTTAACCAGTAGCAAATGATTTTGATGACCACTGTTTTGTAACATAGTTTTAGGTCTGGTACAGCTAGCCACACTCATTTGCAATTTATTTTCATCAATAGCCTTGAAATTATTGACATTTTATTTTCCAGATGAACATTGTTATTGATTTTTCTAGCTCTGTGACTTCTTGGCATTTTTATTGGTATGGCACCAAATAAGTAGACTAATTTAGGTAGAATTGTCATTATTTATTATTGGCAATTTATAAAATTGTCAGCCTAACAAGCTACTTGATATTCTTCAAATTGTTTATATCTGACTTTATTCGTGTAGAAAGAATTTTGTAATTGTGTTAATATAGTTCCTGACTTTGACTTGGCAAGTGATTCCCAAATGTTTCATACAGTTATTTTAAATGGAATTTCTCTTTGTATCTCTTGCTGCTAGACTTTGCTGGTAACATATAGAAATGCTGATGATTTATGTGGGTTAATTTTATAGCCTGCAACTTTACTAAAGTTGTGAATTGTTTCTAGTAGTTTTTTTAGTTGAATCTCTAGGATTCTCTTAATATACCATCATATCATCTGCAAAGAGTGATAATTTTGTTTCATTATTACCTAATAATTCCTTTAATTTCTTATTTTCTTTTATTGCTAAAGCTAATATAATATTAAACAATAATTGTGATGGTAGGCAAAGTTGTTTTACCCCTCATCTTATTGGGAATGTTTCTAGTTTACCTTACCCTCCCTACATATAGTGCTTGCTGATAGTTTTAGATAGATACTACAGATCATTTTAAGAAAGTATCTATTTATTCATGTTCTGTCTAGTGTTTTAAATAGGAGTAATATTGTATTTTGTCAAATGATTTTTCTGCATCTAGTGAGATAATCATATTACTTCTATTTCTCTTGCTATTGATATAGTCAACTATGCTAATAGTTTTCCTAATATGGAACCAGTCCTGGTATAAATCCTACTTGGCCATAGTGTTTTATCGTGCTGATAAGTTTCTGTAATCTCTTTGCTAATGTTTTATTTAAGATTTTTGCATCAATATTCATTAGGAATTTGATCTATAATTTTCTTTCCCTATTTTAACCCTCCCTGTTTTAGGTATCAGCACCATATCTATGTCATAAAAGGTATTTGGTAGAACTCCTTCTTTCTCTATTTTTCCAAATAGTTTGCATAGCATAGGAATTAAGTGTTTTTTTAATGTTTAGTAGAATTCACTTGTAAAATCATTTGACCCTGAAGATTTTTTCTAAGGGAGTTGATTAGTAGCTTTTTCAATTTATTTTTCTTATTTTAAAAATTAATTTATTTTTATTATACATTTTATTATGGAACATGTTGGGAGAGAAAAATCACAGCAAAAGGGAAAAAATTAAAAAAAAAAACAGAAAAAGAAGTGAATAAAGCATGTGTTGATTTATATTTAGTCTCCATAATTCTTTTTCTGGGTGCAAATAGCATTTCCCATCCAAAATATTGGGATTGCTTTGTATCGTTGAACCATTGAAAGGAAACATAGTTCTTACATAGTTGACTATAACACATTTTTGCTGTTAATATGTAAAATGAATTCATGGTTCTGCTTGTTTTGCTCAGCATCAGTTCTTATAAATTTTTTCAGGCTTTTCTAAAATCAACTTGTTCATCACTTTTTAATAAAACAATAATATTCCGTACCTTCATAAATCACAATATGTTCAACCATTCCTGAATTGATGAGCATCTATTCATTTTCCAGTTCTTTGCTACCACAAAGAGCTGCTATAAACATGTTTACAAATGTGGGTCCCTTTCCCTCCTTTATGATTTCTTGGGGATACAGACCTAATAATAGCACTTCTGGGTCAAAGGTAACACACAGTTTGATAGCCTTTTGGGCATAGTTTCAACCTTTCCAGAATGATTGGATCATTTCACAACTCCACCAAAAATGCATTTGTGTCCCAGTTTTCCCTACCTCCTCCAATATTTGTCATTATCTTTTCTTGTCATCTTAGCCAATTTAAAAGGGGTATAGTGGCACCTCAGAGTCATTTTGCATTTCTCTATTACTATATTACTATATATTTACTATAGTAAATATATAGTAATATAGTGCATTTTTTCATATGGTGACAGATGGCTTTAGTTTCAGCATCTGGGTATTGTCCATATCCTTTGATCATTTTTCATTTGGAGATTACTTTTATGGTTATAAATTAGACACAGTTCTTTATATATTTTAGAAATGAGGCATTTATCAGAAACACTAATTGTAAACATTTTTCCCAGCTTGGTACTTTCTTTTAAATCTTGTTTGTGTTGGTTTTGTTTGTACAAAACCTTTTTAATCTAATGTAATCAAAGTTGTCCATTTTGCCTTTCATAATGTTCTCTAGATCTTTTTTTGGTCATAAATTCCTCCCTTCTCCAAAGATCTAATAGGTAAATTATCCTTTGCTCTCCTAATTTGTTTTCCCAGGAATTTTTGTCAAATAGTATTCTTATTCCAAAAGCTCCAGAAGCTGGAGTTGATACTGTATCAAATATTAGATTATAATAGGTCTTGATTATTTTGACATGTGTGTCTAATCGATTCCACTGATTCACTACTCTTTTTCTTAGCCAGTACCATATGACTGTGATTATTGCTGCTTTTTAATATAGTTTCAGGTTTGGTACTTCTAAGCCAACACCCTTGTAATTTATTTTATTAATTCCCTTGATATTTTTGGCCTTTTGTTCTTCTAGATGAATTTTGTCATTATTTTTTCTAATCCTAAAAAATAATATTTTGGCAGTTTGATTGATATGGCACTAAAAAAGTAGATCAATTTACGCAGGATTGTCATTTTTTTATTATATTAGCTCAGCCTACCCATCTTCAATCAATATTTTTAAAATTGTTTAGATCTGACTTTATTTGTGTGAGAAGTGTTTTGTAATTGTGTTCATATAGTTCCTGGGTTTGTCTTGGCAAGTAGATTCCACAAACATTTTATTTTGTCTATGGTTATTTTAAATGGAATATCTCTTTCTATGTCTTCATGCTAGGTTTTGTCAGTAATATATAAAAAGTGATGGAGGTTTCTATGACTTATATCCTGCAACTTTGCTGAATCTATTAATTGTTCCCAGTAATTTTTAAAATTATGTTCTAGTATTGTTTAAGTACATCATCATATCATCTGAAAAGAATGAAAGTTTTATTTCATCATTGTCTATCAATTCCTTTAATTGCTTTTTTATTGCTAAAATCAACATTTAGTATGATGTTTAATAATAGTGGTGATAAGGGGCATCCTTGTTTCACCCCTGATTTTACCGGGAATGCATCCAGTTGCTCTACATTACATATAATACTTGCTTTTGGTTTTAGATAGATACTGCTTATTATTTTAAGAAAGCTGTCTTTATCGTTATGTTCTCTATTGTTTTTCACAGGAATGGGTGCTGTATTTTCTCAAAAAGCTTTTTTCTCCATCTGTTGAGATTATCAATATGATTTCTATTTATTTTGTTATTGATATGATCCATTATGGTAATAATTTTCCTGATATTGAACCATCACTGTATTCCTGGTATCCCATTTAATAATCATCTATTATCCTGCTGATAAGTTGATAATATATTATTTAAAATTTTTGCATCAATATTCATTATGATATTAGACTGTAATTTTCTTTCTCTATTTTGACCATACCTGTTTTAGGTATTAGGACCATATCTCTGTCAGAGAAAGAATTTGGCAGGCTTGCTTCTTTCCCTATTTTTCCAAATAGTTTGCATAGTATTGGAATTAATTGTTCTTTAAATGTTTGGTAGAATTCATTTTTAAAATCATCTGGCCCAAGATATTTTTCATAGAGAATTTATTAAGTTTATTTAATTTCTTTTTCTAAAATGGGACTATTTAAGTAATTTATTTCCTCTTAATCTGGGCCATCTATATTTTTGTAAGTACTTATTCATTTCACTTAGATTATCAGATTATTGGCCTACAGTTGGGCAAAATAGCTCCTAATTATTCCTTTAATTTACTCTTCATTGATGGAAAATTCACCCTTTTCATTTTTGATAGTAGTAATTTGATCTTCTTTCCTTTTTCCAATGAGAATAACTAAAGGTTTATCTATTTTGTTGGTCCAATGAAGTATGCAAAGTTATTTGGCCTTTGACTAAATGGTCCCCACTTGCCACAAGTTTTAAGTTCTTATATCTGCTTTTTCAGTCTTTTTCTTACTTCTAATTGCTGTCACCTCTCCATTCTCTAATAGTTGCATTTTCAGTGGTTGTTTCCATCTAATCTATAGAGAATCAAGTATGACAGTAAATTAGAAAGATATTACATATGAATAAATAACATCTAAGTAAGAATTCAAGACAGTTTAGTAATAGGAAGTTACATGGATTTAATAAATGGAAGTCTGCTTTAGCCATTTTAAGGACTGGCTTTCTTCCTGGTTGTTAGCTGTTTTCAGAATATAGAGCCTTTATATAATGATGCTTTGTGCCTATAGTTCCCTGCAATATCACACATTTTTTCCTTCCTTAAGAAATCCCAGGATATGACTGACTGTTGGTGCTCCTTCTTTATTGTTGTTGTTAAACTTTTTTTTTTCATTTAATTTTTCTTTTTCTTTGATTCTGTTTAACAAAAACAGCATATCAACCTCTGGATTCTCAGTGGGACTTTTTGAAAGCTTGAAAATTTAAAACAATATTATAGAGAAACCAAAAAGGAAACAAATTACAGACATTAATACTTGTCTTACAATCTAACAAAAAGCAGCTATACCTGATTTTTTTTTCTTACTTGCTCCTTCGTTATTGAAACTTTTCATGTAGGTGTTCTCACTACAATATGAGTTAAGTGATAGAACAATTCAAGGGTTCTCCCTGCTTGATTCAATTTGGCAAAAATGTTTATAATCTCAGATTGATTCGAATTTACTTCTCCATCTATAGGTCTAGGTATGGCAAGTCATATCTAGATATGCAAATGACTTTCTTATCATCTCTCCTTTACTCTTCCCTTCCCAACTAGGATACATCCTTTCTTAAATTTCACATTCTATTTAATCACCTTCCCAAACATCTTGGATCATGCCTTACCACTGCTACAAATATATCTACTCCATCTTTCATCTCCCATATCCTTAGTTTTGATCTTTTTGCTCTGCCAATCAAAGCAATTTTGCCATTTTTGCTGCAAAGTTTAGGTCAGTTGCCCTGTGGATCAAATCACATTCCCTGTGACTACTGGAATAGTTTGCCATTTCCTTCTGCAGCTCACATTATGATGAGGAAACTGAGACAAATAAGATTCCATGCTTTGCCCAGCACAACACAGCTAGTAAGTTTCTGAGGCTGGATTTGAACTCAGGTTTCCCTGACTCTAAACCTAACATTCTATCCATTACACCACCTAGTTGGTTATAAAGACTTGAATTCAAATGACCTCAGATACTTAGTAGCTATATGACCCAAGGTAAGTCATTTAATATATGTCTTGATTTCCCATCTGCAAAATGGGGACAATAATGATACCCACCTCATTGTGATACCACAACACATTTTTTGTTGTGAGGATTAAATGAGACAATATTTGTAATACATTTGACACAATGTTAGGCAAACAAATCTTGATACAACTAACAAACACTTTTTTCTTTCTACCCTTCTCTTTTCATTGATTCAATTTTCATTCTTCCAGGGTTGTAGCATTCAAGTAATTTCAAGTAATTCTAGCATTCAAGTAACCTTCACTTTAGAGTTTCTGTTTGGCATTTTAAAATAATGTCCTAGTCTCACTGAAATGGCTGACTCTATATTTTATAATGTTTTCCCTATACATTTTATTTCCTCAGAATGATATCTGGATAGCCCATCTCTAGAAATCAAATGATTGGGGAAATGATAAAGGAGGCCACTCTTCATGAGTCGATCCCCTTGGCCAGGAGTTCTGTAGTCCTTCAGCCCAGAGTTCTTCCTATATATAATTACTTCTCTACTCCGACCATTCACCTTCTCATTGACTTCCTTTAATTCCCATTTCACTGAAAGAGCTAAAATGACAGATGTCTTGAACACTTTCCCTGGACTGGTTATTATATACTCTTAATATCAAGTTCTCCAAATGGACTATTTGTGCTGGACCTATGATAGAGCATTCTGAGGTTATATTAGTCTAATCAGCCACAGTTAGCCACACTGTATCTTGCCACCAAGATAGTGATGTCACTCTGGTCCACTTTGAGAAAGAAGGACAATTATTAACCAATCAAGTTGCTAAGGCATCATCTCACAGCCTCTTTCTCTAGAGGGATATTATTTCTATTAAATTAAGATTAGAAACATGAAAAAAATTTAAGACAATAGAAATTAACATAAAATTCTTCTTTTTCTCCAAATTTCAACAAAGGCAACATCAGACATGATACCTTGATTTATCAATAATTATGATTATAGACTAATATAATTGAAATCCTAGACTAAAACAGATTCTACATTAATGAATCATTCAATAATTTTATCAGTATTCTTATTGATTGAGTCAATTAACAATCATAATAGCTATTTTACTTTAATGGAACAATAAAGAACTATGAGAGAAAGTGAAATCTATTTACTTCATGTTATTGAATCCATCAAAAATTACTGAAATATGGAATTTTAAGAGATTTCTGAAATACATAAAATATGCATGCATGCATATATGTTTTTGTATGCATATATTGTTTCTTGCTGTGGTCTATGTTATTATATCCATGGTTAAAATACCAAGGAAGGGGAAAAAATGTTCAAAGTCAGCCCATTAGGCAATCCAATATATCAGGGCATCTAGACATTTATTGACAGATAGATAAAGTGAAGAAACTACCCTGGGAGATAGATAGAATTCAAATGGAAAAGGCAAAATGTTGTAGAGGCTGATTGCCATAAATGAAGTAGAACACAGATAAGACATTTAACATGGCATAAAAGAAAATTTTGCCTGCCAAGGTTCAAAGTAAACCCTTGACAATGGTTACCTGAAAGGTTTATATCAAAATTATAAAAATAGTCAAAGTAAAAAATAATAAGAAGCATAGTTTTGATAAACATAGGATAAAAATGGACTAAACATGAAAGCTATTACAAAGACAGAATCAATAGAACCTAAGAACTGATTATTCATAGTGAGAGAAGGAGATTGTGAATTGTAGAAATTCAGACATGATGAAGTTTAGGGGTTTTGGAGGGAATATAGTTTGGAATATAGGATAATGGTCTTGTTGTTGACCCTTCATTCTCAAAAGTATTTTCCTCTAATTACACATAAAGATAGCTTTCAATATTCATCTTTGTAAAATTTTTGAGTTCCAAATCCCCCTTCCTTCCTTACCTCCCCATTTCCAATGACAGCAAGCAATCTGATATAGGTTATACATGTGTAATCACTGACTCTTCATTTTCAAAGAGAACCAATGACATCATGAAGGTGATATCTCGCCTTGATATTGAATTGGGTTAAAGGAAGGCAGAGCTGGGGAAATTCATCAGCTTTACTCTTTTCTTCAGAATTATCTTAGTCTCTCAGCAAAGACTGAAGGAAGCATAGAGATAATTGTGTTAAACCCTCATAAAGGTTAAATAACTTACTTAGACATCCATGTTCAGGGTCAGATGCTTATAGAACATCAGGTAAATACATAACGCAAACCAATGGAAAGATGGGACTGGAACTCAGGAAAAGGTCAGCCAGGGTTAAGTATCTTAATCTGGATGTAATTCATTAATGTCCTTGTAAACACTTTCTATTTGTCAGTCATTTAAGTCATGTCCAACCTTGTGACCTCATTTGGGGTTTGACAAAAATATGGAGTGGTTTACCATTTCCTTCACTAGCTTATTTTTACACATAAGGAAGCAGACAAGATTAAATAACTTGCTTAGGGTAGCATAACTAATAAGTGTCTGAGGCCAGATTTGAATCCATGAAAATGAATCTTTCTGACTGCAGGTTCAGAATTTATTTATTACATTCCTTCACTCCCTTGGTCTGATAAATGTGCTTTCACCTTTTCTTGACCAGATTCAGGCAAGAATATATTGGGTGGTACAAAAAGCCTTTGTACAGTGTTAAATTAACAAAATATTTAAACTTTTGGGAAGCTCCAAATAAGTATATGCAGAATAAACATAAATTGAATAAATACATGTCTTAATTGACCAACCAAGATAAGAAATTCTACTAATATAGAAAAGGCAGGTTTCTTGCAACATTTTGAGGATGCCAAGAGATTATATAACTTATCAAACCAAGGTCATACAATGTACCAGTGAGGGCTTGAATCTTGGCCCTCCTTAATGTAAAAGAAAACTACTGGCAAATAAGTAAGGCCCTCTTTCAGGTATTAACTTATTTTTATGAATGCTACTTATCATACAAACATAGCAATTTTTATTCAAGCAAAAATTTTTTTATTTGCAAACAATGCAAATTATACATGCCCAATAATTCTAGGATACAAACAGAAAACAAATATATGAAACTGCAGAAAAAACAAACCATATGTTTGATTCTGAAAAAAAAATGGCATATTCTCAATGAAATGTGAGCACAATATCTTGTTATTTGATTGGTAACTTCAGAATTACATCTTAAAAATCATCTAAACAGCTACAGACATATCAATTATGTCATTTCTTTTATCTTTTAAAGTCTCAATACACAGTTAATGTTTTGTTAAATTAAATACCAATAATGACATTTTAAAACAAATGGGCTTAAATGGAAATTGTTCATTTTTAAAATAGAGTCCCAAAGAGATCATAAAAAGGGAAAAGTACCTACATGTGCAAAAAATATTTGTAACAGACGTTTTTGTAGTAGCAAGTAAATGGAAACTAAGTGGATGTCCATCAGCTGGAGAACAGCTGAATAAGTTATGCTATATGGATGTAATGGAATATTATTGTTCTGTACTGGAAAGACTTGCATGAACTGATGCTAAGTGAAGTGAATAGAACCAAAAGAACATTTTAGACAGCAACAACAAGATTGTGGAATGATTTTTTTTGTTGTTGTTAAAGCTTTTTATTTTCAAAACATATCCATAGGTCATTTTCAGCATTCACTCTTGGCAAAACCTTGTGTTCCAAATTTTTTTCCAAGCAAACAAACAACAAAAAAGTGAAAAAATTAAAAAATTAAAAAAAAAACTATGTTGTGATACATATTCAGTCCCGACACTCCTCTTTCTAAATGCAGATGATTCCCTCCATCACAAGTCTATTGGAATTGACCTGGATCATCTATTTGTCAAAAAGAGTCTCTTCATCAGAAATGATTATTACATAATCTTGTTGCTATGTACAATGTTCTCTTGGTTCTGCTCATTTCACTTAGCATCAGTTCATATAAATCTCTCCAGGCCTCTGAAATCATCCTGCTGATCATTTCTTATAGAACAATAATATTCCATAACATTCACATACCATAACTTATTGATCCAGTCTACAAATGATGAACATTCACTCAGTTTCCAGTTTCTTGCCACTATAAAAGGGCTGCTAGACACATTTTTTAAATGTGGGTCCTTTTTCCTTTTTATGATCTCCATGATAAAGACAGTGCTGGATCAAAAGGCATGCACAGTTTGATAGCCCTTTGGGCATAATTCCAAATTGCTCTCCAGAATGGCTAGATAAGTTCACAACTCCACTAACAATGAATTAGTGTCCCAGTTTTTCCACATCCCCTTGAACATTTATCATTACCTTTTCCTGTCATTTCAGCCGATTTGAAAGGAGTGTAGTGATATTTCAGAATTGTATTAATTTGCATTTCTCTGATCAATAGTGCTGTAGAACTTTTTTATATGACTAGAAATGGTTTCAATTTCTTCATCTGAAAATTGTTGATTCATATCCTTTACCTGTTTATCAACTGGAAAATGACTTGTATTATTAAAAAAATGATTCATTTTGTATGTAATTTAGAAATAAGACCTTTATCAGAACTCTTGGATATAAAGATTTGTTTCTGCTTTTCTCATTCCCTTTTTATCTTCTCTGCATTACTTTTGTTTGTACAAAACCTTTTTAATTTAATATAATCAAAACTGTTCATTTTGTATTATACTGTAGTTATTCTTTGCCCATAAATTTTTTTTCTCCACAGATCTGAGAGGTAGACTTTCCTTTATTCTTTTAATTTGCTATAATATCATTCTTTATCTCTAAATTATGAACTCATTTTGACTTTATCTCGGTATACAGTGTTAGGTGTTGGTAACTGTCTAGTTTCTTCCATACTATTTTCCAATTTTTCCATAAAGGTTGTCAAATAGTGAGTTCTTATCTCAGAAACTGGGGTCTTTGGCTCTATCGAGCACTAGATATTTATAGTTATTAACTATAGTGTCTTGTGAACCCAACCTATTCCATTGATCAATTACTCTATTTCTTAGCCACTTCAAAATAGATTTGATGTTCGCTGCTTTATAATATATTTTTATATATTTTATAATTGTCATTGCCAAAGAGAATGACCATTATGGATTCTTCATATGACCAAACCCCAACTTGTGGTGCTTGCTACCATTTGGTAACAAACCCTACACCATAGATCACATCAGTGAGGTTGTATTGAGTTATTTTCAGGCTTTTCACATTGTTTAGGGAGATTCTGAGAACAGTGGTCTATACCTTTGTCCCTTTTTGAATATGGTTAATACTTGAACATATTTTGATATAAATCCTTCTGATTCAGTTTCCCAGGGGTGTTCCTTTAAATAATAATCCATCTGATTATTTGTGACCTGGCTATAAGGTGGAATTGTAATTATATACAATTAACTAAAATCAGACTGAGTTAAGGGTGTTTTATCCTGTCATGTATGTACTTTCAGGTTGAGGCCAGAAGCAGTTTTTTTTTTATTATAATCATGTCCCTGCTTTTTCCTGTTATAGCAAATTTCTATAATCAGGGTAAGTGTTCAGTAGAAGCTGTGAGCACAATTAAAGTATGTAAGATTTTTCAGTTTCCTATCTGAAAATGTGTGGTCATTATATCCTAAATAAGTAGGTGAATATTTGGACTATTCATCTATCTGTTGTTAGATGTATATGTCTGTTTGTTTGTTTTATCATTTCTGTTGTTACTGACTTTCCTGATAGGCATCTATATTTGTAAAATATGTTCTTTTATCAGAATCAACTAACCCATACCTAGGTACAATTTGTTCCAAATTATTCCCCTAATCTCTCTTAAAGCAGTGGAGCTCAGGGGAAAGTTTCTAAGCATGCTATCAAATGGTCCACTATATTTCAGTTTCCCCACTGGTGCCATTTCATTAAAATCTAACTTGAATATTTTGGAACCATGCTACCTCCATTCAGAGAGCTACTTCATCAATATTTTCTTAGTTATGTTTAGACATATTACACACTTTTTATATATAATTTGTTTTGCAATTATACATAAATCCATATACCAGATTTTCTTCCGTTTACTACTTTGTGAAAGAGAAAAAAGCAAGACAAACCTTAAGATTCAGAATATAGGTGATATCTAAATAACTTTGGACAAAATTTATACCATATATTCACAAAGGCTGACAAAATGTTAAAGCACAGCTCATACTTAAAATCAAATCAAATACAGAGTTAAAATTCTAGTAGCAATAATTCTATGTTAATTCACACATATTTCTAAAATCTTATACCAGAATAAGAAAGTTCAAAATTTTAGCATGTACTAGTAAATAGTAATTTCAATACCAGAATTCCAATTTAAACATACATAGCTCTAAAATTTAAGGTGATAGAAAATTGTCATTTCAAGACCCTCTATAGGGTTTTAAGAAATTAATGGACATTAGGATTCTGGGGGAGAAAGTCAGAAAAATTTGGATCCAGGTATCTGGCTGCAGGTCTCTGGTCCAGTGATTAGGCCATCCTCCATGCCAGAAATGCCTGGAAGCCATGTTAAAGATGTTGGGGCATCATCACAAACCCCAGAAGAAGCCAGGCCAACCAGGTATACCAGCCTAGCCAGTCCCCATTGCAGAAGCCTTTCTAATGGAGAAATGTATTTGCTATGGGAGAAACACTTCAGGAACAGGAAATATCCTGGACAAGCCTCCAAAATTGTATGGAGAGTGACTCTCCCACAAAATTGTGTAGGAGAGTGACCCTTATCCAAATTAAAATCAGAAATTCTCAAGGTAAAAAGAAAAAAAAAGAATTTATTACAATCTTACCAGAAAGGGCAACTCCAAACAAATAAGTTTCAATAGAGAGTGCAAAGTGAAAACTGTAAAATGCAAGTTTATATAGACCCTGACCAGAAGTCCCCAATCCCACTTCTTACCTTTTTCTCCCATTGTCAGGGGGAGTCCAGTATTGTAGCCTAAGTGTATCCTAAGTTTATATCCCAGAAAGAAAAGAATAGTAGAAATAAATTTTTTAAAAATTGTACCTTTTTATTGACAGAACATGTGCATGGGCAATTTTTTACAACATTGCCCCTTGCACTCACTTCTATTCCAACTTTTGCCTTCTCTCCCTCCACCTCCTCCCCTTGATGTCAGGCAGTCTCATACATGTTAAACATATTAAAGTATATCTTAGATAAAATATATGTATGCAGATCCATACAGTTTTCTTGTTGCACAAGAAAAACTGGAATCAAAAGGTAAAAATAACCAGAGAAAAAAACAAAAATGCAAATACTCCATATTCATTTCTCAGTGTTCCTTCTCTGGATGTAGCTGATTAATTGGAACTGAATTTGATCTTTTCTTTGTCAAAGATATCCACTTCCATCAAAATACATCTTCCTACAGTATTGTTGTTGAAGTGTATAATGATCTCCTGGTTCTGCTCATTTCACTTAGCATCGGCTCATATAATTCATTCCAAGCCTCTCTGTATTCATCCTTCTGGTCATTTCCTTAAAAAAAATAATTTTCCATAGCACTCATATACCACAATTTACCCAATCATTCACCAATGGATGGGCATCCATTCAATTTCCAGTTTCTAGCTACTACAGAAAGGGCTGCCACAAATATTTTGGCACATAAAGCTCCCTTTCCCTTCTTTAATATCTGTTTGGGATATAAGTCCAGTAGTAACAATGCTGGATCAAAAGGTATGTATAGTTTGATAATTTTTTGAGCATAATTCCTAATTGCTCTCCAGAATGGCAGGATCCATTCATCACTACACCAACAATGCATCAGTGTCCCAGTTTTCCCTCATTCCCTCCAACATTCATTACTATCTTTCCCAGTTGTTTCAGCCAATCTGACAGGTATGAAGTGGTTTCTCAGAATTATCTTAATTTTCATTTCTCTGATCAACAGTGATTTAGAACACCAATTCATATGAGTAGAAATTGTTTCAATTTCATCATCTGAAAATTTTCTGTTCATATCTTTGACCATTTATCAATAGGAGAATGGTTTGATTTCTTATAAATTGGAGTAAATTCTCTATATATTTTGGAAATGAGACCTTTATCAGAACCTTTAACTTAAAAATGTTTTCCCAGTTTATTGCTTCCCTTCTAATCTTGTTTGCATTAGGTTTGTTTGTACAAAAGCTTTTTAATTTTATATAATCAAAATTTTCCATTTTGTGATTAATAATGATCTCTAGTTCTTCTTTGGTCATAAATTCCTTCCTCCTCCACAAGAGTGGGAGGTAAACTATCCTATGTTCCTCTAATTTATTTATCCTAAATCATGAACCCATTTTGATCTTATCTTGGTGTATGGTGTCAAGTGTGGGGCCATGCCTAGTTTTTGCTATATTAATTTCCAGTTTTCCCAGCACTTTTTGTCAAATGGTGAATTCTTATCCCAAAAGTTGGGATCTTTGGATTTGTCAAGCACTAGATTGCTATAGTTATTGACTATTTTGTCCTGTGAACCTAACTTATTCCATTGATCAACTAGTCTATTTCTTAGCCAATACCAAATAGTTTTGGTGATGGCTGCTTTATAATATAGTTTTAGATCACATATAGCTAGGATGTCTTTATTTGATTTATTTTTTCATTAGTTCCCTTGAAATTCTTGACCTTTTGTTCTTCCATATGAATTTTGTTGTTATTTTTTCTAAGTCATTAAAATAGTTTCTTGGGCGTATGATTGGTGTAGCACTAAATAAATAGATTAGTTTAGGTAGTATTGTGATCTTTATTATATTCACTCGACCTATCCAAGAGCACTTACTATTTTTCCAATTGTTTAAATCTGACTTTATTTGTGTGGAAAATGTTTTGTAGTTTTGCTCATATAATTCCTGACTTTCCTTTAGTAGATAAATTCCCAAATATTTTATGCTATCAACAGTTATTGGGAATGGAATTTCTCTTTATATCTCTAATTGTTGGATTTTGTTGGTGATGTATAAAACTACTGAGTAGTTATGTGGATTTATTTTGTATCCTGCAACATTGCTAAATTTGTGGATTATTTCTAATAGTTTTTTAGTAAAATCTCTGGGGTTCTCTAAGTATACCATCATATCATCTGCAAAGAGTGATAATTTGGTTTTCTCTTTACCTACTCTAATTCCTTTAATCTCTTTCTCAACTCTTATTGCCAAAACTAGCATTTCTAATACAATATCAAATAATAACAGTGATAGTGGGAAACCTTGTTTCACTCCTGATCTTATTGGGAATGGTTCCAGTTTATCCCCATTACATACGATGCTTGCTGAGGGTTTTAAATACGTGTTCTTGACTAGTTTAAGGAAAAATACATTTATTCCTATACTCTCACATGTTTTTATTTGTAATGGATGTTGGATTTTATCAAATGCTTTTTCTGCATCTATTGAGATGATCATTTGTTTTTTGTTAATTTGGCTATTAATATAGTCAATTATGCTAATAGTTTTCCTAATATTGAACCATCCCTGCATTCCTGATATGAATCCTGTTTGATCATATTTTATTATCCTGCGGATGGTTTTCTGTAATCTTTTTGCTAATATTTTATTTAAGATTTTAGCATCAATATTCATGAGGGAGATTGGTCTATAATTTTTTTTTCCCTGTTTTCAATCTACCTAGTTTAGGTATCAGTACCATATTTGTGTCATAAAAGAAATTTGGTAGGATTCCTTCAGTACCTAATTTTTCAAATAGTTTATATTGCATTGGAGTTAATTGTTCTTTAAATATTTTGGAGAATTCATATGTAAATCCATCTGGTCCTGGGGATTTTTCCTTAGGGAGTTGATTAATAGTTCAATCTATTTCTTTTTCTGAAATGAGACTATTTAAGCAATTTGCTTCCTCTTCTATTAATCCGGAAATCCTATATTTTTTGAAGGTAGTCATCCATTTTACTTAGGTTATCAAATTTATTGGCAAAAAGTTGGGCAAAATAACTCTTTATTATTGCTTTAATTTCCTCTTCATTGGTGGAAAGTTCTTCTTTTTCATTTTTAAAACTAACAATTTGATGTTCTTCTTTCCTTTTTCTAATCACATTTACCAAAAGTTTATCCATTTTATTGGTTTTTTTATAAAACAAACTCTTAGTTTTATTTATTAATTCAATAGTTTTTTTTTTTACTTTCAATTCTGTTAATCTCTCCCTTTATTTTTAGAATTTCAAGTTTAGTGTTTGACTAGGGGTTTTTAATTAGCTCCTTTTCTAGCTTTTTTAGTTGCAAGCCCAATTCATTGACCTTCTCTTTCTCTATTTTATGCAAGTTGGCTTCTAAGGATATAAGATTTCCCCTTATTACTGCTTTGGCTGCATCCCACACAAGTTGGTATGAAGTCTCATTATTGTCATTTTCTTGGGTGAAATTATAAATTATGTCTATGATTTGCTGTTTCACCCAATCATTCTTTAGGATGAGATTATTTAGATTCCATTTATTTTTTGGTCTATTTTCCCCTGGCTTTTTATTGAATGCAGTTTTCATTGCATAGTGATCTAAAAAGGGATTTGTTTACTATTTCTGCCTTTCTGCATTTGAATTTGAGTTTTTTTCTGTCCTAATATATGTTCAATTTTTGTATAGGTTCCATGAACTGCTGAGAAGAAAGTGTATTCCTTTCTGTCTCCATTTAGTTTTCTCCAAAGATCTATCATATCTAAGTTTTCTAGTATTCTATTAACCTATTTGGCTTCTTTCTTATTTATTTTGTGATTTGATTTATCTAATTCTGAGAGTGCAAGGTTGAGATCACCCATTATTATAGTTTTGCTGTCTATTTCTTCTTGCAGCTCTTTTAATTTCTCTTTTAAGAATTTAGATGCTGCACCACTTGTTAGATATATGTTTAATATCGACCCTTTAGCAAGATATAATTCCCTTCCTTATCTCTTTTAATTAGATCAATTTTTGCTTTTCCTTAATCTGAGATCAGGATGTCTACTCCTGCTTTTTTTACTTCACCTGAAGCATAGTAGATTCTGCTCCAGCCTTTTACCCTTACTCTGTATGTAATGCCTTGCTTTAAGTGTGTTTCCTGTAAATAATATATTGTAGGATTCTGGCTTTTAATCCACTCTGCTATCTGCTTCCACTTTATGGGGGAGTTTACCCCATTCACATTTATGGTTAAAATTACTAATTCTGCATTTCTTGCCATCTTGTTAACCCCTGATTATGCTTTTCTTCTTTCCTTCCTCCTTCCCCCCCCTTCCCAGTATTAAACTTGGAAGCACCACTTGCCTTTCACAATCCTCCTTTTTTTAGGATCCCTCCCCCACTTCAGAGATCATCCCCTTTTCTTACCCCTTTTCCTCACAATTTCTGGATTCCTTCCCATTTAGCTTACTACTTCCCTTTTACCTTTTCCCCTCCCACTTTTCAATGAGGTGTGAGAAGTTTCTCTGTAAATCAAATATGTCTAATATTTTTCTCTTTAAGCCAATGCTGATGGCAGTAAGATACACACTATGTTCATCCCCCTCCCTTCTTTCCCTTAGATATAATAGGTTTCCTTTGCGTCTTCATGAGATGTAGTATATCCAATTGACCTTTTTTCTGGTACAATTTCCTTTCCACCTTTAGGTTTTTTTATCTTATAATTGTAAAATCAAATTATACATGTGTCTTTCATGTATATTAATAGCAGAAATATAGTTCCCAAGATTTCTTTTTACCTTTTTATGCTTCTCTTGAGTCCTGTATTTAGATATCAAACTTTTTGTTTAATTCCATTTTTTTTCATCAGAAATAGATGAAATTCACCTTTTTCATTGAATGTCCATCTCATTCCTTGGGGAAAAATTGGCTGGGTAAGTTATTCTTGGCTGTATACCAAGTTTCTTAACCTTTCGGAATTTCAGATTCCAGTCTCTTTGATCTTTTATGTGGATGCTGCTTATTCCTGAGTAATTCTTATTATGCCTCCTCTATATTTGAATTGATTTTTTTTCTAGAAGCTGGTAGTATTTTTTCCTTCGTCTAATATTTCTGGAATTTAGCAAATAGTTTAGCATTAGTAGGTGATACATGAATTCTTTCAATGTATTTCACCCTCTATTTCTATAACATCTTTTGCTCTTTGATGATTTCCAGGAAAATAGTGTCTAGGCTCATTTTTTTTTAATCATAATTTTCAGGAAGTCCAATAATCTCAGATTATCTCTCCTAGATCTATTTTCCAGATCTCTTGTTTTCCCAAGTTGGTGTTTAATATTTTTTCCATTGTTTCATTTTTTGGGGGTTTTACTTGACTAATTCTTAGAGTCTCCTCGAGTTACTCATTTCCATTTATTCAATTCTGATTTTTAATGAATCATTTTCTTCATTTGCTTTTTTAATTTATTTGTGTAATTGTCCAATTGAGTTTTTAAATGTGTTGTTTTATTCTGTGGAATTTTTTCTGTTTCTCCAATTTTATTTTATTTTATTTTTTATTATTTGTCCTTCATTTTCTTTCTTTCTTTCTTTCTTTTTTTATTATAGCTTTATTTTATTTTTTATTTAAGTTACATGCATGAGTAATTTTATAACATTGACAATTGTCAAACCTTTTGTTCCAATTTTTCCCCTCCTTCACCCCACCCCTTCCCCCAGATGGCAGGTTGACCAATACATGTTAAATATGTTAAAGTATAAATTAAATACAAAATAAGTATACATGTCCAAACAGTTATTTTGCTGTACAAAGTTTGTATTTTGCTGTACAGAGTTTGAAATAGTGTACTATTAGCCTGTGAAGGAAATAAAAACTCCAGGTGGACAAAAATAGAGGGATTGGGAATTCTATGTAATGGTTCATACTCATCTCCCAGAGTTCTTTCACTGGGTGTAGCTGGTTTAAATTATTCCTGCTCCATTGGAACTAGTTTAGTTCATTTCATTGCTGAAGATGACCAGCTCCATCAGAATTGATCATCATATAGTATTGTTGTTGAAGTATATAATGATCCCCTGGCCCTGCTCATTTCACTCAGCATCAGTTCATGTAAGTCTCTCCACACCTTTTTGAAATCATCCTGTTGTTCATTTCTTACTGAACAATAATATTCTATAATATTCATATACCAGAATTTATTCATCCATTCTCTAATTGATGGGCATCCACTCACTTTCCAGTTTCTGGCCACTACAAAAAGGGCTGCCATAAACATTCTTGCACATACAGGTCCCTTTCCCGTCTTTAAAATCTCTTTGGGAATATAAGCCCAGTAGTAAAATTGCTGGATCAAAGGGTATGCACAGTTTAATGCCTTTATGAGTATAGTTCCAAATCACTCTCCAGAATGGCTGGATGTATTAAAAATTCCTCCAACAATGTATTATTGTTCCTGTTTTCCCACATCCCCTCCAACATTCTGTATTATCTTTCCCTGTCATTCTATCCAATATGACAGGTGTGTAGTCATATCTCAGAGTTTTCTTAATTTGCATTTCTCTGATTAATAATGACTTTTCATATGGCTAGAAATAGTTTCAATTTCTTCAATTGAGATTTGTCTGTATCAATTGGAGAATGGCTTGATTTCTTATAAATTAGAGTCAATTCTTTATATGTTTTGGAAATGAGGCCTTCATTAGAACCTTTGAATGTAAAAATGTTTTCCCAATTTATTGCTTCCCTTCTAATCTTGTCTGCATTAGTTTTATTTGTACAATTTTTTTTTCAATTTGATATAATCAAAATTTTCTACGTTGTGATCAGTATTCTCTATTTCTTCTTTGGTTATAAATTCCTTCCTCTTCCACAGGTCTGAGAGGTAAACTATCCTATGTTGCTCTAATTTATTTATAATCTCATTCTTTTTGCCTAGGTCATGAACCCATTTTGACCTTATTTTGGTGTACAGTATTAAGTGTGGATCAATGCCTTGTTTCTGCCATATTAGTTTCCAATTTTCCCAGCAATTTTTGTCAATAGTGACTTCTTATCCCAAAAGCTGGAGACTTTGGGTTTGTCAAGTGCTAGAGTATTAAAGTTATTGACTATTTTGTCCTTTGAACCTAACCTATTCCACTGATCAACTAGTCTATTTCTTAGCCAATACCAAATGGTTTTAGTAACCGCAGTTTTATAATATAATTTTACATCTGATACAACTAGGCTACCTTCATTTGATGTTTTTTTTCATTGATTCCCTTGAAATTCTTGACCTTTTGTTTTTCCATATGAACTTTGTTGTTATTTTTTCCAGGTCATTAAAATAGTTTTTTGGGAGTCGGATTAATACAGCGTTAAAAACATAGATTAGTTTATCAGAGGTCTTCAAAATTTTTAAAAAGGGGACCAGTTCACTGTCCCTTAGACTGTTGGAGGGCCAGACTAGAGAAAAAACAAAAACTTTGTTTTGTGGGCCTTTAAATAAAGAAACCCTTTATTTAAATAGCCCTTGATGAGGGGGGTAATAATCCTCAGCTGCCACATCTGGACCATGGGCCATAGTTTGAGGACCCCTGGTTTAGGTAGTATTGTCATTTTTATTATATTTGCTTGTCCTATCCAAGAGCATTTAATATTTTTCCAATTGGTTAGATCGGATTTAATTTAATAATGAGGAAAGTGTTTTGTAGTTTTACTTATACAGTTTCTGATTTTCCTTTGGCAGATAGATTCTAAGTATTTTATATTATCAGTAGTTACTTTTCATGGAATTTCTCTTTGTAATTCTAACTGTTGGACTTTGTTAGTGACATATAGGAATGCTGATGATTTATGTGGGTTTATTTTGTATCGTGCAACTTTGCTAAAGGTATGGGTTATTTCTAATAATTTTTTAGTAAAATATCTGTGGTTCTCTAAGTATACCATCATATCATCAGCAAAGAGTGATAATTTGGTTTCCTCATTGCCCACTCTAATTCCTATAATCTCTTTCTCAACTCTTATTGCCAAAGCTAGTATTTCTAATATAATATTGAATAGTAATGGTGATAGTGGGCAACCTTGTTTCATTCCTGATCTTATTGGGAATGGTTTCAGTTTGTCCCCATTGCATATGATGCTTACTATTGGTTTTAAATAGATGCTACTGATTATTTTAAGGAAAAGTCCATTTATTCCTATATTCTCAAGTGTTTTTAATAGGAATCGATGTTAGATTTTATCAAATGCTTTTTCTGCATCTATTGAGATGATCATTTGTTTTTTGTTAATTTGGCTATTAATATGGCCAATTATACTGATAGTTTTCCTAATATTGAACAAGACCTGAATTCCTGGAATAAATTCTACTTGATCATGGTATATTATCCTGGGGATGATTTTCTGCAGTCTTTTTGCTAATATCTTATTTAAGATTTTAGCATCAATATTCATGAGGGAGATTGGGCTGTAATTTTCTTTCTCTGTTTTCAACCTACCTGGTTTAAGTATCAATACCATGTCTGTGTCATAAAAGGAATTTGGTAGGACTCCTTCATTCCCTATGTTTTTAAATAGTTTATATGGCATTGGGGCTAATTGCTCTTTAAGTGTTTGGTAAAAATCACATGTAAATCCATCTGGTCCTGGGGATTTTTTCTTAGGGAGTTGATTAATAGTTTGTTCTATTTCTTTTTCTGAAATGGGACTATTTAACCAATTCACTTGCTCCTCTGTTAATCTGGGAAGCCTTTATTTTTGGAGGTAGTCATCCATTTCACTTAGATTGTCAAATTTATTGGCATAAAATTGGGCAAAGTAACTCATTATTTCTCTAATTTTCTCTTCATTGATGGAAAGTTCTCCCTTTTCATTTTTAGGACTACTAATTTGTTTTTCCTCTCTCCTTTTTCTAATCAGATTTATCAAAGACATCTATTTTATTGGTTTTTTCGTAAAACCAACTCTTAATTTTATTTATTAATTCAATAGGTTTTTATACTTTCAATATTATTAATTTCTCCTTTTAATTTTAGTGTTTCAAGTTTAATATTTGATTGGGTGTTTTTAATTTGGTCTTTTTTTCTAGCTTTTTAAGTTGCAAGCCCAATTTATTGATCTTTTCTTTCTCTATTTTATTCAAGTAAGCCTCTAAGGATATATAATTTCCCCTTATTACCACTTTGGTTGCATCCCACACATTTTGGTATGATGACTCATCATTGTCATTATCTTGAATGAAATTATTAATTGTGTCTATAATTTTCTGTTTCACCCAATCATTCTTTAAAATGAGATTATTTAGTTTCCAGTTACTTTTTGGAGTATTTACCCCTAACATTTTGTTGAATGTAGTTTTTATTGCATTGTGACCTGAAATGAAAGCATTTACTATTTCTGCCTTCCTACATTTAATTTTGAGGTCTTTGTATCCTAATATATGACCAATTAGTGTGCAGGTTCCCTGAACTGTTGAGAAGAAAGTATATTCCTTTCTGTCTCCATTCACTTTTTTCCAAAGATCTGTCATACCTAATTTTTCTAATATTCTATTTACTTCTTTAATTTTTTTTTTTCTTATTTGTGTTGTGGTTTGATTTATCTAATTCTGAGAGTTCAAGGTTGAGATCTCCCACTATTACAGTTTTGCTGTCTATTTCTTCTTGCAACTCTCTTCACTTCTCCTTTAGGAAGTTCGATGCTACACCACTTGGTGCATATATATTTAGTATTGATATTGCTTCATTGTCTATGCTACCCTTTAGCAAGATATTGTTTTCTTCCTTATCTCTTTTAATTAGATCAATTTTTGCTTTTGCTTGATCTGTGATGAGGATGGCCACCCCTGCTTTTTTGACTTCACCTGAAGCATAATAGATTCTGCTTCAGCCTTTTATCTTTCCTCTATATGTATCTCCCTGCTTTAAATGTCTTTTCTGTAAACAACATATGGTAGGGTACTGACTTTTTATCCAGTCTGCTATCCACCTCCGCTTAATAGGAGAGTTCATCTCATTCACATATTTTTCTTTTTTTTCCCCATTCACATTTATGATTAAAATTACTAATTCTTTATTTCCTGCCATCTCCCCAGATTATGCTTTTCTTTTTCTTGCCCCCCCAACCCTCTTTCCCAGGTTTAAACTTTTGTGCCCCACTTGTATCATGCTGCTCACACTCTTTAGGATCCCCCCTCCCCACTTTGCATCTCTTGCCCTTTCTTTTACCCTTGCCTTACTACTCTTTTCCTTTTCCCTTTACCTCTCCCCCTTTTTAATAAGGTGAGAGAATCATTTCTGTAAAACAAGCATGTCAATTTTTTCTCTTTGTGCAAATCTGATGAGAGTAAGATTCACACAATATTCCTCCCACTCTCTAAATTCCCTCAGATATGATAGGTTTCCTTTGCCTCTTTGTGGGATGTATTTTCCCTCTTTTCATCCTTCCTTTTCCCCCTTTTTCTTACACTATCCCTTTTCCATTTCTACTTCCCTTTTTTATGTTATATCAGTAAAATCAAATTATACATGTAGTATTTTTGTATATCTACAACAAAAATACAGTTCTCAAGAGTTCCTTTTACTTTCTTCTGCTTCTCTTAAGTACTATGGTTGGAGATAAAATTTTTGTTTAATTCTGGTTTTTTTCTTATAAACAAATGGAATTCATCTGTTTCATTAAATGTCCATCTTCTTCCCTGGAAGAAAATGCTCAGCTTGGCTGGGGAGTTTATTCTTGCCTTCATTTCAAGTTTTTTTTTTTTTGTTTGTTTGTTTGTTTGTTTGTTTTTCAGAATATCAGATTCCAGGCCCTTTGATCCTTTAATGTGGAGGCAGCCAGATCGTGGGTGATCGTTATTGTGGCACCTCAGCATTTGAATTTTTTTTTTGGCTGTTTGTAATATTTTTTCCTTATTCTGATAGTTCTGAAATTTGGCTACAATATCCCTTGGAGTTTTTATTTTAGGGTCTTTTTAAGAAGGTGTTCTATGAATTCTTTCAATGCCTATTTTACCTTCTGATTCTATTACATCTGGACAGTTCTCCTTGATGATTTCCTGTAAAATAGTATTTAGGCTCTTTTTTTCTTCATAATTTTCAAAAAGTCCAACAATCCTCAGATTATCTCTCCTAAATCTGTTTTCCAGGTCTGTTGTTTTTCCAAGTAGATATTTAATGCTTTTCTCTAATTTTTCATTTTTTTTGGTCTTGCTTCACTGAATCAATGCCTCAATGAATCATTGATTTCTATTTGTTCAGTTCTGATTTTTAATAAGTTATTTTCTTCCTTTGCTTTTTTTTTACTTCTTTTTTATATGTCCAATTGAGTTTAAATGAGTTGTTTTGCTCTATGGAATTTTTTCCCATTTCACTAATTTTTTTTTAGTGAATTATTTTCTTTTTCCAATTCACAAATCCTACTTTCTTAGGAATTCTCTATCTTTTCCAATTTGCAGATCTTACTTTCCTGGGAATTTTTATCTTTTCCAATTCTTATTTCCAGAAATAATTACTTTCTTGCATATCTTCTCTTTCATTTCCCCGTTTTTCTTCTAACTCTCTTGTGAGACTTTAATGGTCTCTTCTAGGAGAGCGTTATGTGAAAGGGGCCAAGTAACATTCTCCTTTGGGTATTGTCTGGAGACTGTTATTAGTTTCCTTGGAGTTGCAAACTTGCTCTTTTTCTGTATGGAAGCTATGAATTGTTCTTTTGATTTTTTTACTCATTTTAAAGCCTTTAGGGTCTGCCTTCAGGGCAAGGAAGTTACCAGCTTCCTCTACAAAACAGGGAAAGGTATAAACAGGCTGCAAAGCACAGTGAGGTATGGAGGTGCTCTGGGAAAAATACCCACACACACACCAACCAGAAGTGATTCAGCACAGTCTGAGCTACAGAAGTGACCAGTGGAGAACCCTGCTGTGTGGTTTAACAACTGCCCTAAGGCTAGAGTCTAAGCTGTGAAAGTCTCATTACCCTAGGCCAAAGCCAACTGTGGGGCTGTGGATATTAGCAGGTGACCAGCAAATAGCCCCACACATACCAGAAGTGTCTCTGCCCCGGAAGCAAGTCAAACTGTGGAAGTTCTATTGCCCCAGGCCAAGCCCTGCATTGTGTAGATTAGAGGCTGCCCTGGGATGTGCTCCCCTGCTGTGCAGCTTCGTAACTGCCCTAAGGAAAAGCCCTGTATTGTGAGTTGAGGCTGCACAGTTGTGCTGTGATCTGTGCTAAGCCACTTCCAGTTTTGGGTGGGTATAGTCAGATCCTGTTAAGTTCTGGGGTTTTTTAGAGTGGCTTTGATTTCTTTGCTGATCTACTGTTTGGCAAGCAGGACAGAGCAATCAGTCTATGCCAGTGTCATCTCTGTAATTTTTCTAATCACAGAGACCACTCCTGCCTGGTCTGCACACTATGCTAGCCACTAGCCCTCTCCCTACTTGTGCTGATCTTCTCCAGCCCTCTGAACAAACATTTTCTGATGAAATTCAAGATTATCTTTGGCTGATAAGTTGTTGTACTTCTAATCTTCGTGGGTTTTACCAGTCAAGTGCTATTTTTGAGGCTAAATTTAATAATTGGTTGTGAGAGTATGAGAGAGCTTAGAAAGTCACGTGTGCCTTCTCTGCCATCTTGGCTCTGCCCCCACCAATTTTATTTTTTAGAGAACTCTTTGCTTTTTCCAATTCACTAATTCTGTTTTCCTTGGAATTGTTTACCTTTTCCAGTCCCCTAATTCTATTTTTCAGGGATTTGATTTCTTTATCTACTCTGTATTTAGTGAGTGGTATTACTTATCCAGTCCCTCTTACCAAACTTCCCTTTCCTTTCCCCATTTTTCTTCTAGCTCTCTTGTAAGAACCTTTTTAATTTCTTCTATGAGAGTCTTGTGTGGTGGGGATCAGATCATATCCCTCTTTTGGAATTCATCTGGAGACACTCTGTTTTTAGTCTCCTCAGGGTTTGAAGTCTGCTTTCTATCTGTATAGAATCCATCTATAGCTAGAGTTCGCTTTAACTTTTTGCTCATTTTGACAAAAAAGAATCAAAGAAAAACAAACAAAACAAAGCAAATGTGGTCTGCTTTTTAGGCAGTATGGTATTACCAACTTTCCTCTACAGACTACAGGAGGTAGCAATAAATCAGCAGTGGAACAGCAATAGCTGTGCTGCCTGCACAGCGACCACTCTCTGAGATTCTGGGAGCATGCTGAGTCATTCTGGGTGTTGGATGGGTGTGCTCAAGTCCTGAGAGATGCTAGTGTTTCAGGATTGAAGTCTTTACCCCCTGTGTTTATAGCTTCTCTGGTGATCTACTAACTTGCTTCCAGGGCAAAGAAGTTCACACTGGGTAAAGTTTTCCCCCAGAATTTTCCAATGGCAGCAACTACACCCCACCCCTCTCGAGTCTGCTCAGTGTGAGATGCCTTCCGTGCTCTTGTTGCCTGCCTGCAGTCTGCACCTGGTCTAACCATCCCCGCCCACAAGCAAAAACAGACCTTTTCTGGTGAATTTCGAGGTGATCTTCTGTTGGTAATATCCTAGTTTTATTTAAGCCAAACACTAATTCCAAGGCCATATCATGGAAAAAAAAAATAGCATTCTGAGGGCAAGAGTTTAGATAGATGTGTGTGACCTTTCCACCATCTTGGCTGGAAGTCTTCAGTAATAAACTCTTTACCCATTAAGTACTTAAATGCTAATTAAGAGGTGGGGAGAGGGGATAGGAGGGAAATGTTTGTTTATTTTCAGCTTTTAGTTATAACCCAACTTGTTATTGCAAAGTATCAAGTTACAATTAGGACATAGGTCAAGGCCACATTATTGTGAAACTTTTTTATTTATTTATCCCATTTGGAAGGAAGAGAGAAAGGGAAGAAAGAAGAGGAGGAAGGAAAAGAGAGAAATGGAAAACAGAGCAAAAAAAGAAGAAAAGATATGGAGGAATATGAGTAGCATTAAATGCTAAAAAGAGGATTTTACATTTGATACTGTAGGTAATAGTGAGCAATTGGAGTTACAGAGATATTGTTAAGTTTTATGAAAACCATAGACTTTATAAAAATAACTTTGGCAGCTAAGTAGAAGATGAATTGAAGTAGAGAAATTCTTAAGAGATGAAGCTAAAAAGCTGGTGGAGTACTTGAATTCAGGTAAATTATTGATGAGAACTGTATCTAGGCTGGTAGCTATGTGAGTGGGAAAGAGAATGTATGTGACATGTGCTGTAGAGAAAAGCATAGATTTAACAAGTGGTGAGATTAGCAAGAGATAAGGATTGACAAGGACTGTTAGGTTTTTACCCTAAGTGACTAGGAGGATGGTGATGTCTTCAATAGTTACAGAAAAGTTCAGAAGAGAAGAGAGGTGGGGGAAAAGATAGAGTTCTGTTTTTAAAATGTTGAGTTTGAGACATCTAATGTTATTTAAAATGTCTAACAGGCAATTGATGATACAGGACTAAGGCTCAGGAGAGTCATTAGGTATTTGGACCTAGGAATCACCTTCACAGAGATCACTGAACCTACAAGAGGTGATCAAATCACTTTGAAAGAGTATGTAAGAATAATACAAAGTCCATTTATGTAAAATATATTCCAGGAAAGGGAAGAATCAACCAAGGAGCCAATCAAACATATATTAAGGGCCTACTGTGTGGCAGTTAGATGCTACAGTACATAGAGTGCCAGGCCTGCACTCAGGAAAACTCATCTTCCCCAGTTTAAATCTGGTCTCATACATTTAATAGCAGTGTGACCTTGGGAATCATCTGAATTGAGATAATTAATCCCATAGAAGTTGATAAAATCACCAAGAGAGAAAAGAAGGTCCAGAACAGTGGCTTGGGTTCCGTCTACAGATTAGGTTTGGGAGAAGTGACAAGATAAAAATCTTATGAAGATTCCTAAACGTGAAAAATCACAGTGATGAGAGGAATATTGAAAGTCATAAAATGTCCAGAGAAGAAAGTATGCTGGAGAAGCAGTGAACAGTGTCAAATATAGCAAGAATTGAGGAAAAAGTCATTAGACTTGACAATTAAGGGATCATTAGTAACTTCAAATGAACATTTTCAATTGAGTGATGAGGCCCAAAGGATTTTGAGTAAACAAAGCCGAGAGAATAGACAGTGTATCCAAAAAGAGTAGCTGAGAAAAGGAGGAAATGTACAAAATAATAGCAAAGAGTTGTTAAAGTTTGGAATTTATGGAAAGAAAGCATCTGTTCTTCAATTAAAATCTAAATATAGGTGAGATGATTTGATTCATATATTTATGTTTCTTTGTTATTTATTCTTAGACTTATTTGCAGTCATAAACTTTAAAGGACAGAAAGCATACTGAGGAGTGAATATTGTTTAAGGAATATCATCCAAATCAAATCAATTTTCTTCTTTACAAAGTATAAAAATAAATTATTTGTGAGTCATGAAGAGACAGTTTAAATAATGTCTATAAAGCAGTAATGAATGGTTGGCCAAAAGATTGCATGGAAAATGAAAAGATCATGAGTATGTGATAAGTTTGAAATAGATCACAGAGAATTAAAAAAAAACTGACATGGACTATTAATCCTGGAAGGGGGTCTCAGTATAACCTGTTAAATATATAGATGAAGAATTCTAATCCCATAATTATTCAAGGTCATATTAAATTCCTACAACTTTTTTTTCTTTTAAAGAGCAGATACAATTAAACTTTGACCCTATCAATCATCTCAATTTCACCTCATTATTAAAAGGAAAAACACAATGAGTGCTACAGATGTTTATAGCTAGAGCAATTACTTCTGGATGAAGTGATCAAGAAATACTTTTTTAAAAAGATAGCATTTCAGTTCAGTGAAATTCAGCAAAGATTTTTACTAGCACTACTATGGGCACTGTCTGCTTTGAGGGTCCTACAGGATTGGAAGAGAGGGAAGGGATGAATTGTGTGCACAATTGTGTGCACAATTCATTGTTGAAGGTAGGGTGCACATCTAAGAGCTCCCAACTAACTGGATTATTGGAGTGTTTTGGAATAAATTTCAAAGCAGCAAATGACTCAGAAACTGCAATCTCAAGGAATAGTAAAATAAAGTCAACTGTGTTAACACTAATAAGTTCTCTGTCATTAAAGCCAGGATGAAATTTGGAGATCAATCAATTATCAAGATGCATTAAGTGCCCATTCTGTCCTAAGCACTATCTTAAGCAATGAAGGTCTGGATGCCAAAATTAAACAATCTCTGTCTGAATTCAAGGATATTACAATCTATTCAACCTAGGGCAGAGAATTGAAAGTAGGATCATTGTAGGAATATGTTATGGGCCAGAATTTGAAACAAGGTGCTAAGTCAGTGGAATTAATAGAGACAATGGTTATTTAGCATGGTGGTTAACAATTCTCTAGTCCAGGACATGTACTCAGTACTTAGTATAGTTCTACAAGATTCACACCTTAGAGATCATCGGACAAACTCAGCCAGAATCAGAACAAGGGAAGACCAGAGAAGTGGTGGCAGACTGTCCTCCTTCACTTCTCCACTGAAACCAAGATCCAAAAGGCCTCCAGAAAAACTAGCTAAGCCCCAAGTGAAGGATACAAGACTTTGAAAGAGACAATACAGGATTTGGACTTCAACCCCTGGCTGGACTCTTGTGGAGATTACTGAACTGAAACGAAGGCTGCCTCCAGAGATCCCAAGAAAACCTCAACAGAGAATATTACATTTTAAATAGAATATTACAGGAATAGAGAATTAAATATGAGGTTTAGAAGTACAAAAGTGCAACATTTTTCAAAAGGCAGCAACTGAGAAGTTTGATCAGATGGAAATATTCTTGAACAAGAAAAGTGGGGGTAATGCTATAAAAATAGAGGCCAGATTATGAAATGTTTTCAATGCTACTCAGAGTTATTTTACCATCTCTATGTTGCCATGGGTTTTGGTTTCCTCAGAATTTCCTTCTGTCTCTAACCTTCACAGAAGATCAGGTAGTAGAGTTGAATTTCTGTAGAGATTAAAGATGAATACAGTTTTTTAATGTCATTTTGCTTTATAGAAAATACAAAGGAGATGAAGAGGAGATACATGAGATAGGAGCTCCAGGGTAGTTATATTTGCAGCCTAAAGGGTTGATAGCATTTGTCATCCTACAGTTTAATTGGGACCACTATTCTCCATTCCTTAGTCTGATTGTAGATCCTGTGAAAAGACTCCTGAGACTAGCCTCAGAATTGTAGAATATTCACTATTTCCATATAAAAGCACTCAGTTGTGTCTGTGAAGCACCAAGTCAGAATACTGGATGGCAAGAGTTAAGATTTCATATTTAATTAGCAGCAACAGCATGCTTCTGCTGGGAAGATTTAATGTTGTTAATGTTCATTTCATATTCATGACAGAGAAGAACATGAAGGAGTGAGATATTATGTCCTGGTTTTTTAACCTTATATTTGTTCATTTCTATTCTACTTTAATAAAATGCTCTCTAATCTTGTGTGTGAGTAAGCATTTGAGAGGAATGCAGTTTGGAAAGATTATGATTTTAATGCAATGGGGATAAATAAGTTATAGATTATATAAGGAATATGTGTATTCTTAGAATACACAAAATTTGGTTGTAGCACTTAGATAGAAAATGTAGGTCCCATATATGCATAGTCTGAGACTGAAGAGGGGACTTGGGATATAGACAACACATACCTATGCAGGGAAAAGAAATTAAAGCAACATGAGCATGGAGCATCATCCAATGTTGATTTATGTGGACTATCCCCTGCATAGTTATTTTATCTCTATGCCAAATAAAGAATAAGGACTTCTCTCAACATGAGATTATCCTTAGGAGATACATAAAGAACTAGTTGTCCCTGTATAAGTATACATATACTTTGCCTGTTCCTCTTTACACAAAGAGAATGGGGATCCTTTAAAGCCCCTTTAAATAGGAATTTATACAATAGAGTCATAATTAGATTTTTTTAGGAAGAAAAACAGGTGGGGGAGGAGGGCAGGGAATGCAAAGAGCAGTTCGACCACTGGTTTGATCACATAAGAAGAAAAGAAGATGTATTCCTTCTGCTTCTATCAAACCACCACTTTCCATTCTTCCCCATTCCCAGATTAGGAAAGTGGTAGTATCAGGGATTAGAGCCCTGAGGTATAGTATTTATACCATGTGAAGACTGGTGAAGGGCAGTGGCTATAGAAAATGACCCCACACCAGCAAGGAAACATAACTTCCCCATCCCCCAGATGTAGCCTTTGTTCAACAAAATACTCTGGATATCATCATGACTTTGTGCATTAAGAGCATGAATCTGGTAGTAGAATAAAAGATGGATAGCAAAGGAGAGATGCTGAAGGGGGAAAAAAAGCACATTTAGAAGGCTATCATAAGAATCTAGGTGGGAGGCAATAAAGACCTGAACTATGGCATTCAAACTTGAATGAAAAGAATGGATGGAAGAAAGATGGTGAAAGAATAATTGAAAAGACTAGATTACTCACCAATTACCATAACTTGTTAAGGTATAATTGTCACTCCTATTTCAAAGGATAATAATTTGTATTCTGGTTCTCCTTCTATTTGTATCACACTGTCTTTATGGTCCATTTTTTTTAATAAATATTGAACAAATTAAAATGAATTTCCCACACACTCAATTTCTGGAAATTAAGAAAAAGTATAGGACAGTGAAATTTTATTTGAGCAATTGTTTGACCAAGCTGGCTGGGGGCGGGGGCGGGGGTGTTGAAAACAGAATACATATTTTATCCAAATAAAACATTTCTTATTTTCAAATAGTATATTGGCTGTTAAACTAAAAAGTCGTAAACAAACAATAGAAAAGAAAGTTAGCATTTTGAAAAGAGACATAGTTTTTGCTCCAGAGAGAGGAAAAAGCAATAACATGGGCCTTCAATAGCAAGGCCAATAACACTCCAATTCTCACTATATTATTTTCTATTATTTGTTAACACTGCAGGCATGAAATGCTTTTTTTTTATTTATAACATTTATTATTGGCATAAGGATGCAAGAAATACTACATCAAAGGCAAGTTATAAAGTCTGTCTAAAAATAAAATTCAGTGGAGCAAAATGGGTATTTTCTAGATCTTTCATTACATTCTTGAAGTGTTTTACTTGAAAAATTGTTATATTTATGACCTTACCAATTATGTTCTAAATCAGAATAAAATATAATAGAATTGGCTTGGATGACATACTTCTCAAACTCAAAGATTCATGCAGTTTCCCCAAATGCCCAATTTGATTTCTAAGATAATTACAAGAAAAAGTGATGGCCAAATTCATTAAAGGGCCTGCACTTGAAGAGAAAACAAAAGTGAATGTTAGAAAAGTGAATGAAGCAAAAGTGAATGCTTCAAGATCAAAAGTAACATGGTATTTAGGAACAGGGGATGGGGGTGGAGCTACAGGGAAAATGACAAAGATTGATTTTATGGTAAAGAATTTCAAATCAAACTGTTGTAATAGTTTCAAATGTTTAAGTTTCCTTTTTCTTTTTTCTTGACATATTCCATGTATCTGCTATAAAGGGACATTCTGAATCAGCAAACCTTTATATTGTATGAAATATGTTCATTTGTGATAGCACTATTTACTTTTGGTAGACATTTCAGGAGTTAATGAGTATTTAATTGTTACACATGTGTAGTTCAAATAAATCATACATATGGCTAATGAGTCATCTTTAATCATGCTTTATATTTTGAGAATTACTGGGTTTTGGACAAAACTAAACAAACAAAAAATATTCACCAAAACATTATATAAAAGAGTGAAGCTAGTCAACAAGGGTTTATATACAGAGAAGAGATTTTTAGCACTACTATCTAATCACTCACCTAATTGATCAAAGTAGCAAGAGTTATTACAGAGGAAAACAAATGAATAATTTACTCTGCATATTTTTAGAAAGAAAAATATTTTTAAAATAAATTTCCTTTGCCAAAATAAATCAAAAGCCAAAAGACTGCACTTTACCATGAGTAAAAGCTATATGAGCAATCTTCAAAATGTATTAGTTACTTATGAAAAATATCTCTAAGAATGCCATGATGGTTAAGCCAAATACCTGATTCAAAGTCATATAGAAAGATCTGAAAAGGTCCTCAGAGGTCATCAGTTTTCATTTTACTGTTATAGAAACTAATGCATTAAGCATTAAGTAACTCACCTAAAGTTAAACAAGTAATAGGTGAAAAATATGGGATGTGAATCCCTGTCTTTTGATCCCAAATTTTAAGGAATGGAAAAATATCATTTTTGTTAAACATTTTTTTTTTATTTAGATTTTTAAAAGCAAGGTAGTCCCTTACAATAGACCAGGGACTTTTTGTTTTAAACTTTATCTACAGGATCACATGTTTGGATTCATTTTTGTTGAACTGCTTATTGTCTCCTTTTTATTCTTTATGATTCAATGGACATGAGATTGGGAAGAGATACATACATAAATGAAGCTCATACAAAACATACATACAAAGACAAAATATTTCAATAAAAATGGCAATCTTTATTTTTAAAATTAATACCAAGGTAGGAAATATTTTTAATACATTTGTCCTCAGAGAAGAGTGTCATTTGAATAACTCATCTTTTAATGTTTGGACTGGTAGTGTTATCAGAGCTTTATGGAAGTTTTTCGATTACCTTAGACAATAGATATAGATGTAAATATAGATATATGTAACCAGAAAGTTTTTGGTTCTTCAACAAATGCTTTAAATTACTCACTCAAAATGAAAATAATAAATGAATTGTTCATCCATATTTTTTGGAGAAAGCCTGGATAGTAGGAAGTTCTCAACACCAAAGAAATTCTGAATTTAATTAAATATATAAATTTGTGTGTGTGTGCAAGTAGACATATGAGCTATATATCTGCATATTGTAAGTTTATACAGGATTTCATAGAAATTACTTCATTTCAGTCTTACACCAATCTTTTAAAATACATTAAAGTTATTAGTATCGGGGCGGAGCCAAGATGGCGGAGAAGACACACGCGACTTTCTAAGCTCCTCTCTTACCCTCTTTATCAATATTATATCGAGCCTCAAAAATAGTCTTGACTGCTACAATTCGTAAAGATAAGAAGTAGAACAACTCACCGGCTGAAGAAAATCTGCAGTCTCGACAAAAAAGGTTGGTTCCGGGGCCAGGGGGGAGATCAGCGCAGACAGGGAGAGAAATTAGATTCCGAGGAGAGTCTCAAACCGAGGATGAAGGCACAGATCTCAGCACAAGCGTGCAGCCCCAACCCGCAGTACGGGGCTTCTCCTTGGGGCAGTTGTGATCCTGCACAGCAGGAGGACGCAGCCCGGGTTAGCCTCCAATCTGCACAGTGGGGAGCTCGGCTTGGGGCCATAGAGCTTTTCCAGGGCCGATTTGCATCAGGCAGAGATACTGGGCAGAGTTTGCAGCGGTCTGCGGTTTGCGGTCTGTGGTCTGCGGTCAGCTGCTAATACTCACAGTCCCACAAGAGGGTCCGGCCTGGGGCAGTGACACTTTCACCCCTTAGTCTCTAGCAGAGGGCAATCACTAATCCACTCAGCCCTACTAAGCAGTTTGATAGCTCCGCCAGTGCTGAATCCACTTCCTGTTGGGGGAAGGGAAAACTCTCACTCAGAGCACTCCCATACCTCGGAGCCGGAAATCGGTTTACATCTTTCCCTGCTCTGCAGAGGAAGCTGGTAACCCCTTGCCTAGGAGACCTACACTAAAGGCTTTAAAACATGAATAAAAAGATGAAAAGAACGATAGACAGCTTCTATGCAGAAAAAGAGCAGGTCAGCAAACCTGAAGAGACCTCAAACAGCAAAAATGCATCAGACTGTCCTCCTTTACATAATGCTCTCATAGAAGAGACCATTAAAAGTCTCAAAAGAGAGTTAGAAGATAAATGGGGAAAGGAAAGAGAAGCCTTACAAGAGAACAACAACTTCCTGAAATACGAATTGAAAAATAAAGAATTCACTAGAAAGTAGGATTTGTGAATTGGAAAAAGACAAAGAACACGCAAGAAAGTAGGATCTGTGAATTGAAAGAAAAATAATTCACTAAAAAAAAATTAGTGAAATGGAAAAAAATTTCACAGACCAAAACAATACATTCAAAAACTCAATTGACATATACAGAAAGAAGTAAAAAAAGCTAATGAAGAAAATAATTCTTTAAAAATTAGAACTGAACAAATTGAAACTAATGATTCATTGAGACAGCAAGAATCAGTCAAGCAAAAACAAAAAATGACAAACTGGAAAAAACCATGAATTATCTACTTGCAAAAACGACAGACTTGGAAAATAGATCTAGGAGAGATAATCTGAGGATTATTGGACTTTCCGAAAACTATGATGAAAAAAAGAGCCTAGATACTATTTTACAAGAAATCATCAAAGAGAACTGCCCAGATGTAATAGAATCAGAAGGTAAAATAGGCATTGAAAGAATTCATCGAACACCTTCTGAAAGAAACCCTAAAATAAAAACCCCAAGGAATATTGTGGCAAAATTTCAGAACTATAAGATTAAGGAAAAAATGTTACAAGCAGCCAAAAAAAAAACCATTTAAATACCGAGGTGCCACAATAAGGATCACCCAAGATCTGGCTGCCTCTACATTAAAGGAAAGAAGGCCTGGAATAGCGATATTCGAAAGGCACAAGAACTTGGGATGCAGCCAAGAATAAACTACCCAAGCTAAGCTGAGCATTTTCTTCAGGGAAGAAGATGGACATTTAATGAAAAAATGAATTCCATTTGTTTCTGAAGAAAAACCAGAATTAAACAAAAATTTGATCTCCAAGAATCCAGAACTCAAGAGATGCAGAAAAGGTAAAAAATAACTCTTGAGAAATTGTATTTCTGTTGTGGATATACAAAAAGAATACATGTAAAATTTGATTGTACTGATATAACATAAAAAAGAGAAGTAGATATGGAAAAAGGGATGATGGCAGAATAAGGTGGAAGGAGGATAAAAAGAGGGAAACCACATCCCACAAAGAGGCTAAGGAAACTTACCATATCTGAGGGAATTTAGAGAGGGGAGGAACATTGTGTGAATCTTACTCTCATCAGAGTTGGCTCAAAGAAAAAATAATTGACATTTGTTTTAGAGAAAATTCTCTCTCGCCTCATTAAAACGGGGAGAGGAAAAGGAAAAGAAAAAGAGTAATAAGGGAAGGAAGGGGAAAGACTCCAAAGGGGAGGGAGGGATTATAGAGAGGATAAGTATCGTGATACAAAGAGGGGTACATAAGTTTAAAGGGAAAGAGGGTTGGGGGAGGCAAAGAATAAGTAAAAGCACAATCTGGGGTTATTAGGATGGCAGGAAATACAGATTTAGTAATTCTAACCGTAAATGTAATGGGATGAACTCCCCCATAAAGAGGAGGCAGATAGCAGACTGGATCAAAAAGTCAGAACCCTACAATATGTTGTTTACAAGAAACCCATTTGAAAGCAGGGGGATACATATAGAGTAAAGGTAAAAGGCTGGAGCAAAATCTATTATGCTTCAGGTGAAAGTCAAAAAAGAGGGTAGCCATCCTTATCTCAGATCAAGCAAAAGTAAAATTGATCTAATAAAAGAGATAAGGAAGGAAACTACATCCTGCTAAAGGGTAGCATAAACAACGAAGCAATATCAATATTAAACATATATGCACCAAGTGGTATGGCACTCAGCTTCCTAAAGGAGAAGTTAAGAGAGTTGCAAGAAGAAATAGACAACAAAACTGTAATAGTAGGAGATCTCAACCTTGCACTCTCAGAATTAGACAAATCAAACCACAAAACAAATAAGAAAGAAATTAAAGACGTAAATAGAATATTAGAAAAATTAGGTATGTTGGATCTTTGGAGAAAAATTGAATGGAGATAGAAGGAATATACTTTCTTCTCAGCAGTTCATGGAACCTATTCAAAAATTGACCATATATTAGGACATAAAGACCTCAAAATTAAATCAAGAAAGCAGAAATAGTAAATGCTTCTTTTCAGATCATGATGCAATAAAACTACATTCAACAAAAAATTAGGGAAATAGACCAAAAAGTAATTGGAAACTAAACAATCTCATCTTAAAAGAATGATTGATGAAGCAGCAAATTATAGATACAATTACAATTTCACTCAAGATAATTGCAAGATGAGACATCATACCAAAATTTGTGGATGCAGCAAAAGCTGTAATAAGAGGGAATTTTATATCCTTAGAGGCTTACTTGAATAAAACAGAGAAAGAAAAGATTAATGAATTAGGCTTACAGCAACTAAAAAAACTAAAAAGACCAAATTAAAACCCCAATCAAATACTAAATTGGAAATTCTAAAAGTTAAAAGGAGAAATTAAAAAATATTGAAAAGTAAAAACTATTGAACTAATTAATAAAACTAAGAGTTGGTTTCTATGCAAAAGCCAATAAAATAGATAAGCCTTGGTAAATCTGATTAGAAAAAGGAGGAGGAAAATGAAAATTAGTAGTCTTAAAATGAAAAGGAGAACTTTCCACCAATGAAGAGGAAATTAGAGAAATAATAAGGAGTTATTTTAGCTCAACTTTATACCAATAAATTTGATAACCTAAGTGAAATGGATGACTACCTCCAAAAAATATAGACTCCCAGACTAACAGGAGGAAGTAGAATTGCTTGAATAGTCCCATTTCAGAAAAGAAAAGAACAGGCAATTAAACAACTCCCTAAGAAAAAAATCCCAGGACCAAGATGGATTTACATGTGAATTTTACAAACATTTAAAGAACAATTGCTAATGCTATATAAATTATTTGATAAAATAGGAATGAAGGAGTCCCTACCAAATTCTCTCCTATGACACAGACATGGTACTGATACCTAAAACCAGGTAGGCTGAAAACAGAGAAAGAAAATTATAACAATCTCCTTAATGAATATTGATGCTAAAACTTAAATAAGATATTAGCAAAAAGACTCACAGAAAATCATCTCCAAGATAATACACTATGATCAAGTAGGATTTATACCAAGGAAGCAGGAGCTGGTTCAATATTAGGAAAACTATCATATAATTGGCCATGTAATAACCAAATTAACAAAACCATGATCATCTCAATAGATGCAGAAAAGCATTTGATAAAATCCAACATCCATTCCTACAAAAACACTTGAGAGTATAGGAATAAATGGACTTTTCCTTAAAACAATCAACCAGCAGCATCTATTTAAACCATCAGTAAGCAATCATATGTAATGAGACAAACCTCAACCATTCCCACAAGACTCTGGAGGAAACAAGGTGCCCACTATCACCGTTACTATTTAATAATTGTATAGAAACACTAGCTATAGCAATAAGAGCTGAGAAAAGATTAAAGGAATAAGAATAGGCAAATGAGGAAGCCAAATTCATCACCTTTTGCCGATGACATGATGGTATACTTAGAGAACCCAGAGATTCTACTAAAAGTTATTAGAAATAATCCACAACTTTAGCAGTTGCTGAATAAATAAACCCACATAAGTCATCAGCATTCTTATATATCACTTAACAAAATCCAACAGATCAGTTACAAAGAGAAATTCCATTTAAAGTAACTACTGATAATATAAAATATTTAGAATCATCTGCAAGGAAAATCAGAAACTTTATGAGCAAAATTACAGACCACTTTCCTACACAAATTAAGTCTGATCTAACCAATTGAAAAATAAATGCTCTTGGATAGGGCGAGCAAATATAATAAAGATGACAATATTACCTAAACTAATCTATTTATTTAGCGCTATACCACATCAGACTCCCAAAAACTATTTTAATGCCCTAGAAAATATAACAACAAAGTTCATATTGAAAAACAAAAGGTCAAGAATTTCAAGGAATTAATGAAAAAAATCAAATGATGGTGGCTTAGCTGTACCAGATCTAAAATTATATTATAGAGCAGCAGTTACCAAAACTATTTGGTAATTGGCTAAGGAATAGATTAGTTGATCAGTGGAATAGATTAGGTTCAAGGGACAAAACAGTCAACAAATATAGCAACCTAGTCTTTGATAAACCCAAAAGATCCCAGCTTTTGGATAAGAACTTACTGTTTGATAAAAAATTGCTGGGAAAATTGGAAACTAATATGGCAGAAACTAGGCATTGATCCATACTTAACTGCCGTACACCAAGATAAGGTCAAAATGGGTTCATGACCTAGGCATAAGAATGAAATTATTAATAAATTAGAGGAACATAGGATAGTTTACCCTCTCAGATCTGTGGAAGGGAAGGTCTTTATGACCAAAGCAGAACTAGAGATCATTACTGATCACAAAATAGAAAATTTCGATTATACTAAACTGAAAAGTTTTGCACAAACAAAACTAATGCAGACAAGATTAGAAGGAAGCTAACTAAACTGGGAAAATATTTTTACAGTCAAAGGTTCTGATAAAGGCCTCATTTCCAAAAGTATATAGAGAATTAACTCTAATTTATAAAAATCAAGCCATTCTCCAATTGAAAATGGTCAAAGGATATGAACAGACAATTCTCAGATGAAGAAATCTGAAACTATTTCTCGTCATATGAAAAGATGCTCCAAGTCATTAATAATCAGAGAAATGCAAATTAAGACAACTCTAAGATATCCACTACAACCTGTCAGATTGGCTAAGATGACAGGAAAAATAATGATGATTGTTGGAGGGATGCGGGAAAACTGGGACATTGATGCATTGTTGGTGGAGTTGTGAACGAATCCAACCATTTTGGAGAGTAGTTTGGAACTATGCTCAAAAGTTATCAAACTGTGCATACCCTTTGATCCAGCAGTGTTACTACTGGGATTATATCCCAAAGAGCTTATAAAGAAGGAAAGGGACCTGTATGTGCACGAATGTTTGTGGCAGCCCTTTTGTAGTGGCTTAGAAACTGGAAACTGAATGGATGTCCATCAGTTGGAGAATGGCTGAATAAATTGTGGTATATGAAAATTATGGAATATTACTGTTCTGTAAGAAATGACCAACAGGATGATTTCAGAAAGGCCTAGCGAGACTTACACGAACTGATGCTGAGTGAAATGAGCAGGACCAGGAGATCATTATATACTTCAACAACAATACTAGATGATGACCAGTTCTGATGGATCAGGCCATCCTCAGCAACGAGATCAACCAAATCATTTCTAATGGAGCAGTAATGAACTGAACTAGCTATGCCCAGAAAAAGAACTCTGGGAGATGACTAAAAACCATTACATTGAATTCCCAATCCCTATATTTATGCACACCTGCATTTTTGATTTCCTTCACAAGCTAATTGTACAATAATTCAGAGTCTGATTCTTTTTGTACAGCAAAATAATGTTTTTGGTCATGTATATTTATTGTGTATCTAAGTTATATTTTAATATATTTAACATCTACTGGTCATCCTGCCATCTAGGGGAGGGGGTGGGGGGGGTAAGAGGTGAAAAATTGGAACAAGAGGTTTGGCAATTGTTAATGCTGTAAAGTTACCCATGTATATATCCTGTAAATAAAAGGCTATTAAATAAAAAAAAAAAAAGTTATTAGTATACTCATTTCACAAATGAGGAAACTGGGTTTTAGAGAAGTTTAAGTGACTTGCCCAAGATCACATTACTAATACGTATCAAGAGGCCCATATTTGAATACAGGTCTTCTCAATTCCAAGTCTAGCATTTTAAAATTGTGTAATAACTCTTACTGTGATATCCCTTTGCAGGAAAGAATGTTAAATCAGTTTTTAGAATGACTTTTTTCTTTAGAAGTTAGCTTGCCTTGAATATTTCATTGAAAATGTCTGCTTCTTCACATTTTAGTCTTTGTCGTATCTATGTAGTAGCAGTAGATAAGCAGCTTTGATTGCGCATTCTCCCACTAATGAGCTCATCCTGAAATATATATTTTGAAGAAAGTCTCCAACTATCTCTCATTCGCTAGAATTCTCTGGAATTCATCATAATGATTTAGTCACCTCCTCTCTGCTAGACTCCTTTTGTACCATTGATGAGCTTTGCTGAGAATCTCCATTTTTAGGAAGAGTCCAGATTAGTCAAAAATCTCTCATTGTCTTTCCTTCAATCTTCCACTCTACCTTTAGCTAACCTTTTATGTACTGCTTCTTTTGTTTGAATATAAGTTACTTGAGTGTAATGGCTGAATTTCTTCTAGCATGTATTTGTGTCGGCAAAATTTAACAAAATCATTGGAATTTAGTAAGCACCTGATAAATGCTGATTGATTGATCATATAAATAAATATGACACTGAAAGACAAATTGTTAATTTGAATGGAAATAAAAAGTCCAGGACACATCTGGTTAGGAAATCTGTAGCCTGACAAAGTTTTCTTATCCAAACACCCACAAAATTTCAAAGGGCACCCAATGATTGGTTATGGATAAATCACTGGTGAACTCCTTTGTTTGAACTCAAACAAAGACTTTACAAGACATAGCCATGCACCTATGAGCACTCTAAGTGATGATACACCAGAAAGGCATAAAGCTAGTTTGATGTCTGGTAAATGAGACCTGCAGCCACAATAAAGGGGGGGAAATCAATATAAGTCACTTAGAAGAAGACAGAAATTGCTTTGCCTTTAATAATGCATTAAATCCTTAAGGATTTCCAAAAGACCTAAAGCTAGTCTTGTTCCTAGTAGAGTGACGGCCCAGGGAAATGAAAAAGACAGGATCTTAGCATGCTACTCTTGGGTTGCCCTCAAGGAAAATTGAAACCAGCACATTCTGATATTCAGTGGTTGCACCAAAGGTTAATGAAAATAAAGATTAAGTAGAGTTGACCAGAGTCTTCCAGGAGTGAAAGATGATTGGTCTCTGATATCTAATTGGGACTAATCAAAGCTGAAATAGACAGCTTGATGATTTTACATAAAGGAGATAGGGCCATAATCAGAACGGCTTTTGGGCACTAAGTGACAGAAACAGAAATTGAATAACAGACAGCGAAAACTGGAATATCTATCCTATCTTGGATGACTGGCATCTATACTATAGACAAGGCCAGTCAGGGCCTATTTAGTCTAAGAGTTCAGGAAGGAGTAAAGCCCCCTCACAATACAAAAACTCAATACAGAAACTGAGAATGGAAACAGAAGTAAAAGTAAAAAAAAAAGTTTAAAAAATTCAAAATACAATGAAGAAATACTATGAAATCTAAGAACAAAACTCATTTTAATAAAGTAGACATTGCGATACACACATATAGAACAGTCTCAACCTAAGGGGTATGGAAAGGGGGAAGAATGGCTTGGACATAAATACTTCAAGAAGAATTGAATATGTGAAATAAGGGATTTAAAAATAAAGCTGGGGTTAGGGTTAGATAGATAGCATTGACTAAAGGTAAAAAATCTTAACTGAGTAGTAGATTCACTAAAAAAAAATTGAATGGAACAAACAGAACTCAGTACTTTAATGAAGTAAGAAAAATATTAAAATAGAAGAAATATTAAAATAAATTTAAAATACTGGACAATTACAAGAATACATGTAACATATACTGTTCTTCAGTAGATAGCGCAGAGCCTATTTTGATTTTTCTTCTGACTCATTTTTCCTGTTTCCATTTCCAGATTGCTTGTACTACCAACATGTAAGATATTAAATGATTTCTCGTATCCATTTCAGGTTTAACATTGTATTACTCACCATTTCCTATAGAACTTTTTGTTTACTACTTAGAATCCCTATAGTAGTTTCCTCTCTTTTTTTAGGACTACAGAGTTATCCTTATTAATGTCATTAATATAGCACTTTAAGGCATAAACAATGTTATGAAGCAGGTAATGTCATTATTATCAACTCAATCTTACCCACAAAAAAATGAAGTTTAGACATGCAAATTATTTGTCATGTTCACAGAGCTGGTAATGCTAGAAATTATGATTCAAACTTGGATTAACTAACACCAATGCCACTACTCTTTCTACTACACTATACTATTCTCATGTAAAAAGATTAAACTTCCCTGCCTCAGGAGATTTTAAATTCTTTGAAGGTACAGATTATTTTAATTTTATCTTTGGATCCTCAGTGCCCAGCATACTACATTTTATATATTATGTGCTTAACAAATGTTTCCAAATGGAGCTGTTGAAATGGTGTTTTCCAAGAAGAAGCTATTTATTTTAAACTCTTCACATAACAGTGGAACATCCTTAAATCCTAAGGTTTATTTTTGTGTGTGATAAATATAACCAATAAATAACCAAAGACAGCTTTGTAATACCTAACTTTTATACTTTAGAACAAGAAAATGGGGGGAAAAAGAATTTCTATCACCAAGGAAGACTATCTCAATATATATTATCAATTTCTCATGGAAACGAGTATGAAGTTTTTTTGATTTTTAAATTTCCAGATACAGACTCATATAGTTAATTCAAACAATGTAACAATTCTAAGCTTTTAAAAATTGCCCTAGGGGCAGCTAAGTGGCACAGTGGATAAAGGACCAGCCTTGAAGTCAGGAGAACCCAAGTTCAAATCTGGTCTCAGATACTTAACGCTTCCTAGCTGTGTGACTGTGGGCAAGTTACTTTATCCCAATTGCCACCAAAAAAAAAAAAAAGAAAGAAAAAGAAAAAGAAATTGCCCATAATCTCTAATCATATGAACAAGAATCCATTCTCTATCTCAATTTAATTTCTGTCACTCTTTGAAAGAAATAAATTACCCTATTTTTACCAAAATCCAAACGCCTTATATAAAGGTTAAAATGGGTATTAAAATATGTTTATGTTTCTAGCATAAATAGGAAAGAAACACAATATTCTTTTAAGCAAATATTCCCTTGGCTTTTTCACCATCTATATGAGAAGGCTAATAGGAGAGGACTTGTCTTTCAACATCAATCTACTAACATTAGAAATGAAATTAAGAAACTTCTGTCAGATCACAGCTGTTTGTATTTGATGAGAGTTATTGTGAAAAGGCATGAAATTAAAAGTAGGCAATAATGTTTAGAATTATTAATCAAATTCTGACAATGAGACTGGATTTAATGATGAAAATATGTGGTAGAGAGGACACTACTGACAAAATAGAACAAACCTGTAGACATGGACTTATTGGATGAATTCATGTAAATGTTAGTGATTTTTATTGTTATTGTTGCTGTTCTTTCTCTTTCTCAGTCTAAGCCCAAGCTTGAAAATGTATAAAATAATATAAAAGCATATTAATAAAATGCCAGTTAATTGCCCAAAATTGATAAAAACAGTATCAATAAACATGTAAATTCACCAAATTAGTATAGATACAAATCTGTCAAATAGATATAGATATAAATCAAATAGAGATGTCTAACAAATAAATATTAATATAAATGCAATCTGAGTGTTGCCCTCTGAAGATATAATAACATTTTATATATTTGTCAGGATACTTAGATATTAGGGTGAGAGATAGAGGAGATGAAAATTCTTCATGCATTCCATAAAAACAATAACCTGAAAGAAGAAAACATCAACAACAATACCCACAAAAGAAGAGTAATGACTTGACATCTAAAAAAAAAATTTAAATGCCAAAATAATTTAAATGAGCAAAATAGGAAAAGGATTGAGTAATTTTAAAATAATTAAATAAAATCAGCTGAAGTATTAGAAACAATAATAATTGAAAAATAAAGTTCTCAAGATATTCTAAAATATCCTCCAAAAAAAAAAGCACTCAGAGAAAGAGTTATAAAAAAACTCATACTAGAAATCAAGGCAAAATGTAAATGCATGAAAATAAAGCAAAAGGAAACAAAGAAAAAAATAAAGACTGAGAAAGTAGAAAAATTTGAAAAAAAGATATCAATTCAACAAGCATTAATTAAACACTTGCTATGTGTCAGGCCCTATGATAATCATTGGAAATATAAAGACAAACACACAAATATCTTTTTCAAGGAGATTACTTTCTAATGGAAATAAGGCATAGGGCCACAGATAAATGAATATCAAATATATAGAAAGCAAATTCAAATCATCCTAGAAGGTGAGTCCATTAGCATCTAGGACAAATGAGAAAAGTATTGTCTAGAAAATAGAATTTGTTTTTAGCCTTGAAGCCATTTGTGGAGCTGCAAGATGTGAAGATGAAGACAGAGCATGGGAGACATTATCAGCAAAGGAAGAATGACAAGAGATGGATATTACATATGGAGAAGATCATATAGAACAGTTTGGATTGAACACAGAGTACGTAAGAAAGACTAATAGGAAATTGGTCTTAAAAATAAGTTAGTCTGTGAAGAATATTAAATGACAAACACAGGGATTTTTATTGTATTTCAGAGGCAAAAAGGAAAAAGTCAAACTTTTTGAACAGATCCCTATCATCATCAGATCTAAATATAGATTTAACAGTTGTATAGGGAATAGATTGAAGAAGAGAAAGAACATACGAAGAGAGATGAATTAGGAAGGCAATTTCATGATATAGGGAAGAGGTCGTAAGGGTTTGAACTAAAGTCTTTGACCTGCAAGTGAAGGAGTGGATATGATAGAATTTGTCAAATGATTAGATATGAAGGGTAAGGGAATATAAAGATACAAAATTAACTTCAAAGTTGAAAGTCTGAGTAAAATACAACAGTAATGGCCTTGATTTAATTAAAGTAAAGTTGGGAAAGGGATGGGTTTAGGATGAAATAAAATTGTGTTTTTAAGGCACTAAGTTTAAGATGCCCATGGGTCATCCAGGTGATGTTCATGAAGGAGGTGACAATCCAGGAGTAGAGCTCATGAGATTAGGAGGGATGAAAAAAAATTGGGACATTAATTCATTGTTATTAGAATTGTGAAGTGATGCAAATATTTTGGAGAGTAATCTGGAATTATGCCCAAAGAGTTATTAAATTACCTATATCCTTTTACTCAGCAATATCAGTATCAGATCTATTTCCAAATATGATTGGGGTAAAGAAAAGGAACCTATATGTTCTAAAATATTTTAAGTAGTGCTTTGTGGTAGCAAAGAACTAGAAATTGTGGGGATGCCTATCATGTTGGGGAATGGCAGAAAAAAAGTTATGGCTTATGGTTCTGATGAAATACTACTGTGCTATAAGAAATAATGAATTTTATCTTAAAAAAACTTGAACAAATTTGCATAAAATAATGAAGAGCACAACGAAGAGAATATTGTATATAGTAACAGCAACATTTTTAAATAACAATTTTGAGTTAATAAGTCATTTTGACTATTATAAATAATCAAATTAACTTCAAAGAGCTATCTATATCCAGAGAAAGAACTAATAAATATGCAAGTATGTATATAAAATTGTAGAGGGCCATAACTCTGAAAAGATATACTTAAGACTCAGTATGATTGATGAGCTAATGATGTAATCACTCTAGTTAAGTACATATATTTAATGTGCTGTGGTAATATAATGCTACTATAGTTAGCACTTGTGCAGTAATGGCTACAGTTGCACATGCTCAGTGTGGTTGTGCATGCTCAGTGTGATTGCACTGGAGTATTTAAAGGAAGTCTCCGACACAGAATATTCTCTCTCAGTACAGCTCTCAGCCACAGACACAAGAAGATGCCAGATTCCAGCTCTACCTTTGACCAGCCACATGACTCTCCTGTCTCCTTCACTCCTCCACTAAGGCCAAGGCTGGTCCCGAGATCCTGAGAGCTAGTCCAGAGAATACATTTTGGCACCCAATGTGGGGCTCTAGAAAGCATAGTATATTTTGTCACTCCAATTTGGGGGCTCTAAAAAGTACACTACATTTGGCACCAGACATTACATAGAATGATTACACATCTCCAAGGTGGGAGAAGGGAAAAAGGAGGGAAAAGAAATTTACATGATTATTATGTTAATATATGTACTTATATAACAATCAGATAAATTACATAATATATAATTTATTAATACATTATTTATATGTCATTATGTACAATTATATATAATATATTAATATATTATAAGTACATATCTTATATAAGTAAAAGGAATAGCAAGTTGTACATAATCCATTTGCAGTTTCATGTGCAACCATCTATTATAATAATAATTATTATATTGTGCTACAGCAATGCTTGTTTTATTCCATAAACTAAAATTAAATAAAAATTGTTTTAAAAAGAGAGATTAGGGTTTATAAATTCAAATCATCTGCATAGTAACAACTCTTGGGAGAATATGAAATTAACAAAAAAAGAGAGTAGAGTGAAAAGAGCTTACAAGACATAGGAGATAGTGCATGAATATCAACTCAACAAAGAGTATTGAGAAAGAATGATCAGAAAGCTAAAGGAAACTTTGTATTTGACATCATGAAGAGGTCAAGAAATGAAAGCAAATGTCCTCCTTATCAAAGCTAATTCTTCTATTTCATTGTGTTCTGTCTCTTCCAACAGATAACTCCCTCAGTCATGTCCACTATTACTTATTTTTTTTAAATTTCTCCCTGTACAATGGCTCCTTCCCCATTGCCTACAAACATGCTTACATCTCCCTCATCCTGGAAAAAAAAAAAAGAAAATTGATCCCTTCCATCACAAACAACTATTATCCCATATCTTTTCTACTTTTTGTAACTCAGTTCCTCAAAAATGTTGTCTACATGAGCAGACTGATTATAGAAAAGCCTGGAAAGACTTATATGCAGTGAAGTGAGTAGAACCAGGAGAACATTTTTCACAGTAACAGCAAGATTATGTGATGATCATTTCCGATAGATTAACTTCTTCTCAGGAGTGTGGCAATCCCAGAAAACCTCAATAGACTTGGGAGAGAAAATTCCATCTGCATCTAGAGAGAGAACTATAGAAACTGAAAGTAAATCAAAGCATCATATTTTCACATTTTTTTTCCTCTTTGCTTCCTTTTTCTTTCTCATGTTTTCCTCCTTTTGGTCTGATTTTTCCTTCCACAACATGACAAATATGGAAATATATTTTAAAGTATTGCATATGTATGCCCATATCAGATTGCTTGCTGTCTTGGGGGAGGGAAAAGTTAAGGGTGATGGAAAAAAAAAAATCTTACAAAAAAAATGAATGTTGAAAACTATCTTTACATGTATTTGGAAAAATAAAACAGTATTGGGAAAAAACGACTTTCTATGCTTTCACTCATTTTTAAAACTCTACAATCTGCCTTCTGACATCATTATTCTAGCAAAATTGATCTCTCCAAAGTTACCAAAGATCTTATAATTACTAAATCAAAATTCTTTTCAAGTTTTACTTTTTTTGAATTCTACAACTTTTGACTTCATTTGGCATCCTTTTTTTTTCATTGATACAATCTTCTATAATTAGTCAGAACACATTCTCACTTAATCAGAACAATAATTCTTCTATATTTCTTCATTTGTTGATCTCATAAGTTTGCATGAATCTAATTACCATCTCTATATTAATGATAATTCTCAAAACTACACTTTCTGCCCCACCTTCTTATTAATATTCAATCTTGAATCTCCAACTGCTTTTAAAACACTTTGAAGTGAAATCTGGCTTCATATTTGAACTCATTAAACTATATGTTGCTAAAGGCTTGTTCTAAATTTACTGATTTGTTGATTTTTCCTGCACAGCATAATAAATATAGAAATATATTTAGAAGAATTATACAAATTTAACCTATATTGGATTACTTGCTGGATGTGGCAAGGGACAAAGATTTGTAATACAAAGTTTTGCAAAGATGAATATTGAAAACTATCTTTGCATTGCATGTTCTTGGAAAAATAAAAAGCTATTATAAAAAACAAAAATAATAAATTTACTGATCTAAACTTATTATAATTTCTCAGTAATGCTATTTTTACATATAGAGTTTTCAAGTTTATGCCTTTCATTAACAGAATCCTATTTAGTTTTCATTGAAATCTGTGACTTTTTTCATATTCTCATTATCAATTGCAATTTTATAACTGTGGTCTACAAAGCATGTGTTTAATATTTCTAACTTTCAATATTTGTTTAAGAACTCTTTATGTTCTAACATATGGTCATTGTTTATAAATGTTTCAGCCAATGGTGGAAATATGCATACTCTAAAATATGCTTCTGAAAACAACTTTAAATGGTATATTGTATCTAATGTTCCATTTAAATCTTTGGCTTCTTTTATGTTTATCTTTCTGTTTTATTTGTTAAAGTCTGAAAGAGAAATGTTATGATTATTTTTAACCATAAATATTCCAGAGTATAGCTTGCTTTTCCCATAAATGCTCAGGTATCATGTTATATAATGGATTTCATTATTTTTGTATTATTTCACTGGTATCTTTAAGAACAATGCAGTATCCTTACTATCATAACAATGTCTTTTTTATAATTGGTCTCCTTAACTCCAAGTCTAAAACTCTACCCACTATGCTATTTAGCTTATAGAAAACATGCAATTAAATATATTTCCTTCCTAATGTTAAGGCAATCAGATTTTACAGGTATAGAATACTATATAATCTGCCATATGCAAATATTTATTGGTTACTTTCTGTTAAGATGTTTTTTATATAGCAGGAGCAGTATGCTAAAAATAGCTAGTATAAAATAGGTTCATTGATAAAATTTCAAAAAAAGAAAATATAAATAACAATGACTCATCAGTTAGATTCAGCTGTTATTTTAGTATATTAGAAAATAGTTTGTCTGGATCTAGTGAGTTAATGTCATCTTAATCTTAGGTTTCAACTTCCTACTGCTTATTTCTTTTAGTTAATTCCAATCTATTTCTCCTAGACCATGATGCAAATGAGAAACTAAATACTTTTGAAATGGGTAATCAATCAAAATTTTTTTTTTGGATAAAATGTGTGGCACTGAGCATTGGAGATAAAGATAAAAAACAAAAAAAACAGTATTTGTACTTAGATTTATATTCTAAAATAAAGGAAATCTTACTTTTGTTGACCATTTCTTCTTAATGTTGCAATCTTGACATCATTTGGTTTTCTCTTTTTTTTTTTTTTTTTGAGGTAATGTCAAGTGGGGCTGAGTGTTCATATTATCACCAAAAGAGCTAGCACAACAAAAACAATGGCGACAAAAACCTTTTGAGCAAGCATTAATCAGATCCACTTTAAGAATCTAGACCTTTTCTTGGAGTCTTCATTTTTAAAGGAATAAAATGATTTTAGAAAGGTTTGGGGAGAAATAAATAAAATGATTAGGAAACTTTTAAATATATTATAATAAATTTAGCATATATAAGGACACACATATCTGAATAAAATGTGAGAATATTAACTGCCTTCAAGTATATGAAGGAACATTGCTATATATTTAGCTTTTCCCCTAAAATGTATAAAAGTCTTCTAAAAAAAACAAAAACAAGAAATATGGCAGTTAAATTCTATTTATGAATACGATTTATATAATGAATTATACCATTTTATTTACTTCTAAGTGTTTATACTCTTAATAAAGAATATTAAATTGATTCTGTACAACTGACATGATCATCTCATGAATACTGTAAAACAAACAGAATATTAAGTATTAAGAAGTTGCTGTCATATTGCTTCCATAGCTTCAGATTTCCCAAATCTGACTTATTCCCACAGACAGAACTCTGATTTAATCTGCTTCCACTCTTCTCTGCTATGCAATTCTCCCAACAAAACAGGGTGACTCCCTTGAATATACTTGCTAAAAATCTATTAACAGCTGTTCAAGGACCTACTACTCAAAAGAAAGCAAAAGTACTATTGGTAATTAACATATTTATGTCACAGTTATATTCTGGATATGAATTAAGAATATAGAAACTTAAACTCATCTTAATCTTGGATTTCAACTTCCTAATGTCTATTTCTTTTAGCTAATTCCAAACTATTTTACTGAGACCATAATTTATGATGCATTCCCTATGTGTAACTGAAAAAATAGAAAGTTAGACAAGAAAAGAGCCTTTTTCTATGAAGAAAACTTCTTTTCATTATGCTAAAATTTTAAGAGACTTCCAGAGGTGGAGCCAAGATGGCAGAGGAAAATCAGGAAGTTGCTTCAGCTTTCCCAGTTTTCCTGGAAAACCACATGAAACCAAGTCTCTGAGCAGAGTCTGATTGAACAAAAACACTCTCCAGCTCAAGAAACACTAGAAAAGGTCAATCTCACTGGAGTGAAAAGGGTGTTCAACCCTGTTTGGATAGACTCTGAGAAATCCAGTGAGAAGGTCGTAAATCACAGCAAATCAGAAACTAAGATCCTCAGTTCTGGTTCAGAAGAGAAGCAAATCAGGTATCTTCCAGTACCAGCTCAGAAACCAAACTGTGGAAAACAAGGCTGTTTCCTGAACAGAGTAGGCAAAGCTATCCCCTAGAAACACAAGAGGCCCCATGTGCTCAAATCCAAGGCTTAGAGCTGCATAGGAAGCTTGGGAAAGCACTCCCTTTACCCCAGGAACAGAACTCAAACATAAAAATAAAAAAATAAGAAATACCAAAAAAGAAAAAGAAAAGAAAAGAAGCAAGAAAAACAGCCCACCTGAAAAATAGATGCAGAAGAAGCAATTTAAAAATTATTGGTTTATGTGAAGGCCATGACCTTGACCATAGAAAGCTACTATGGTGACAGTGCAGACCAAAACACAAACTGAGATGAAGACAGAATGTCCACAAAAGAAATCTCAAAGAGTGATATGAATTGGTCTGAAGGCCACAGAGGCTTCCAAAAGAAAAATAATAGAGGTAGAAGAAAAATGAGAAAGGAAATGAGAAATATGTTTGAGAGAGTCAACAGTGAGGAAAAGAAAAGAAAAAAAAGTTTGAAGAAAACAACTTTTTAAATAGTAGATTTAACCAAATGGAAAAAGAGGTACAAAAGCTAACTGAAGAAAACCACACATTAAAAACTAGAACAGAGAAAATGGAAGCTGATGACTTTAGGAGAGAGCAAGAATCAGTCAAACAAAATAAAAACATGAAAAAATGGAACAAAATGTGAAATATCTCATTGGAAAAACAGCCCACTTGAAAAATAGATGCAGAAGAAACAATTTAAAAATTATTGACTTATGTGAAGGCCATGACCAAAAAAAGAACCTGAATAACATTATACATGAGCTCATTAAAGAAAATTATCCCAATATTCTAGAAATAGAAGGGGAAATACTGATTGAAAGAATTCATCTATCACTTTTGGAAAGAGATCACACAAGAAAAACCCAAAGGACCATTATTGCAAAACTCCAAAACTACAATCCCAAGCAAAAAATACTGCTACCTATCAGAAAACAATAACAACAACAACAATTCAGATATCAATGAGGAAAACTCAGGTTTGGCAGCTTCTACAACAAAAGGTTCAGAGGGTTTAGAATACCATATTTCATAAGGTAAAGCACCTGGGGTTGCAACCAAGGATTAACTACCCAGTAAGATTCAGCATCATATTGAAGGGGAGGAGATGAATCTTCAATGAAGTAAGAGGCTTTCGATCATTTCTACTGAAAAAAATAGAAGTAAAAAGAAAATTCAGTCTACAAACACAGGACTCAAGAGAAGCATGGAAAGATAATTAGGGAGAAAAATATATTATTTAAAGTTTAAACTAATTATATTCCTAGATGGGAAAATGATATCTGTAATTCTTGAAAATTGTATCTGTCACTGGGCCAAACAGGAGATGGCACATAGATTGAGGATGTGTTTGTGAATGGACTCTAATATGATGACAAGAAAAAGACATTAAGAGGTGGAAAGTGGTCTGTACTGCAAAAAGAGGAAAGGAAAATTATAATAAGACAATTAGTTTACATGAACAGGTGTAAAAGACCTATACCAATTGAGGGAGAAAAAAAGGAGGGGGAATAAGCATTGTGTGAAGCTTGATCTCATCGATTTTGGCTCTAAGATAGAGTAACTTAATCATTCAGTTAGGCATAGAAATTTATCTAACCTTATAGAGAAGTAGGAGGAGAAAGAGGAAAAGAAAAGGGAGGGACAGAATAGAAAGAAGGGCACAAACACTGAGGAAAAAAAAAAGACAAGAGAAGGGGAAAGATTTAAAAGAAGATAAAGTAGTGGGTGGAGTGGATTTAAAAAACTTTACTAAGTAGAGGGGTGAGGGGTGGTAGGAGATAAGATAGTAGGTGCAGAATAAAAAAAACTAGTAAGAGAAGGTGGAGGGTGATAAGAGATAAGGTAGGGGGTGAAGTGGGTAAAAAAAAAATTTACAACTAAGTACAGGATGGAAAGGGAGAATGAAAGTATATAAAGGGAAAAAAATAGGGTGGAGGGAAATACATAGATGGTAATCATTATTGTGAAGGTGAATGAGATGAACTTTCCCATAAAATGGGAATGAATAGCAGAGTGGATTAAAAAACAGAATCTGACAATATGTTGTTTACAAGAAAGACATTTAACATAGAGAGACATATACAAAATAAATGTAAAAGACTGGGAAAGAATTTATTATGTTACAGCTAGAGTAAAAAAAAAAAGGAGGGTTAGCAATTCTTATCTCAGATAAAGTAAAAGCAAAAATATATCTTATTAAAAGTTATAAGGAAAAAAAGCACATGTTGATAAAGGGTACCGTAAATAACAAAGTAGCAACAATACTAAATGTGTATCCAGCAAGTATACTTACTAGAGGATTTTAAGCCAATTACAGGAAGAAATAAACACCAGAATTATTTTAGTGGGGGAACTCAAATTTCGGCTCTCAGAATCAGACAAATCTAACTTCAAAATAAAAATAAAGAAACTAGGGGGGTTAATAGGATCCTAGAAAATCTATAAATGATAGATCTTAGGAGAAAATTGCATAGAGACAGAAAGGAATGCACCTTTTTCTTGGTTGACCATGGCACTTACAAAAAATTGACCATGTATTAGGCCAGAAAAACCTCACAATCTGTTATGGATCAGAACTGAACTTGAAACAAGGATTCTTACAAGGTACTGACTAAGTGGAATTGATGAGACAATGGTTATCTAGTTTAGCATGGTACTTAATAGTTCTCTAAATTCAGTATGATTGATTTAATCTTACAACAAACAATGGTTTCCCAGTGATATAATGATGGTTTATACTCAGTGTAGAGCATATAAGCTAGGAGTCTCAGCCAGGTTCATTCAGAGGCAGAGAAGACAAGAGAACTGGAGGCAAGAGCTTAAGCTCTCAGAGGGAAGGAGAGAGAAATTCATTTCCACCTTTGGTCAGGCTTCTGGTGGCAGGCTCTCTGACTGTATTTCTCCACTGAGACCAAGGCCAGTCTGAAAGACTCTCCAAAAAGCTGCTCAGCCCCAGAAAGGAGATAATAAAGAATCTGGACTTTAAACCTGGCTAGTCTTGTGGTAATTACTGAACTGAAATGAAGGCTGCCCCAGAGACCCCAAGAAAACTGAACCAGAGAACATTACAACAATCAAATGGAAAAAGGCATAAATAATAAATGCTTTCATTGAGACCACAATGCAAAAAAAAAAATTATATTCAATAAAGGGCCAGGTAAATACAGACTAAAAACCTATTGGAATTTAAATAATCTATTGTAAAGAATGAGTGAGTCAAACAACACATCACAAAAGCAATCCATAATTTCATTCAAGATAATGACAGTAATAAGACAACTTACCAAAACCTATAGGAGACAGCCAAAGAAGTTCTTTGGGGAAATTTAATATCTCTAAATAGCTACATGAATAAAATAGAGAAATAGGAGATCAATGAATTGTGCAGGCAACAAAAAAGCTAGAAAAAGAACAAATTTAAAACACCTAATCTAATACCAAATTAGAAATTCTGAAACTCAAAGCAGAGATTAATAAAATTGAAACTGAGAAAACTATTGAACTAATAAATAAACCTAAGAATTGGTTTTATGAACAAACCAACAAAATAGATAAATAGGTTAATTTGATTAGAAAAATGAAAGAAAAACAACAACAACAACAGCAAATCATCAACATCAAAAATAAAAAGGGTGAACTTTCCAAGGAAAAAGAAATTAAAGCAATAATTAGGAGCCATTTTACCCAACTATATGGCAGCAAGTTTGACCATCTAACTGAAACAGACGAATATTTACAAAAATATAAATTGCCCAGATTAACAGAAGAAATAAATTATTTAAATAGTACCATTTTAGCAAAAGAAATTGAACAAGTTATTAATGAACTCCCTAAGAAAAAGTCTCCAGGGCCAGATGGATTCACAATGGATTCACAATTCTACCAAACATCTAAAGAACAATTAATCCTAATACTATGTAAACTATTTAGAAAAATAGGTTAAGAAGGAGTCCTGCCAAGTTCCATCTATGACACAAATATAACACTGAAGCGTAAAGCAAGAAGAACCAAAACAGAGAAAGAAAATTATAGACCAATCTCCCTCATGAAATATGCAAAATAATTAAATAAAATATTACCAAAGAAATTACAGCAACCTATCAGAAGGAAAATACACTATGACCAAATGGGATTTATACAAGCAATGTAAGGTTGGTTCAATATCAGGAAAACTATTACTATAATCCATCATATCAATTACAAAACCAACAGAAATCATATGAGAATAGCAACAAATGCAGAAAAAGCTTTTGACAAAATACAGCACCTATTCCTATTAAAATACTAGAAAACATAAGGATAAAGGGAGTTTTCCCTAAAATAATAAGCAGTATCTGTCAAAAACCAACAGCAAGCATTATTGATAATGGAGAGAAGCTGAATGCTTTCCCAATAAGTTCAAAAATTAAACAAGGATTACCACTATCACCACTATCATTCAACATTGTACTAGGAGTGTTGGCTTTAGAAAAAAGAAAAGAAAAAGAAATTAAAGGAATTATATTATGCAATGAGGAAATAAAATTATCACTCTTTGCAGATGATATAATTACATATTAGAGAATCCCAGAAAATCATGAAAAAACCTACTGAAAACAATTCACATCAATAGCAAATTTGCAGGATATAAAATAAACCCACAAAAATCCTCATCATTTCTATATATCAGTGACAAAGACAATCAACAAGAGATAGAAAGAGAAATTCCTTTTAAAATTAGTATAGTCAAAGTAAAATACTTGGGGGTATCCCTTCCTAGACAAACCCAAGAACTTTATGAACACAATTACAAAACATTTCTCACCCAAATAAAATGAAAAAGATAAATTGTTCATGGCTGGGATGAACTAATATAATAAAAATGACAATTCTGCTCAAATTGGTCTACTTCTTCAATGTCATACCAATGAAACTACTAGAACATTATTTTATAGAACTAGAAAAATCATAATAAAATTCATCTAGAAGAACAAAAGGTCAAGAATTTCAAGGGAATAACGAAACAAATAAAAAGGATGGTGGTTTAGCAGTACCACACCTAAAACTATATTATAAAGCAGCAGTCATCAAAGTACATTTTGTATCATTTGATACTGGCTAAGAAATAGAATAGTGGATCATTAAAATATATTTGATGCACATGACATAATAATCAAGGTCTATAGCAATCTAGTTTGATAAACCCCCAAACTCCAGCTTTTGGAATAAGAACTTACTATTTGACAAAAATTGTGGAAAATAAGTCAGAAACTGAGCATAGACCTACATCTCACACCCCATAACAAAATAAGGTCAAAATGGATACATGAAGGTCATAAAGTATGGTGTTATAAAGAAATTACAAGAAAAAGGCATAATTTACTTATCAGATCATTGCAGAAACAAGGAACTTATGATCAAAGAACTAGAGAGCATTATGAAAGGTAAAATGAGCAACTTTGCATTACATTTAAAAGGTTTTGTAGAAACAAAATCAACAGAAACAAGATTAAAAGAAAAGTACAAAGCTGGGAAAAAAAATTTTTACATCCCGTGTTTCTGATAAAACTCTCATTTCCAAAATATATTTAAAAATGTGTCAAACTTATAAGAATCAAACTCATTCCCCAATTGATAAATGGTTAAAAGGACACACAATTTTCAGATGGAGAAATTAAAGTCGACTATAGTTACATGAAAAAAATGATCTAAATCATTATTGTTTAGAGAAATGCAAATTAAAACAATGCTGATATATCAGCTCACACCTCTCAGACTATTAAGATTATAGGGAAAAAATAATGACAAATATTGGAGGGAATGGTGGGAAAACTGGAATATTAATGTATTGTTGATAGAGTTGTGAAATGATCCAACCATCCTGAAACCAATTTGGAATTATGATCAAATTGGGCATATTTTTTGACCCAGAAGTGACATTTATTGGGTCTATATCCCAAGGAAATCATAAAGGTAGAAAAAAGACCCACATGTACAAAAATATTTGTAGAAGCTCTTTTTATGGTAACAAAGAATTGGAAAATGAGTAGATGCCTATCAATTGGGTAATGATGGAACAAGTTGTAATGTTACATAAGAATGTAATAGAATAGTATTGTTCTATTAAAAAAAATAATGGACAAACTGACTTTAAAAAGGCCTGGAAAGATTTACACTAAATGATGCTGAGTGAAACAAGTAGAACCAGGAATACATTGTATACAATAACAATAAGAGGGTGAAATGATCAACTATGAAAGTGTTGGTTCTTCTCAGTGGTTCAGTAATCTAAAGCAATCCCAAAAAAAATTTGGACAGTAAATACCACTGGCATCCTGAAAAAGAACTAAGGAGACTGAATATAAATTGACACATGCTATGTTGATTTTATTTTGGTTTTGTTTTTGTTTTTGTTTTTTTTAGTTCCTCCCATGGTTTTTCCATTTTGCTTCGATTTTTTTCAAGGCTTTTTATTTTCTAAACACATGCATAAGAATACATGTTTGTGGCAGCCTTTTTTGTAGTGGCAAGAAACTAAATTGAATGGATGCCTACTTATTGGAGAATGACTGAATAAATTATGCTATATAAATGTTATGGAATATTATTGTTCCATAGGAAATGATGAGCAGGATGATTTCCGAGAGGTCTGGAGAGACTTACATGAACTGATGCTAAATGGGCAGAACCAGGAGATCATTGTACATGGGAACAACAAGATTATACAATGATCAATTCTTTTTTTATAGCTTTTAATTTACAAGATATATGCAAAGGTAATTTTTCAGCATTGTCAGTTGCAAATCCTTTTGTTCCAACTTTTTCCCTCCTTCCCCCTACCCCTTCCTACAGATGACAGGTTGACCAATACATGTTAAACATGTTAAAGTATAAGTTAAATACAATATATGTATACATGTCCATCAGTTAATTTGCTGTATAAAAAGAATTGGACTTTGAAATAGTGTACAATTAGCCTGTGAAGGAAATCCAAAATGCAGGCAGACAAAAATAGAGGGATTGGGAATTCTATATAGTGGTTCATAGTCATCTCCCAGAGTTCTTTCTCTGGGTGTAGTTCAGTTCATTACTGCCCTATTGGAACTATTTGGTTCATCTTCATTGTTGAAGAGGGCCATGTCTATCAGAATTGATCATCAAATAGTATTGTTGTTGAAGTATATAATGATCTTCTGGTCCTGCTCATTTCATTCAGCATCACTTCATGTAAGTCTTTCCAGGCCTTTCTGAAATCTTCCTGCTGGTCACTTCTTACCAAACAATAATATTCCATAATATTCATATACCACAATTTATTCAGCCATTCTCCAATTGATGGACATCCATTCAGTTTCCAGTTCCTAGCAACTACAAAGAGGACTGCCACAAACGTTTTGCACATGCAGGCCCCTTTCCCTTCTTTAAAATCTCTTTGGGATATAAGCCCAATAGTAACACTGCTGGGTCAAAGGGCATGTACAGTTTGATAGCTTTTTGAGCATAGTTCCAAATTGCTCTCCAGAATGGCTGGATGTATTCACAATTCCACCAACAATGTATCAGGGTCCCAGTTTTCCCACATCCCCTCTAGCATTACGCATTATCTTTCCCTATCATTCTAGTCAATCTGACAGGTGTGTAGTGGTATCTCAGAGTTGTCCTGATTTGCATTTCTCTGATTGATAATGACTTGAAGCATCTTTTCATATGGCTAGAAATAGTTTCAATTTCTTCCTCTGAGATACAATGATCAATTCTGATGGACTTGGCTCTTTTCATCAATGAGATGATGGGAAGACCGTGTATTTTTAAATCAGCAGGAGTCAGGAATTCAGGTTAGGGGAAAATCGTCACTCTTTATTCTGAGTGAAGAAGGATCAGAGGTGGAAGATAATTGGCGATAGCAATGTGTGCAGCTGAGTCAAGAAGCTAGCTAGAAGATGGCGGAGAAGACACACGCGACTTTCTAAGCTCTTCTCTTACCCTCTTTATCAATATTATATCGAGCCTCAAAAATAGTCTTGACTGCTACAATTCGTAAAGATAAGAAGTAGAACAACTCACCAGCCAAGAAATCTGCAGTCTCGCCAAAAAGGTTGGTTCGGGGCCAGGGGAGATCGTAGACGGGAGACAAATTAGGTTCCGAGGAGAGTTTCAAACCGAGGGTGAAGGCACAGATCTCAGCACAAGCACGCAGCCCCAACCCACAGTACAGGGCTTTTCCTTAGGGCAGCTGTGATCCTGCACGGCAGGAGGACACAGCCCGGGTTAGCCTCCAATCTGTGCAGTGGGGAGCTCGGCTTGGGGCCATAGAGCTTTTCCAGGGCCGATTTGCATTGGGCAGAGACACTGGGGCAGAGTTTGCGGAGGTCTGCGGTCTGCGGTCTGCGGTCTGTGGTCTGCGGTCTGCGGTCTGCAGTCTGCGGTCAGCTGCTAATACTCACAGTCCCACAAGAGGCTCCGGCCTGGAGCAGTGACACTTTCACCCCTTAGTCTCTAGCCAAGGGCAATCGCTAACCCACTCAGCCCTACTAAGCAGTTTGATAGCTCTGCCAGTGCTGAATCCACTTCCGGTTGGGGAAGGGAAAACTCTCACTCAGAGCACTCTCATACTCGGAGCGGAAATCGGTTTACATCTCTTCCTGCTTCCGCAGAGGAAGCTGGTAACCTGAGGAGACATACCCTAAAGGCTTTAAAACATGAATAAAAAGATGAAAAGAACGATCGACAGCTTCTATGCAGAAAAGAGCAGGTCAGCAAACCTGAAGAAACATCAAACAGCAAACATGCATCAACTGTCCTCCTTTACATGATGTCTCATAGAAGAGACCATAAAGTCTCAAAAGAGAGTTAGAAGATAAATGGGGAAAGGAAAGAAAGCCTTAAAGAGAGCAACAACTTCCTGAAATACAGAATTGAAAAGTAAAAAAATTCCAGGAAGTCAGGGAAACAAAATTGGTGAATGGAAAAAAAAAAATTTCAGGGAAGTAAGAATTGTGAATTGGAAAAAATAAAGAATTCACTAGAAAGTAGGATCTGTAAATTGGAAAAGACAAAGAACTCGCAAGAAAGTAGGATCCGTGAATTGGAAAAGACAAAGAACACACAAGAAAGTAGGATCTGTGAATTAGAAAAGAAAATAATTCACTAAAAAAAAAATTAGTGAAATGGAAAAAATTCCACGACCAAAACAATACATTCAAAACTCAATTGGACATATACAGAAAGAAGTCAAAAAAGCTAATGAAGAAAATAATTCTTTAAAATTAGAACTGAACAAATAGAAACTAATGATTCATTGAGACAGCAAGAATCAGTCAAGCAAAACAAAAAATGACAAACTGGAAAAACCATGAATTATCTACTTCAAAAGACAGAATTGGAAAATAGATCTAGGAGAGATAATCTGAGGATTATTGACTTTCTGAAAACTATGATGAAAAAAAGAGCCTAGATACTATTTTACAAGAAATCATCAAAGAGAACTGCCAGATGTAATAGAATCAGAAGGTAAAATAGGCATTGAAAGAATTCATCGAACACCTTCTGAAAGAAACCCTAAAATAAAAACCCAAGGAATATTGTGCAAAATTTCAGAACTATCAGATTAAGGAAAAAAATTTTACAAGCAGCCAAAAAAACCATTTAAATACGGAGGTGCGCAATAAGGATCACGAAGATCTGGCTGCCTCTACATTAAAGGAAAGAAGGGCCTGAATATGATATTCCGAAAGGCACAAGAACTTGAGATGCAGGCAAGAATAAACTACCCAGCTAAGCTGAGCATTTTCTTCCAGGGAAGAAGATGGACATTTAATGAAACAAATGAATTCCATTTGTTTCTGAAGAAAAAACCAGAACTAAACAAAAATTTGATCTCAAGCATAGAACTCAAGAGATGCAGAAAAGGTAAAAATAACTCTTGAAAATTGTATTTCTGTTGTGGATATACAAAAAGAATACATGTATAATTTGATTGTACTGATATAACATAAAAGGGAGTTAGATATGGAAAAGGGATGATGGCAGAATAAGGTGGGAAGGAGGGATAAAAAGAGGGAAACCACATCCCACAAAGAGGCTAAGAAACTTATCATATCTGAGGGAATTTAGAGAGGGAGAACATTGTGTGAATCTTACTCCATCAGAGTTGGCTCAAAGAAAAAATAATTGACATTTGTTTTAGAGAATCTCTCGCCTCATTAAAATGGGGAGAGGAAAGGAAAAGAAAAAGAGTAATAAGGGAAGGAAGTGGGAAAGACTCAAAGGGGAGGGAGGGATTATAAAGAGGATAAGCATTGTGATACAAGAGGGTCATAAGTTTAAAGGGGAAAGAGGGTTGGGGAGCAAAGAATAAGTAAAGCACAATCTGGGGTTATTAGGATGGCAGGAAATAAGATTTAGTAATCTAACTGAAATGTGAATGGATGAACTCCCCCAAAGAGGAGGCAGATAGCAGACTGGATCAAAGTCAGAACCCGCAATATGTGTTTACAGAAACACATTTAAAGCAGGGGATACATATAGAGTAAAGGTAAAAGGCTGGAGCAAATCTTATGCTTCAGGTGAAGCAAAAGCAGGGTAGCCATCCTTATCTCAGATCAAGCAAAAGTAAAATTGATCTAATTAAAAGAGATAGGAAGGAACCATCCTGCTAAAGGTAGACATAAACAACGAAGCAATATCAATATTAAACATATATGCACCAAGTGGTATGGCACTCAGCTTCCTAAAGGAGAAGTTAAGAGAGTTGCAAGAAGAAATAGACAACAAAACTGTAATATAGTAGGAGATCTCACCTTGCACTCCGAATTAGACAAATCAAACCACAAACAAATAAGAAAGAAATTAAAGAAGTAAATAGAATATTAGAAAAAATTAGGTATGTTGGATTTTGGAGAAAATTGAATGGAGATAGAAGGGAATATACTTTCTTCTCAGTAGTTCATGGAACCTATTCAAAAATGACTAATATTAGGACATAAAGACCTCAAAATTAAATGCAAGAAAGCAGAAATAGTAAATGCTTTCTTTTCAGATCATGATGCAATAAAAACATTCAACAAAAATTAGGGAAATAGACCAAAAGTAATTGGAAACTAAACAATCTCATCTTAAAGAATGATTGGGTGAAGCAGCAAATTATAGATACATTTAATAATTCCTCAAGATAATGACAATGATGAGACATCATACAAAATTTGTGGGATGCAGCCAAAGCTTGTAATAAGAGGGAATTTTATATCCTTAGAGGCTTACTTGAATAAAACAGAGAAAGAAAAGATTAATGAATTGGGCTTGAACTAAAAAACTAAAAAAGACCAAATTAAAACCCCAATCAAATCTAAATTGGAAATTTAAAATTAAAAGGAGAAATTAAAATATTGAAAGTAAAAAAAAAACTATTGAACTAATTAATAAAACTAAGAGTTGGTTCTATGAAAAGCCAATAAAATAGATAAGCCTTTGGTAAATCTGATTAGAAAAAGGAGGAGGAAAATGAAATTAGTAGTCTTAAAATGAAAAGGAGAACTTCCACCAATGAAGAGGAAATTAGAGAAATAATAAGGAGTTATTTTGCTCAACTTTATGCCAATAAATTTGATAACCAGTGAAATGGATGACTACCTCCAAAAATATAGACTCCAGACTAACAGAGGAGGAAGTAAATTGCTTGAATAGTCCCATTTCAAAAAGAAATAGAACAGGCAATTAAACAACTCCCTAAGAAAAATCCCAGGACCAGATGGATTTACATGTGAATTTTACCAAACATTTAAAGAACAATTGGCCCCAATGCTATATAAATTATTTGATAAAATAGGGAATGAAGGAGTCCTACCAAATTCCTTCTATGACACAGACATGGTACAGATACCTAAACCAGGTAGGCTGAAAACAGAGAAAGAAAATTATACACCAATCTCCCTAATGAATATTGATGCTAAAATCTTAAATAAGATATTAGCAAAAGACTACAAAAATCATCTCCAAGATAATACACTATGATCAAGTAGGATTTATACCAGGAATGCAGGGCTGGTTCAATATTAGAAAACTATCAATATAATTGGCCATATTAATAACCAAATTAACAAAAACCATATGATCATCTCAATAGATGCAGAAAGCATTTGATAAAATCCAACATCCATTCCTATTAAAAACACTTGAGAGTATAGGAATAAATGGACTTTTCCTTAAAATAATCAGCAGCATCTATTTAAAACCATCAGTAAGCATCATATGTAATGGAGACAAACTGCAACCATTCCTATAAGATCTGGAGGAAACAAGGTGCCCACTACCACCATTACTATTTAATATTGTATTAGAAACGCTAGCTATAGCAATAAGAGCTGAAAGAGATTAAAGGAATAAGAATAGGCAATGAGGAAGCCAAATTATCACTCTTGCCGATGACATGATGGTATACTTAGAGAACCCAGAGATTCTGCTAAAAAAGTTATTAGAAATAATCCACAACTTTAGCAAAGTTGCTGGTTATAAAATAAACCCACATAAGTCATCAGCATTCTTATATATCACTAACAAAAATCCAATAGTCAGAGTTACAAAGAGAAATTCCATTTAAAGTAACTACTGATAATATAAAATATTTAGGAATCTATCTGCCAAGGAAAATCAGAAACTTTATGAGCAAAATTACAGACCACTTTTCACACAAATTAAGTCTGATCTAACCAATTGAAAAATATTAAATGCTCTTGATAGGGCGAGCAAATATAATAAAGATGACAATATTACTAAACCAATCTATTTATTTAGCGCTATACCAATCAGACTCCCAAAAACTATTTTAATGACCTAGAAAAATAACAACAAAGTTCATATGGAAAAAAAGGTCAAGAATTTCAAGGAATTAATGAAAAAAAAATCAAATGATGGTGGCTTAGCTGTACCAGATCTAAAATTATATTATAGAGCAGCAGTTACCAAAACCATTTGGTATTGGCTAAGGAATAGATTAGTTGATCAGTGGAACAGATTAGGTTCAAGGGATAAAACAGTCAACAAATATAGCAACCTAGTCTTTGACAAAACCAAAGATCCCAGCTTTTGGGATAAGAACTTACTGTTTGATAAAAATTGCTGGGAAAATTGGAAACTAATATGGCAGAAACTAGGCATTGATCCATACTTAACGCCGTACACCAAGATAAGGTCAAAATGGGTTCATGACCTAGGCATAAAGAGAATGAAATTATTAATAAATTAGAGGAACATAGGATAGTTTACCTCTCAGACCTGTGGAAGGGAAGGTCTTATGACCAAAGCAGAACTAGAGATCATTACTGATCACAAAATAGAAAATTTCGATTATACCAAACTGAAAAGTTTTTGTACAAACAAAACTAATGCAGACAAGATTAGAAGGAAGCAATAAACTGGGAAAATATTTTTACAGTCAAAGGTTCTGATAAAGGCCTCATTTCCAAAATATATAGAGAATTAACTCTAATTTATAAAAATCAAGCCATTCTCCAATTGAAAATTGGTCAAAGGATATGAACAGACAATTCTCAGATGAAGAAATTGAAACTATTTCTAGTCATATGAAAAGATGCTCTATGTCATTATTAATCAGAGAAATGCAAATTAAGACAACTCTAAGATACCACTACACACCTGTCAGATTGGCTAAGATGACAGGACAAAATAATGATGATTGTTGGAGGGGATGTGGGAAAACTGGGACAATAATGCATTGTTGGTGGAGTTGTGAATGAATCCAACCATTTTGGAAAGTAGTTTGGAACTATGCTCAAAAGTTATCAAACTGTGCATACCCTTTGATCCACGTAGTGTTACTACTGGGATTATATCCCAAAGAGATTATAAAGAAGGGAAAGGGACCTGTATGTGCACGAATGTTTGTGGCAGCCCTTTTTGTAGTGGCTAGAAACTGGAAACTGAATGGATGTCCATCAGTTGGAGAATGGCTGAATAAATTGTGGTATATGAAAATTATGGAATATTACTGTTCTGTAAGAAATGACCAACAGGATGATTTCAGAAAGGCCTGGAGAGACTTACACGAACTGATGCTAAGTGAAATGTGCAGGACCAGGAGATCATTATATACTTCAACAACAATATTATATGATGACCAGTTCTGATGGACCAGGCCATCCTCAGCAACGAGATCAACCAAATCATTTCTAAAGGAGCAGTAATGAACTGAACTAGCTTTGCCCAGAAAAAGAACTCTGGGAGATGACTAAAAACCATTACATTGCATTCCCAATCCCTATATTTATGCACACCTGCATTTTTGATTTCCTTCACAAGCTAATTGTACAATATTTCAGAGTCTGATTCTTTTTGTACAGCAAAATAACGGTTTGGTCATGTATACTTATTGTGTATCTAATTTATATTTTAATATATTTAACATCTACTGGTCATTCTGCCATCTAGGGGAGGGGGTGGGGGGGGTAAGAGGTGAAAAATTGGAACAAGAGTTTTGGCAATTGTTAATGCTGTAAAGTTACCCATGTATATATCCTGTAAATAAAAGGCTATTAAATAAAAAAAAAAAAAAAAAAAAAAAAGAAGAAGAAGAAGAAGAAGCTAGCTAGATCAGTAGCCACACGACCAGCAGCTAGGAGTATGGAACCCAGGCCCAATCTCTCCCAGCTTCTCTTCCTGTCTCCCTCTCTGCCTCCACCCACCAAAATCGTCATTTCCTATACAACACATCAGGACTTGCACGGAGAGTGGGCAGGGACCATTCTTTATCCAATCATGTATATTAATAGAGTATAGCCCAATTACTATTTAGCCTCACGTACTTGGGACCTCAGTGCATCAACTCAAACCTCAGCCCATTACAAGATGATCCAGGCCAGTTCTGAGGATCTTGTGATGAAGAGAGCTGTTATGGGCCAGAAGTCTCTACTTAAAACAAAGATTCTTATAAGGTACTAATTCAGTTGAATTGATGAGGCAATGGTTATCTGGTTTAGAATGGTGATTAATAGTTCTCTAAGTTCAGTATGATTGATTTAATCTTACAACAAATAATGGTTTCCTAATGATATAATGATTGGTTTATGCTCAAAATAGAGCATATAAAGCTGCAACAAACTCAGCAAGAGGAGAGCCAGAGACAAACTCAGAAGGGCTTTGAGAGAAACTCAGAAGAGCCAGACACAGACTCCGAAGAGACTCAGAGACACATTCATTTCATAGTCTATCTTTTTGGTTACTGGAAGCCAAAGCACAAGCCTGAAGACTCAGAGCCACAGAGATTCACTTCATCTCACAGCACCATGGGTGCTGGCCTCCTGCACTTCTCTCACTGGTCTGAAAGGCTCTCCAGAAAGTTGGTAAGGAAACTAGATTGTGAAGGAGATAATAAAGGAGTTGGATTTTAATACCTGGCTATTCTTGTGGTGATTACTGAACTGAAATGAAGGCTACTCAGAGAACACCAGAAAAACAAACAAGAACACTACAGAGAGCCATCTACACCAAGATAGAGGACCGTGGAAACTGAATGTGGATCATAACATAACAGTTTCACTCTTTGTTGTTGTTTGCATGTGTGTTATTTTCTTTCTCATTTTTTTATTTTTAATTTGATTTTTTGTATAGAAAGATAATTGTATAAATATATATTCATATATATATATATAATATAAATTAAAACATAAGATTTTGCAAGGGGTAATGTTGAATTTCCATGCTTATGTTCTGAAAATTAAAAAGCTTTAATAAAAAACAAAAACAACATATTCAAGGATAATTTTCAACATTGATCTGTACAAAATCTTGTATTCTGTAGAGGGTCATAGGCAGTGGGGAAACTCTGGGTAAGGTATAAGACTCTTAAGCCCAGAGGGAACTTGCTAATAATATCTGGTTTGGCTCCCTATCTCCCCTAAGGGCTCTGGACTTTCCCGAGAAGTCAGGGAGGTGGTAAAAACCTGTGTTGAGATTGAAGCAGAGTGATATCAGGTGGAAGAGTGATACCATGTGGCAACTATGTACAATAGTAAGTTGTTTATGTGGTCCTATTTGCACAGTGTTGTTTTTATTACATTATATAAAGGGGAAAGTCCTTGAAATAAATGGACTCTATTTTCCCACCATCCTCAGGAGTCCCACCTCTTCAATTCTCCACTAGTAAGGTATATTTTAATCACCCTAATGTGGGGGCACCCTAATGTGTTGCATTGAAAGCAACAATGTATTTCGTCACCCCAACTTGGGGGCTCTAGAAAGCAGGACACAACAGTACTGTAATTTTTTCCTTCCCTTCCTCCAATGCCCTCCAGCAGACAATCCACTATATGTTAAACATATGCAATTCTTCTCTGCATATTTAACATTTGTCACAATGCACAAGAAAAATCAGATCAAAAGGGGAAAAATGAGGGGAAAAAAAAACAAAATACAAGTAAACAACAACAAAAAGAGTGAAAATACTGTGTTGTGGTCCACATTCAATTCCCACTGTTCTCTCTCTGGGTACAGATGGCTTTCTTCATCACAAGACCATTAGAAGTGATCTAAATCACCTTATTGTTGACAAAAGGTATGTCCATCAGAACTGATCGCACAATTTTGCTGTTGCTGTGTATAATGATCTAAGGGTTCTGCTCATTTCACTTAGCATCAGTTCATTAAGTTTCTCCAGTCCTCTCTGAAATCATCATTTCCTATAGAAAATAATAGTCCATAACATTTATATAGGATAACTTGTTCAGCCATTCTCCAACTGATGAGCATCCATTCACTTTACAATTTCTTGTCACTATAAAAAGGGCTGCCACAAACATTTTTGCATATGTGGGTCTTTTTCTTTTCTTTATTATTTCTTTAGGATATAAGCTCAGTAGAAATATTGCTGGATCAAAGGGTATGCACATTTTGATAGCCCTTTGGGCAAAGTTCCAAATTGCTCTCCAGAATGGTCGAATCAGTTTACAACTCCACCAACATTGTTTTAGTGTCCTAGTTCTTCCATATCTTCTCCAACATTCTTCATTATCTTTTCTTGTCATCTCAGCCAGTCTGAGAGGTATGTAGTGGTACCTTAATTTTCATTTTTCTGATCAGAAATGATTTAGAGAAGCTTTTCATATGACTAGAAATGGTTTTATTTTCTATATCTGAAAGCTGTCTGCTCATATCCTTTGACCATTTTTTAATTGGAGAATGACTTGAATTCTTATAAATCTGAGTCAATTCTCTATATATTTTAGAAATGAAGCATATATCAGTACATTTGAATAAAAAAAAATTCCCCCAGTTTATTCCTTCTCTTTTAATCTTGTCTACATTGGTTTTATTTGTCTAAAAACTTTTAAATTTAATATAATCAAAAGTATCCATTTTACATTCCATAATGTATTCCATTTCTTCTTTGGCGACAAATTCCTTCCTTCTCCACAGATCTGAAAGCTACTCTCCTTTGTGTTTCTGATTTCTTTATAATGATAATAATAATAAATATCTAAATCATGAACCCATTTCGATCTTACCTTGGTATAGGATGTTAGCTGTGGGCCAAGTTTCTGCCATACTAATTCCCAATTTTCCCTTCAGTTTTTGTCAAATAGTGAGTTCTTATCACAAAACCTGGGGTCTTTGACTTTGTAAAACACTTTATTAATATAATCATTGACCATTGTATCTTCTGAACCTAACCTATCCTACTGATCCATTAATCCCAGTATCAAATGGTTTTGATGACCATGGCTTTATAATATAGTTTTAGGTCTGGTACAGATAATCCACCTTCTTTTTCCATTAATTCCCTTTAAATTCTTTTCTTCTTCCAGATAAACTTTGTTATTACTTTTTCTAACTCAGTAAAACAATTTCTTGGGAGTTTGATTTATATGGCACTGAATAAGTTGATTTATTTAGGTAGTATTGTCATTTTTATTATATTATCTTGGCCTACCCATGAGCACTTGATATTTTTTTTCCAATTGATTAGATCTGGCTTTATTTGTGTAGAAAGTGTTTTGTAATTTTGTTCAATATAGTTCCTGATTTTGCTTTGGCAGGTTCCCAAATATTTTCTGATATCTACAGTTATTTTAAATGGAATTTCTCTTTAGACCTCTTGATACTGAACTTTGTTGATAATATATAAAAATGCTGATGAGTTATGTGAGTTTATTTTATATCCTGCAGCTTTGCTTAAGTTGTGAATTATTTCAAGTAGTTTTTTTGTTGATTTTCTAGGATTCTCTAAGTCTACCATGTTATCATCATACCACAAAGAATTTTGCGACAATTCCTTTAATTTCTTTTTCTTCTTTTATTGCCAAAGCTAAAATTGGTAATACAATATTGAATAATAATGGTGAGAATGGGTAACTTTGTTTCACCCATGATCTTATTTGCAGTGGTTCTGGTTTATTCCCATCATGTAAGATGCTTGCTCATGATTTTAAAAAGCTGCTATTGATCATTTTAAGTAAAACTTCATTTATTCCTATACTCTCTAATGTTTGTAATAGCAATTGTTGTTGGATGCTGTCAGATGCTTTTTCTGCATCTATCCAGATAATTGTATCTTTTCTGTTAGTTTGCTTATTGATGTATTCAATTATGTTAATAGTTTTATTAATATTGAATTAGACCTGCATTCCTGGTATAAATCCAACTTGGTCATGGTATATTATCTGAGGTATAACTTGTTATAATCTTTTTGATAATATTTTATTTGAGATTTTTGTATCAATATTCATTAGGAATATTCTATAAATTTCCTTCTCTGTTGTGATCTTATCGGCACTATGCAGACATGTCACAAAAAGAATTTGGTAGGATTCTTTCTTTCCTTATTTTTTCAAATAGTATTTTATATACTACATAGTTTTATATAGTTTGGGAGTTTATATAGTATTGGAGTTTATTGTTCTTTAAATTTTTGGTAACATGTAAACCCATCTGTCCATGAAGATTTTTTCTTAGGGAGTTTTTTTAATGGCTTGTTCAATTTATTTTCTAAAATTGGGACTGTTTTTCTCCTCTGTTAATCTGGGCAATCTATATTTTTGTGAGTATTAATGTATTTCACTTAAATTATCAGATTTATTGCCATGCAGTTGGACAAAATAGCTTTTAATTATTGCTCTAATTTCCTTTTCATTAGTAGAAAGTTCACCCTTTTCATTTTTGATCCTAACAATTTGATTTTCTTCTTTCATTTTTCTAATCAAATTACCTAGAGGTTTATCTATTTTATTGTTTTTTTTTATAGGATTTTTTTTTAGTTTTATTTATTCGATTATAAACATAAACATTAGGTCATAGTTTTTTTTTGTTTTAGTTTTGTTTATTTGGACAATAGTTTTTAAATTTAAAAATTTTTAATATTCCTTTTATTTTTAGAACTTCAAATTTGGCATGTAATTGGGAGGGGAGATTAATTTATTCTTTTTCTAGTTTATTTTTTTTTTAGTTGCATGTCTAATTCATTGACCTTTTCTTTTCTATTTTATATAAGTGAGCATCTAGAGATATAAAATTTCCCCTAAAAGCTGTTTTGGCTACAACCCAAATATTTTGGAATGTTGTTGCATTATTGTCATTCTCTTAGAGAAAATTTTGATTATGCCTATGATTTGTTGTTTCACTTACTCATTCTTTAGGAGCAGATTATTTAGTTTCCAATTAATTTTTCATCTATTTTGCCCTGGTCTTTTATTGCATATAATATTTATTGCATCATGATCTGAAAAAAGATTTATTTACTATGTCTGTCTTTCTGCATTTGATTTCAAGGGGTTTATGCCCTAATACATAGGCAATTTTTGTAAATTTTCCATATACTACCAAAAAAACTATATTCATTTCTGTCTCCATTAAATGTTCTTCAAAGGTCTATCATAACTAATTTTTCTAACTTCTATTTACCTCCTTAACTTCTTTGTGATTCAATTTTCTACTTCTGAGAGAACAAGGTATAGTTTTGTTATCTAATTCTTCTTGCATTTCTCTTAACATTCCCTCTAAGAATGTGGATGCTACATCATTTCATACATATATGTTTAGTATTGATATTACTTCATTATCTATGGGACCCTTTAGCAATAGGTAGTTTCCTTCCTTATCTCTTTTAATTAGATCTATTTTTGCTTTTGCTTGATCTGAGATCAGGATTGCTACCCCTGCTTTTTTAAATTCAGCTGAAGCATAATAGATCCTGCTCCAGCCTTTCAACTTTACTCTATATGTATCACTCTGCTTTAAATGAGTTTCTTGTAAACAACATATAGTAGGATTCTGATTTTTAATCCACTATGCTATCTGCTTCTATTTTTGGGAGAATTCATCCCATTCATATTCACAGTTAATTTCACAATTCACATATTCACATACTAATTATTTATTTCCTAGCATCTTATTTTCCCCAATTTTTACTTTTCTCTCTCTTTCCCCCCTTTCCTTGCTCCTCAAGTATTTGCTTCTGATAATCACCTCTCTCAAACAGCCTTGTTCTTTCTTTCACTCTTGCATCTTTCCTCTTCTTCCTTTGTTCTCCCTTCTATTATCCTTTCCCTTTCCTTTCCTACTTATAGTATAGGTAAGGTATACTTCTCTATAGGATGAAATAAATTTCCCTGTGAAGCTAAATATGTCTGATATTCTCTTTGAGCCAAATCTGATGATAGCAAGATTCACAAAATGTTCATCCTGCTCTCTTCTTTCCCTCAATTGTAATAGATCTTTTTTGCCTCTTCATGAGATGTAATTTACCCCCATTTTACCTCTATTTTCCTCTTCTTCCAGTACAATCCTCTTTCCATCTCTACTTTCTTTTTATATCATCACAATAAAATCAAATTATACCTGCACTCTCTAAGGATATCCATAACAGAGATACAGTTCTCAAGAGGTGAAGATATCATCTTTTCCATATAGGGTTTAAATCTTTTTAGCTTTTAAAAGAAACAGTTTTTTTTTTCTTTTTTTACCTTTTTATGATTCTCTTGAGTTCTCTACTAGAAAATCAAATTTTCTGTTCAGCTCTATTTTCATCAGAAATAAATGAAATTAATCTGTTTTGTTGAGTATCTATCTTTTTTCTCTGAAAGATAATGGTTATTTTTGCTGGATAGTTGATTCCGCAATTCAAGTTTCTTTACCTTTCTATTTTCTAGTCAGTTGTTTTTCCAATGAGATATATTACAATTTCTTCTATTTTTCATTTTTTTTTCAATTTTTTCAATTTTTTCACTGATTCTTGATGTCTCATTGACTTATTCACTCCAATTTATTCAATTCTATTTTTTTGTGATTTATTTTCTTCAATTAGCCTTTTTATCTCCTTTTGCATTTGGCCAATTGAACTTTTAAATGAGTTTTTTTTTTTTCATTTCACAAAGTCTGTTTTTCTATGAGTTGGTTTCTTTTTCAAATCTATTTTGTAAGGAGTTATAGGCTTTTTTCCATTTCATCAAGTCTATTTCATAAGGAGTTATATAAATTTTCCTTTCACTAAATCTATTTTCTAAGTGGTTTTTGTCAGATAATTTCTGTGTTTCTTTTTGTAAACTCTCCTGTAAGTTATCATTTCCTTTCACTATTTTTCTTCCAACTTTCTTTTAGGATCCTTTTTGAATTCTTGGGAGAGAGTCTTGTGGAATAGGGACCAACTCATAATGCTTTTTAGGGCTTCATCTGGAGTTTTGGCTTTAGTATCCTTAGGATTTTAGGTCTCTTCTTTTCTGTCTCCATAAAGGCTACTTATGGTCAGAGCTCTTTTTGTTTTTGTTTCTTTTTTTGTAGTAAGTTTACTTATTTATTTATTACTGAGGCAAATGGGGTTAAGTGAATTGCTTAGGGTCACACAGCTAGGAAGTGTTAAGTGTCTGAAGTCACATTTGAACTCAAGTCCTCCTGACTTCAGGGCTGGTACTCTTATCTACTGCACCATCTAGTTGCCCTTCTTTTTGGTTGATCATTTTTAAAGATTGAAGTCTGCTCTTAGGGCAAATGGGAGATTATTTCAAGCTTTATCTTCAGCTGACAGTGGCTTTTTGCTCTCTTGGGCCAGCCTGCTGACTTCCTGCTTGCGCCAGGTGGGCATGGCCAGGTTTTGTGGTTTTCTAGGGTTCAGAGGCTCACTATTAGTCTTTTGTATTTGTGTTGAATTTCTTACAGCTAATCTGCTTATCCATTGACTTTTGAACCAGGACAGATTAGCTAATGCTGCTGTATTTTGGCTAACAGCCTTCTGCTTGGTCTGTGGATGCCATGATACCCTGAGTCCCTGCACTGCACCTGTGCTTGGCCACCTCCCCCATGCCCAATTAAGAGAGGTCTTTTCTGAACTTCTTCCAAAATATCTTCTACTGAAAATTTGTTATACTCCACATATTTGTGGGTTTTGTTACTTCAAAACCAGTTCAGAGGCTTGATCTGGCGTTGATCTAAGAGAGGATGCCAGAAAGAACTCAGATAAAGACCTGTCTACTCTTCACTATCTTGGCTCTTCCCCCCTGCTGATTTTTCTCCCAACATGATTGATAAAGCAATGTTTATATAGATCTATATCTATATCTATCTATTTATATATATATATACATACATATATATAGATATAGAAATATATATATATATATATATATATATATATATATATATAAACAAATTAGTTAATTATTTGTTTAAGAAAGAAATGAAATTTTAAGATGAGAATGAGCAGGACAGAAGAATGTTGATCCTGTAGACATTTTGATAGAATAGGGAAAGAAGTAGTTGGTATCTAAACCTCTTAAAGTAGATGATATAGTCACTGATTTTAGCCTTTTTTTCTTCAGTAGTCATCACTAAGGGAAGATAGTGAAGGTCATCAACCTAATATGCCTTTACAAATGAGTCATTAGAACACAGTATCAAATAACCTCATAATTTCCCTACAGATGCAAAATTCTATGACATTATAAAGAATGTTCAGAATAGTTGTTATATTTTGCTACTTTTCCAAGAGTTACTGAAATGCTATGGAATTTTAATTCCAATTGTGTTCACATAATCAATGATACTAGAAAGATAATCCATCTGTCCCAAGAATGAGGATCAGTTAGAAAATTATCACCAAAGTTGAAGAAGTTAATTTCATTTTATTTTTTGCTAGGTTACATTGTTGTCATTCAGCATATTGTTTTCCTAGTTCTGTTTATATCTTTTGTGTTACTTGGTATAATATTTTATTATTATATTTACCACATTTATAGTTATTCTGAAATCAATCGGTAGTCACTTTGTTTCTAGTTTATTGCTAGACAGAGGACATAAGTTGAAATCCTGCTTTAGGCATTTGCTACCTATGTGATACTGGGTAAGTCACCAATATTTTCTTTATTTCACTTTACTTACCTATAAAACAGGAGTAATAATAGCTACTTTAAAGTGAGATAACATGTATAGCACTTTACAAACTTTAAAGCACTGTAGAAATATATATATAAGCTTATCATTATTATTTCTATCAAAATTTTTAAAATTAGTATTTGATTTATATGAATCTTTTATTTTCTGACTATGTTTCTGGTATTTAAGGAGGGAAGCTGGGGTGTTAATCTTATTTTTTCCTCCAGGATTCTTCTGGACATCATATAGAAGTCTTACTTGCCATCAACATTTTTCTTCCTTTAGGAGATAGAAAGCAGGAGATAAACTTGGGCAATGCAATGGAAGATGAAAAAAATGTGCTGGATTCAGGATTTGAACTCAGATCTAGTTTTGAAGGCAACTATCTAAACATTTGAACACATTGCCTAGCACATAATAGCAAGTCCTTAATAAATGACTTGGTTATGAAGAATATAATTTCCAATTAACTAATATTGTTTAATACTAACATTGTTCTAAACAATAAAATTAATGGATATCCCTCTTAAATTACTTATGTTTTTAGCTGCTGGGTGCTCTTTGTGGCCATTTAATCAATCAGTGTTTTTTAATTCCCATTCAACCAGGGTTTGAAAATTATAGGCTTGTATACTTCACTTGGATTCTTGAGAAAATTCTAGAACAGATCAATAAAGAGATGATTGAAAAATATCTCAAATGAGAACTTATTCCAAAGAGCCAGCATGGCTTTACCAAGAAAAGTCCAGGCAAACATTATCTCTGTTAAAAAAAAAAAAAAAAACAGAATTATTGTTCTAATAGATGAGAAAATGTAATGGATCTATTTTACTACTAACAAAGTTTCTCATCAAGTATCTCATATTGTTTTTTATGTCGGCAAAGATTCAAATAATGTTCATCTCCCCCCTTCTTTCCTTCAGATATAATAGGTATCTTTTGCCTCTTTGTGAGATGTGGTTTCCCTCTTTTTACCTCCACTATTACCTTTTTCTGGTACAATCTCTTTTCCTCCTCTAGTTCCTTTTTTATATTATAACAATAAAATCAAATTATACATGCACTCTCTATATATACACATAACAGAAATACAGTTCTCAAGTGCTTTTACCTTTTTATGCTTCTCTTGAGTCCTATATTTGGAGTTCAATTTTTTTGTTTAGCTGTTTTTTTTTTTTTTCATCAGAAATAAAAAGGAATCTATCTGTTTCATTGGATGCTCATCTTCCTGGAAGAAAATGCTCAGTTTAGCTGGGGAATTTATTTTTGGCTGCATTCCAAGTTCTTTTGCCTTTTGGAATATCAGATTCCAGGCCCTTTGATCCTTTAATGTGGACACTGCTAGATCCTGAGTAATCCTTACTGTGGCTCGTTGGTATTTGAATTGCTTTTTTCTGGCTGTTTGTAATATGTTTTCCTTAGTCCAGTATTGCTGGGATTTAGCCACAATATTCCCTGGAGTTTTAATTTTGGAGTCTCTTTTAGGAGGTGTTTGATGAATTCTTTCAATGGCTATTTTACCTTCTGATTCTATGACATCTGGGCGATTCTCTTTGATGATTTCCTGAAAAAATAGTGTCTAGGCTCTTATTTTCATCATGATTTTCAGGGAGTCCAATAACCCTTAGATCATCTCTCCTAGATCTATTTTCCATGTCTGTTGCTTTCCCAATTAGGTATTTAACATTTTTTCTATCTTTTTTTCATTTTTTTTTTTGTTTTGCTTGACTGATTCTTGATATCTCCTTGAGTCATTCATTTTCATTGTTCAGTTCTGATTTTTAATGAATTATTTTGTTCATTTACTTTTTTATTTTTTTATTTGTCCAATTGAGTTTTTAAATGAGTTGTTTTGTTCTATGAATTTTTTTCCAATTTACCAATTTTTTAAGGACTTATTTTCTTTTTCCAATTAACAAATTCTGTTTTCCTGGGAGTTCTTTATCTTTTCCACTTCACAAATTCTGTTTTCCTCAGAGTCCTTTACCTTTTCCAATTCACAAATACTGTTTTTCTGGGAGATCTTTTGCCTTTTCCAATTCATAAATTATTTTTCTGGGAGTTCTTTCTATTTCACATTTCAGGGAGCTGTTTTCTTTTTTTCACTTTAACAAATCTTTCTTTTAATGAGTTATATTCCTTTTCCAAACACTCTTGCAGAATTTTCCTTTCCTTTCCCCATTCTTCTTCTAGCTCTCTTTTCAGATTCTTTTAACTTTCTTTTAGGAGAGCTTTGTGGTGGGGTCCAGATTATATCCCCTTTTGAGGCTTCATCTAGAGGCAATCTACTTTTACTCTCCTCAAAGTTTGAAATCTGTTTTCTTTCAATATAGAAGCTATCTATAGTTAGAGCTCGCTTTGCCTTTTTACATATTTTAAAAAATATTTGGGGTCTGATTTTGGGGCAATGAGGGCTTTCCAAGTTTCTTCAACAGGCAACAGGAAGTTGCAGTGAAGTGGCAGTGGCTGCGCTGGAATCAGCTGAGCTAGGATTGTAATGAGTCACTCCCAGTGCTGGGTGTCCTTTGATACACATTGATACACATTGATTCACATAGCACATTGAGGTACACTCTTTACCCTCTGGTTTTTGTGTTCGAAATTTTATAACTTCTCTGCTGATTTACTGGCTTACAATGAGAACAGAGTAGTCGACACTGTGGTAGAGTCCTCCCCACAGATTCTTCACCCATGGAGACCACACCCTGCCCCTGATCTGCTCAGCATGTGCTGGCCTCTATGCTCTGCTTGCCTCCCTGCCTGTGCCTGTGCCTGGCCTGGCCTGGCCTCCTCCTATGCCCATCCTGACCAATACAGACCTTTTCTGGGGATCCTTGAGTTTATCTTCTATTGATAATGTGTTGCACTCCCAATATTCATGGGTTATGACAGTCCAGAACTAATTCAGAGGCTGAATTTCATAAATAGTTTGAGGGTAGCAGGGGAGCTCAGAAAGAAGCATGTGTTCTTTCCACCATGTTGGCTCCATCCCTCTAAGGTTTCAAAAGTAATTTTAGTCATCAAAAAACTTTTTGATGTAGGTGCTATTATTACGCACATTTTATAGATGAGGAGCCTGAAGATGAGAAGACAAATTACTTTCTCAGGACCACACAACTATAAAGTGTTTGAGGCAAGATACACTCAAGTCTTCCTTATTCCAAATCGACCTCTATCCAGAAAAGACAGCTTCTTTCTTGTGATGGCTTTGTGTATTAGGTGGAACTAGATGGCCATTGTAATCCCTTTCAACTCCCAAATTCTGTGGTCCTATTATATATTCACAGACATGTACATGGAGAGTATATACAAATCAAATACACAGTGTTTAAGAGAGAGGGGTCTAATAAATAGGAGAATCAAGAAAGATCTCTGAAAGAAGATGCCAATTTAAATGATCCTTAAAGGGATGCAGGAACTTTAAAGCAATTATATTACATCTGACAAATTTCTTTCCTCAGCTTCATGTTTGCAGAATAAGTTATTGATGTAAAAGTCAAGAACTGTGACATAAAATAGTATACCAAATAAAGTATTCTCTCTGGTGCTTCTAGCAATAAATCTTATTCATATTTAAAAGAAACTTAGATTAATACTATATTTTATGATTCAGTGGGCAACTGAATGAACAAAATGCCAGGTCTCTATTCTCCCTCTAATCACTCAATATTATATTCATATGTTTCTTCCACTGTAACCTCTGGACCAATTGACTCATAATAATGTCATATGATATAAAGCCTATCCCAATACATGAAAAATGTATTTGATATTAGTCTACCATTCTGAAACAATATGGAAACCAATAATTTTTCTAATAAACATATTTTAAAATTACACTGGTGTGGTCTATAATCTATATTATATTCATATTAATGAGAAGTTAACCTGCATTTATTTTAAGTCTTTGTTACTCTGGTTCAGTAGCTAACAAATCCAGCATATGTACATTTTCTCCTTCTTTCCTTTATCATTTTAAAGCAATTTCAAGGCCATCACTCTTCCTGTTTACCTAAAAAGAATCTTATTAATAATGGATTGTTCTGTGTTTTTCCCCCTCTTAACATCCTCTTTCCACTAAACATTACATTTTCTAATAATTAAATTTAGGGAAAAAAAAACAACAACCAAATGAAACTTTGTGAATCTGAGCCGATAGAGCACAAAACCTTGTTTCCTCTCCTAGTGTAGTTTGTAAATGAAAGAAGTTGATTGCTCAAGTTTCTCACATTTTCATACATACACAGGAAACAGATTTAATTTTAAGAGTTAGTTTAAAATTTGAGTGATCAAATAGACACTGAAGTGCTTCTGAAAACATTGAAAAGCCTCCAGAGCTTCCATTTTAAAATAATAATCAAATTGTTAAAAGTTTACAGTATGAATTGAGAAAAATTATTTTTGATTCAAATAGAAAATAAAAATGAGCTATTTAACAGTTAAAAGAAAATCTAAAGTGTTTTAGGTAGGCAATCAATGCAATACAAAAACAAGAGAGGCTTTTACCTTTGTGTCTCAACCATGGTATTAAAAAACTGGCAAAGATGAAAACAATTCTGTCTGAAATTGTGTCCTTTACAAAGGCTTCCTACAATTCCTATTAGTAGCACAATGCAGATTCTCTTTGTAATGAGGGATTGTCATGTCATGGTGCCTACAATGAGTCCAAAACAAGAAGTCTAAAATATGGTAGTTCAAGAAAGAAAAAGACAGGAAGAAAAAGAAGAAGCTTTTATATAGCATCTATTATGTGCGAAGCACTGTGCTACATGTTTTACAATTACCATTTAATCCCCACAATAATCCAGACCAAAGTGAACTTGTCCATGGCTGCAGATACTTATAAGCTTCTGATATTGAATTCAAGCCAAGTCTTCTTGAATTATATCCAAATTCTCATTGAGTTTACCTGATTTTTGTTCACCTAATGAGATTTAGACATGATTGCCAATGAAACTGTTTTTAGAGTACCAATAGAGCAGAACCTATAGCAATGTTGTATTTTTGACGGTCTATACCTTTTTTTTTTTCTTTCATCCTTTCCAAATGGGTAAATGTAGCTAGGTTTGATTTTGAAAGAATAGATATCCTACTGTTCTCTGAAAGTAAGCTTTTATAGTAGAATATTAACTTCTTGAGTTCAGGGAGTATTTTATTTTTGTCTTGGTATCTTCAGCAACTATCACAGTTTCTTTTGCATAATATGAGTTTAATAATGTATGTTAAATTAAATGTAAGTTAAAAAAAAACTCTGCTGCAGCATTATATCTTTTACTACAGTTCCTTAATTGTGTTTTTATATTTCAAGTATATTGCTTTGTAAATAGTATATTATTGGATTCTGCTTTCTAAATCATTCTGCTGTTCACATCTATTTTATGAATATAACTTCATACCATTCACATTCACAGTTATGACCACTCATTATCTACTTCCCTTCATTCTATTCTTTTATACTTTATCCCTCTTTTCTCCAAGATACCTTTTTACAAAGAAAAAGATTTTCATGGGGCAGGAATATAACCAAAACTGAGGCTCACTGCTTGATACAATCAATTTCCATTCTCCAACTAGTATGCTTAACCAAACCCAAATGACGGATTTTACCCTTTATTCAACCTACCTAAGTTTGTGGTTTATTTTGCTTATGACTTATATTTGCCTGAAAATACCTTCCTTATTTTTTTTCCGGAAAGGGTGAAAGGTAACTCTTTCTTCTTTTGAGATCATTAAGAAGACAATAAAGGTACTTCTAATTCTTAACTTAATTCTCTCTCTCTGATTCCTGATAACATTAGGACTCTGAGAGACACCAATTATCATGTCCCTTATTAGAAAATAAACCCTTAGGAATCATAAAGTCCATTCTGATTTGCCGTGTGTGTGTGTGTGTGTGTGTGTGTATAACTTAACACCTATGTGTATATTTCAGACTTTCTACTCAGGCCTGATCTTTTTATCTCAAATAATTGAAAACATTCTATACAATAGAGAGTATATACAAATCAAATACACAGTGTTTAAGAGAGAGGGGTCTAATAAATGGGAGAATCAAGAAAGATCTCTGAAAGAAGATGCCAATTTAAATGATCCTTAAAGGGATGCAAGAACTTTAAAGCAATTATATTACATCTGACAAATTTCTTTCCTCAGCTTCATGTTTGCAGAATAAGTTATTGATGTAAAAGTCAAGAACTGTGACATAAAATAGTATAACAAATAAAGTATTCTCTCTGGTGCTTCTAGCAATAAATCTTATAGAATATTACGATAATAATTTACAAAGTAAATAAAGGAAACTCTCATGATTTCTCTGAAGAACTTTGTAATTGATTGTGAGACATAGGAGACACTGGCAAAGGAACATTTAGCAAGATACTGTGCTCAATGAACACAGCAGAATTTCTGTAACTGAAAAGAAACATATGTGCAAATTTACAGATATCTCTATTCCAAATTTTCATAGGGATTCTTTATACCCAAACTGTTAAAGCCTTCTGAATTTGGACTGATTTGATTAGCCTCAATTAGATAAAATGTATCTTGTCCCTGTAATGATGATGTCATTTTGGTCTTTTTCAAGAATAATTAACAATAACCAATAATTCTTGCTTACAAGCCTATATATTTTTTCCTTTGGGAATATCATGTTCCATGTTCATTAATCCATTATAATGAAAGGTGATATAATGGAAATTGTGAAATTCTTAATGTTTCTCAGAACTCAGTCTCTCTTTTTTTTAATAGAATATAAACTACAGAAAGGCAAGGACTGTCTTTTTGCCTGACAATATCCCTGTCTTTAGAATAATGTATAGCATATGATAAACATTTAACAAATCCATATTGATTGCATTTACCCTCCTTCCCTCCCCTTCTCCCTTACTCCTTTCTGCTAGTCATGTTTTCTTCTTTGACCTGGAAGTTCTAGATATTGGCTTTGACATTCTGGGGAATTTTCATTTTGGGATTTCTTTCAGAAGATAGAATCTTTTTAAATTTATTTTGCTCTCTAGTTCTGGATGAGTTTGAGTGAGTTTTTTATGATTTTTTGGAAAAAAAATAATGTCTAGATCCTTTTTTGGGTTGTGGCTTTCAAGTAGTCCAAAAAATCATAATTCTTCCTCTTGATTTGTTTTCAAGGTCTGTTGTTACTTTAGATTTTCTTTAATTTTTAGTCTTTTAATTTTTTTTAATATTTCTTATCTTCTCATGAATTGGTTCATTTCCATTTTCCAGGAGTCTTTTTTTTTAAGCAATTGTTAACTCTCCTTCTGAAGCTTATTGGCTAAGAAATAGAATAATTGATCAGTGGAATAGGTTAGGTTCACAGGGCAAAATAGTCAATGACTATAGTAATCTAATGTTTGACAAACCAAAAGACTGCAGATTTTAGGATAAGATCTCACTATTCAACAAAAACTTCTGGGAAAATGGAAATAAGTATGACAGACACTTGGTATTGACCCATACCTAACACTTTATAGCAAGATAAGATTGACCTGGATTGATAATTCAAACAAATTAGAAGAACAAAGGATAGTGTTCTCAGATCTGGTAAAGAGGAAGGAATTTGTGGCCAAAGAAAAACTTGAGTAAATTATTGAATACAAAATGGATAATTTTGATTATATAAAGTTAAAAAGGTTTTGTACAAACAAAACCAATGCAGACAAAATTAGAAAGGAAGCCATAAACTGGAAAAAATACATTCAAGTGTTCTGATAAATGCTTCATTTCTAAAATATATAAAGAATTGACTCAAATTTATAAGAATTCAAGCCACTCCCAAATTGATAAATCATCAAAGGATATGAACAGACAATTTTGAGATGAAGAAATTAAAACCATTTCTAGTCATATGAAAAGGTGCTCTAAATCATTATTGATTAGAGGAGTACAAATTAAAACTCTGAAGTACTACTACACGCCTCTCAGATTGGCTAAAATGACAGGAAAAGATGTGGGAAAATTGGGACACTAATAATTGTTGGTGGAGTTATGAATTGATTCAACCATTCTGGAGAACAATTTGTAACTATGCCCAAAGGGCTATTAAACTGTGTATATCCTTTAATCCAACAGTGTTTCTGCTGGATTTGTATCCTACAGAGATCATAAAGGGACCCACGTGTAAGAATGTTTGTGGCAGCCCTTTTAATAGTGGTAAAAAACTGGAAACTGAGTGGATGCCTAATAGTTGGAGAGTGGCTGAGCAAGTTATGGCATATGAATGTTATGGATTATTATTATTATATAAGAAATGATAAGCAGGATGATTTCAGAGAGACCTGGAGAGATTTACATGAACTGGTGCTAAGTGAAATGAGCAGCACCAGGAGATCATTATACATGGCAACAGCAAGATTATATGGTAATCAGTTCTTATGGAAATGATTCTTGCCAACAATGAGGTAATTCAGACTAGTACCCATGGTCTTGTGATGAAGAGAGAGGACAGTGGGAACTGAATGTGAACCACAACATAGTATTTTCACTCTTTTTTTTTGTTGTTTGTCCTAAAATGCCTCAAATATTTCATAAGTGGTTTAGGATACAAAAAGTAAATGAATGAAAAATAAATTGTAATTCCATGCTGGTATAAAGAACAAAGGATTAGTGTCATGTCTGGAAGAATTTGGTTCAAATCTCTCTAATGTCAAGTATTTGAATGTAGGAAAATAAGTTAAGTGATTAAAGGAACAACAACAATGACAACAATAATAATATTTACAAAGGAATTTACCCAATTTTCTAAACTTATCCTTATAACAATCCAGAGAAGTCAATACAATTTTTACCCCTATTTTTCAGATAAGTGAACTGAGACAAACAGAGGTTACTTTTTCCTTGGTCCACACAGCTAGTTAGTGTCTGAGATGTGATTTGAATTCAAACACCCCTAAATTCAATTGCTGTAGTCTGAAAACTGTGCCTCTTAGCTGCTTTGAAATAACTCTGTGGCTTCCTAGAAATCAATAAGCCTTGGATTAGAAACCATTGCTCTATAGCAGCAGTTTCTATTTAGTAATATGCAACATTGGTCTAAGAGGTTCTTATTAAAATTTATTCAATAGCACTTTATGTAGTAAATCTTTTTTCCAGTTATAATACTTTTTTTCCTTTGTGACAACCATTTTCATTTTTTAAGCATGTACACTTCTGGATCATTTCCCCAGTTCATGACTATATAGTCAATTGCTTTGGTGTTTCCACATCAATTACATCAAATTCTTACTGTGTTATGGGCCAGAACTTGAAACAAGGTGCTAAGTCACTGGAATTGATAGAAACAATGCCTATGTACTTGGTTCACACCTTTGGGAGAGTTCACACATTGGTTCACCCATTAGCGTTCACACCTTTAAGAGAGCATATATAAGCTAGAAGCCTCAACTAGGATGGACTTTGGGAGATTCACAAGTCAGGATTCAGTCGGGAGATTCACAAGTCAAGGAGATTCACAAGTCAGAAATCCACAAACACACTCTCTGGGAGAAGGAGTCAGATTCATTCTATATTCCACCTTTGTGCTGGTTGGAGGCTTTGGATTCGGGAGGACGGGAGACTGAAGCTGACAGAGGCAAAGGACTAGCAGCAGGAACCAAGGAGAGAGAGAGAGAGAGAGAGAGAGAGAGAGAGAGAGAGAGAGAGAGAGAGAGAGGCCTCTAAGAAAGCTAATCTGGCTATTTTGGAAGAGACAATAAAGTATTGGACTTTAAATGCTGGCTGCATTTGAGGTGATTATTACATTGAATTGAAAGGAAGGCTGCCTCCAGAAGCCCTCCAAGAAACCTGCTCCCAGAGAACAATTATACTTTAGAGAAGAGAATATTACATTACTCTTTCTGACAAAGTGCAGTGTCAAAATACAACTTCTCAACATGTTATAAAACTGTTTCCAAATCACCACAAATGTTTAACATTCAAAAGTCATTTTGATTTCTGGGTCATGTGAGTTGCAACCTGAAGGTCTAGACAGTTTTCCTTATCTTCTCTCTACTCTATAATATTTCTGAAGATCTCAAAATCTGTCCAAAATAGAAAGTTCATTTGTCTCCTTAGACTAGTACAACCAGGATTCAAAAGGATATTAAAAATGAAGCAGTCTATATAAATATTTATTAAACATAAGAGAACAGCAGTACTCACCTACTTCCCATGTTACTGTCAAGGAAGCTGCAAAAAATAAACTCAATGACTTGATAGAGGCTTATAATAAAACTCATGCCCATATCTTAGGCTACTTTACCTCCTTCCAATGTTACCAACTGCAGAAGTATGTTTGGACTATAAGAGACAGCTAGCAATTACAACCCTACAGCACCAATAATACAAAATAATAATACAAAACAACCTCATAGCATCAAGTATAGGGGATTTCTGAATTGGATGTTCCAGATAAGAGACCTAAGGGAGAGAGGGATGAGGGAAGAACACCAGGACCAAGCATGGTTTATAAGGGTTGTGGGAGAGGGAAACAATCATGAAGCTCTCCACAAAACTAGAGAGAAAGCACTTATCTATCTAAAAGTCAGCTATCTGAAGTCAGTTCTGACCACCAAGAGTTGTTTGGGCAAAAAAATATAAACTGGTGAACCAGGAAACACTCAATGTAGGAGATAGCTAAGATGCTTAACATCTAATCCCTAAGGAAACCATCATGAGAGGAGTCAATATTATTAGGAGAAAAATAATAGTGGAGGGAAGCCCAAAATTACCAAAGATCTCAGGAAGAAGAAAGCTCAAATACTTTGAACATAAGCAGATAAAGCAACAGGAAAAACATTAACAGGAGAAGGCTTGTAGTTCTAGTAAATGACTCTGAGTATTTATAAATAAAATGCTACAAAACAAAGTATGTTTTGAGGATCAAACATAAAGACAAAGAAACCTGTGAAATGTGACAAAAATATGTATTGACAAATGGAGAATAAAAGGTAATTAGGGAAGAATGTAAAACAGTAGTGGACCACATAATCATGGGCATGATAGAAGAGGGGTCAGTGTACTCTTTGACAGTTGGAGTAATCTACACTGTTATGGGATTGAGATATAGTAGAAAAGAGGAATGCATGGAGCAACTTTTATAAGGCAGTAGCAGAAACCGTCTCAAGGAGAAAGCATTGAATGAATACCTTGGAATTATGGATGGTAAGGAATAGAGAAAGGGAGAGAAAGCAGATAATTCTGGGCATCATGAATCAGAAAAGGGATCTAAAATAGACAGAAAAAGATGTATTATGAAAAGATTGAAAGAATTTCTTTTGAGAAAAGGGCACAAGTTAAGTTTTACAACTAATAAACAGGACTAATTGAAAAAAAAGGAGAAGCAGGAGCAATTTCCATGAGAAATTATAAGGGGAAGAAGAGGGTGAACAATTATATAACCAGATAAAAGAAAGAGAGGAAAAGGAACTAAAGAGCAAAATCCTAAAAAGAAAATAGTAATGCATCAGGGGTGAGAGGAAAAGAGCCATTTAGAACAAGATGAAGATAAAGTGATGAAGAAACACAGGCCTGTGTTTATAGTAGGAGAAAAAAAATCTTAACCTAAAAGAATATCAGAGATGGAGTGTAATAGTCTTCTCTGAAATATAATGTTCTCTGGGAGCAGATTCCTTGGGCAGCTCTTGGAGGCAGTCTTTGTTTCAGTTCAGTGTAATCACCCCAAATGCAGCTAGGTATTAAAGTCCAGATCCTTTATTGTATCCTTCAAAATAGCCCAGTTAGCTTTCTTAGAGGCCTATCTTTCTCCTTGGTTCTGAGAGCTCTTGCTGCTAGTCCTTTGCCTCTGCCAGTTTCAGCCTCCAGCCAGCACAAAGGTGGAAGATGGAATGAATCTGTCTTTGCCTCCGAAAGTGGGCTTGTCCTCTCTGACTTATGAATCTCCTGGATTTAATCCTGGTTTGTGAATCTCCTGGAGTCAATCCTGGTTGAGGGTCCTAGCTTATATATGCTCTCTTAAAGGTGTGAATCTTGTGGAACTGTAGTAAGTACTAAGTACATCTAGAGCACTGTTAAGCACCCTGCTAAACAACCATTGTCTCTATCAATTCCACTGACTTAGCACCTTGTAAGAATTCTAACAATGGAGAAATATATGAACCTAATTCTCATAACTAAAATTCCTTATAAGCTTTAATGCATTAAGAAGTTCAAATAAAAGAAAAATACATTGGATAAGAAAATAAACCCCTATAATCCAATGTTTACAAGAAACACATTATAAAAACAATAAAACTGAGGGAGAGGAGGGAAATTAACCTTCATTAAGGAAATTTAATAATAAGTTGGGAATTACAATCACACTATCTAGCAAAGCAAAAAATTTTTAAAAGGGGTCAACAAGGGGAATATGCAGAAAGGTATCATAAACAACAAACTAATGTCTGTGATAAATTTATGTTCACCAAATGCTTGAGCATCCAAAAGCATAAAAGAAAAATTATCTGAGCTACAAGAAGACATAAATAGTAAATGTCACAATTAAAACAGCAATTGTAATAACAATTGTAAATGGAAATGTCAATATCCTCTTTATTCTGGATAAGGCTAACAGAATGATAAAAAAAAAAAAAATGGGAGAACCTAGAACTGAACAAAGAGAAACCAGAGTTAAAAACATAATACCCTTTAAGTTAAAAAATAAAATAACATACATATTTCTCAGCATCATATGAACTTTTTTCAAAACTTGACCATATCCTAGAAACAAAGATACTGCAAACAAATATAAAAAGGCAGACATTTTTAATAAATATTTTATAAAGCTACAGTTAAATAAAAATAGTACATGCTTTATGTACCACAAACAAAAGTAAAGATGTAATAATGAATTAAAATATTAGTGAAAAGTAAATTATTGAAACAACTATTTTTTTAAAATTATAATTATTTTACAATGTACTAACATTTCTTGTTTTCAGCTAAAGCAGTCCTCATAGGAGGAAATTCACTCACTTAGAATACAATAAAAAATAGAAAAAGAATTAATGAAATGAATATACATTATAAGGAGATATAAAAAATTTAGGGGAAGTAGATTAATTGTAACAAAAACTTGAAATGACAAAAAAAACTAGATATTTGATTCTTTGAAAAGACTAATAAAATTGTTAAACCATTGAAATGATTTAAAAGAGAGCTGAAAATCAAATCAATAAAAGGAGATAAGATGAAATCACAGCAAAATCAGAAAAATAAAAAGAACAAGAAAATTACATATTTGTAAAATTACAAAAGTGAAAACATAAAGGCAATAAAGGAATACAATCAAATACGTCATACTACACACACCACACAAATACATCACAAATACACCATCAAAATACCAACCAATACAAGATATCCAAACTTAGAAAAGATCAAATCATGATTTTAAATAACCCAATCTCAGAAAAGATAAGTAATGTAATTATAAAAATACACCAAATAAAATGAACTTAGTTTTCACAGATTGAACACAGAATTGTATGACTTTAAAAAAAATAGTGCCTATACTTCATAAATTATTCTCAAAAATTGAAAAGAAAACCACCAGAAACCACCAGAAACCTTTATGAGGCTAATAGAGTCATAATACATAAATGAGGGGCAAGAAAAAAAAAAATACAGGCCAGTATTGCTAATGAACAATGAATTAAAATTTTGAACAAAATTCTATCAAAATACAATGATATATAAAAGAAATAATTCATTATGGTTAAATGGGATTTAAACTATGGATTCAAGAATGGTTCAACACTGGAAACAATGAACAAAATGAAAATCTCAAAAAATAAAAATACATAAGCAAACCTTTGAGAAAGTACAATATACTTTTTTGTTAAAAGCCCTATCAGGATACTGGCATAAAGGGATCTTTTTTAATAAAGATTTAATATAAACCAAAAGCAAGCATCTTATGCAATACATTAGAACCTTTTCCAATAATAAATGTGGGATTGTAGCAAGGATACCCACTTTCCCCTCATATATGCATACATTCAAATATTTTATTTGATATAATTTAGGAAATGTTAGCAATGACAACAAGATATGAGAAATAAAATGAAATAAATATAGGCAAAGATAACAAAACTATCACTATTTGTCAATATGATAGTTTCCTTTGAAAAGCCCATGGAATCAACAAAGACATTAATATCAATTAATATTGCTTCAGCAAAATTGTAGGATACTATATATATATATATATATATATATATAATCAAAAATTAGCAACATTTCTATATAATAATAACAAGCATACACAAAAAAGCAATAATAGAAAGGGAAATCCTATTCTAAATAACAACCAAACAAAGCCTAAAATATTTGGGGAATAATATATCAAAACATAGAAAAGACTCATATAAATTCAATTTTAAATTTCCCAAAAGAAATAACAACATAAATAGCTGGAAGAATATTCAGCGCTAATGGATGGAACATGTCAATATTATAAGACTGACAATATTATCAAAATTAATTTCCACTCACTGTAATACTAACTATCACTAAGGTGATACTTTCTGGAACATGATAAAATACAAAAAAAGAAAAAATCATTTAGAAAAGAAAGAAGATCTAGAATATCAAGACAAATGATGAAAACAAGTAGGGATAAAAGGGAAGTAATACTTCCTGGCATCACAGTATATTCTAAAGTAAAAATTATCAAAAGCTACCTAGTATTGTTTTAAAAACAGATAAAAGAGAATCAGAAAAAATTAAAGTCAATTATCCCAGAATTTGATAAGTAGAAAAGCATGAATTACAGTAGTACCTCAGTATTCATTGTCAATTGGTTCCAGAAGGCACAATGGATGGTGAAAACAAGTACAAAAATGAGTCTTACCATAAAGACATATATCTTTGCTCCAAAGCCTAACTATTCCTCTCCACCAAATTCCCTAAAGGAGCAAATGGGAATTCCAGCTGAAGAGAAACAAACCCAGCACAACCCACCCAGGCTCTTCCTTTCTTGACCTAACTCACTTTCTTTTTTTTAAAATATTATTTCTCTTACAGCTTTTTATTTTCTCTTTTTTTTTATTAAAGCTTTTTAATTCACAAAGCATATACATGGGTAATTTTTTCAACATTGACCTCTGCATAACTCCCTGCCACAAATTTTCCCCCTTTCCTGCCATCCCGTCCCCCACCCAGCAGGCAGTCCAATACATGCCAAATATGCTGAAATAAAAAAATAAAAAAAAATATGCTGAAATACACGCCAGATCCAATATGTGTATACATATTCACATAGCCATCTGGTTGCACAAGAAAAATCAGATCAAGAAGGAAGAAAAAGAAAAACTGAGAAAAAAGAAACAAAATGAAAGCAAATAATAACAAAGATTGTGAGAATGCTATGCTGTGTTCCACTCCCTGTTCCCATGGTTCTCCCTCTGGGTGTAGATGGTTTTCTTCATCACTGCACAAGTGGAACTAGTTTGAATTATCTCAATGATGAAGAGAGCCATCAGCTCCATGAAAATCCATCAGAATTGATCATCATACAGTCTTGTTGCTGCTATATGTAATTATCTCTTGGTTCTGCTCACTTCACTTTTTATCAGTTCATGTAGTATTCCATAGTATTCATATACCATAATTCATTCAGCCATTCTCCAATTGATGGGCATCCACTCACTTTTCATTTTCTTTCCACTATGAAAAAGGCTGCCACAAACATTTTTGTACATGTGTGTCCCTTTCCTTCTTTTAAGATCCTAATACAAACACTGCTGGATCAAAGGGTATGCACAGTTTGATAACATTTTGAGCATAGTTACAAACAGATCTCCAGAATGGTTGGATCCATTCAGTGTCAGTGTCCCAGTCTCTCCACACCCCTCCAACATTCATCATTATTTTTTCCTGTCATCTTAGCCAATCTGACAGGTGTGTAGTGATATCTCAGAGTTGTTTTGATTTGCATTTCTCTGATCATTAGTGGTTTGCAGCACCCTTTCATGTGGCTACAAATAGTTTCAATGTCTTCATCTGAAAATTATCTGTTCATCTCCTTTGACCATTTAGCAATTGGAGAATGGCTTGCACTATAATAAATTTCAGTCAATTCTGTATATATTTTAGAAATGAGGCCTTTATCAGATCCTTTGAATGTAAAAAATTTTCCCCAGTTTATTGCTTCCCTTATAATCTTGTCTACATTGGTTTTGTTTGTACAAAAACTTTTTAACTTAATATAATCAAAATTATCTATTTTGAGATCAATAATGAACTCTAGTTCTTCTTGGGTCACAAATTCCTTCCTCCTCCACAAATCTAAGAGTTGAACTAACCTATGTTCTTCTAATTTGTTTATAGTATCATTCTTTATGAACCAATTTTGACCTTATCTTGGTATATAGTATTAGGTGTGGGTCTATGTCTACTTTCTGCCATATTAGTTTTCAATTTTCCCAGCATTTTTTGTCAAATAGTGAATTCTTATCCCAAAATGTGGGTTTTTTTGGTTTGTCAAATATTAGATGGTTAGAGTTATTGACTATTTTGTTCTGTGAGCCTAACCTATTCCACTAATCAACTAGTCTATTTCTTAGCCAATACCAAATGGTTTTGATGACCCCTACTTCATAAAATAGTTTTACATCTGATATAGCTAGGCCACTTTCATTTGCTTTTCTCTTCATTAATTCCTTTGAAATTCTTTCTGGCAATATTTCTTGTAATCTCTCCTTTCTCCTCTTCTTTCTCCTCATACTTCCTCATCTGGCTGTTCTTAAAACTTTTCTTTTTTCTATAACGTGCAGGATTCTTTAAGGCCAATTGTATTAAGCTGTACATATAGAATGTTTCCTTAGAAACTGAATCAGGACCTTTATCCTTATAATAGTCATATAGTTTATCTCCTACTAGTTTCCAAATATCTGTCTCTATTTCTCCTTCCTTGAAGAATCAAGGGGGTGTGCATTCTAATGTATCCATGAGTCCATCAATCTGCTCCCAAGTTACAATCAAATCTTGCCTCTTAATTTGTGTAAGTATGCTTCCTGTAGATCTCCCTCTGGGTGGGGTTGGGTTGGGGTTGTGGGTGGAGGTGGGGGTTTAAGTTTAAAATAGGATAGGATCAGTGATAACAGAATAGAGAAGAAATGTAATATATTCAAATAGTGGCTATGAACATTTTCTCAAAATCTGTCTTGTGAATCACATTTCCAGATATTTCATTTGCATTTTCAATAAGGTAATTTATTAATTTAAAGTAATCCATTGATACAAAGGCAAATTATATCAACCCCTTTTGTTCAATATGTCAACACCACCAATTAACAACTTATATTTTCATTGCTTCATATATCAGTTGTAATTAATTGCTAATTGAGCTTTTCAAAAGACAAATTAAATTAGCAAGGAAATATGAGGGAACCTGTTCACTGTAATTATGTGATTCAATTATCAAGTACCAGCAAGAACACAAATGTACATATCAGAAATTATAAGGGTAATGTCTAAAGAACTGAATTATACATTTTTTTAACTCAAGTACTTAGACCAAGAGAAGACCATGTGTCTTATCCAAGTGGTACTAAACTTCAGGATGAAGAACTATTCAGAAAGTCAAGTATCTTTTCAGTTTAGAGTACATCACAAAATTCAAGATCATTCTTAAAATGATATTAGTAGTGAGTTTGGCTTAACATTTTCAAATACAATATTGATTATTGATCAAACCAGGCCTTCAGGTCTTCTTAAAGAATGTTTTAGATTCAATAGGATTTTCCATAATCTCATTGGATTTGTATGTGGATTTTCTTTTATAAGATGTTGTAGGACTACTATATGGATAACTACATTTTCTTCATTACAGGGCTTTGTAGACATACTTAAGTGATTTTTTAAAGTTAAAGGTCAATGCTTCAGGCCTCTTGTTTACTGAAATGGATACTATAATCCGACCAATTACCAAATGATTATATTGTAATAATATTATATTATCATATTACAGTAATATACTAAAAGATTTTTCATATCCCCAACTTCTCACTAATGGACAAGGGACCAAAGGATGAAATAAACTGTTCTCAAATAAGTATAACCAATACTAAAAATTACTAATTATGTGAATGCAATCAAAATCATTGAAATTTCCCTTCACAGACAGACACACATGCAAACACATACATATAGACAGATTTGTATATATTAACAAATATATGTATTATAAACACATACATACAATATAGATTCCAGAAAATTGGAAAATGACTAGAAAAATTGTGGTACATAAATATAATGGATGACTATGACAATATTAAAAAAGCAATGGATATGAAAAATTCAGACACTTAGAAGAAGACATGAATAACTGAACAAATGCAGAGAAAAGTCTGAAGAAAATAATATGCAAAATGACAATATATAAATGTAAAAAGTAATAAAATGAAACTAGATGGGGGACAACTGTAATGACCAAGCTTTGCCCTGGAAAAAGAATTGGAAAAAGTATCTCTCTTTTCATTCATAAGTGAGGACATATGGGTATTAATTATTGCAAAATCTGTACTTCTATACTCTCACAGCTAGACTCTAGCCCATGACTTGGAACAATGTTAACTAGAGAAAACCCAGTTCTTGCTTTTTAACTCACTTTGGGAATTGTGACCAAATAGATTCTATTCTTGTTTCTGGAAAGCTCCAGTGATCATCCCTTTGATTTCACCCTCTACTTATCACTTTCCTTTTTGTGTTTCCTCTATTGAAATGTAAGTTCCTTGAAGGCCAGGACTATTTCTCTTTTTTAAATGTACATATAACCAGCATTAAATAATATAAGAGCATAGTAAAAGCTTAATATATATTTTTAATTAATTCATTTACTCACTTAAATCATATTGTCAGATGTAATAGATATGTTAATTAGGTGAATTGCTATTTTTATTTTAAAATTTTATTAAGAATATATTTTGTGAATAAAGGATCAAAGACTAAGATGAAATGGGTGAAACAATCAGAAATTAATAAATAATAAAAACAAATGTCAAAAATAAAAAAATAATAACACTGAAGATAAATTAAGCATTTGTTGTAACAATTTAAACTACATCTAGTATTTGTTACAAAAAATGTTCAATTATATCATTAATCAATTTAAAACAGAATTAGAAAAAGGATGTTTCATTACTCCATAGAACATGCCTTTCAAATTATTTCTGGGACCTCCCTCAAGCTTGCCTATATGAGATCTGCAGCTAAATAACCTGGTCATAGAGTTCAGAAAAGACAGAAATAGTAATTCCTTTTCTTGTAATGGAGAAGCAATAGTTCACTGGAATTCCATTCCAACTTAGCACATATCTACAGCCTAGAGCCATGCTGGGGTCATAAAATTCAAAAACCCAGACAGGTAATGCAGAGATCAGACATCAGCTTTGATCAGATGGTTTTCGGGAACAGGTTCACAGTTTGAGATGGCCCAGAGTTCCTAACAAAATGCTCATTAAGTGGGCAAACAGTATTGGGATTCAAAAGAATTAAAAATATAACCAAGGAAAGCAGAAACATTCCTTTTGTAAGTGTATAAGTTTTCTCTTAACACAAAGTCCCAGTTAAGTAAGTAAGGCTGAAAGAATGTACAAAGCAAAATAGAAATAGGGGGAAAAAATCCCTCAGGAGACAAACCACATAGACTTTCACCTTCTGTACTGTTTGTCAGATCAACAAGGAAAACTGCCTCAATATTCCAAAAAAGAAAAAAAAAAAAAAAGAGGGAGAAATAGTCATTGAAAGAATCATCAATCACTTTCAAAAAGAGATCCCACAAGGAAAAACAACTACAATCTCAAGGAAAAAATACTGCAAACTGCCAGACAAAAACAATTAAAATTTCAATTTGTAACTATCGGGATTACCCAGGATCTTGCAGCTTCTACAAAAAAGGAACAGATGGCCTGGAATACAATATTTCAGAAGGCAAAGGATCTGGTGTTGCAACCAACAATTTATTTATATCTATATTTATATCTATATCTATATAGATATATAGATATAGATATAGATATAGATCATATATATGATATTTAAAAGTTAAACTGGTTATATCCCCAAATAGGAAAATGATATCTGTAACTCTCAAGAACTACATCTTGCTTAGTTTCTGTCTGTATTATATGGCATTATATAGACATAGGTTGTGGTTGTAAATGGACTCTGATATAATAATCAAAGAAAAATATATTAAGGAGTGATAAAAGTACTGTACTGGAAAAAGAGGAAGGGAAAGGTATAATCAGACAAATTAGATCACCTCAAAATGCACAAAAGACCTATTACAATAGAGCAAAAGAAGGGAGGAGGGTGCACCTTGTCTGAAACTATCTCATCAGTTTGGGTTCAGAAGAAATAACTTAATCATTCAATTGGGTATAAGAATTTATTTAAACCTATAAATATATAGGAAGAGAAATAGAAAAGAAGAGAGAGGCTGGATAGAATGGAGGGGAAAAAAACACAGGAAAAAAGGTAACAGAATGGGGAAGAGATAATAAAAGATAAAGGGTAGAATAGGTTAAAAAAAATGCTACTAAGAACAGGATGAAAAGAAGGGAGAAAAAAGTACATAGAGAGGGAAATTCAGACCTGGTAATCATGACTGCAAATTTAAATGGGATGAATTCTCCCATAAAATGGAAGTGAATAGTTGAAAAAACAGAACCCTATAATAATTTGTTTACAACAAACACATTTGATACAGAGAAATGACTTACAGAGTAAAGGTAAAAAGTTAGAGCAAAATTTATTGTGCTTCAGCTGAAGGAAAAAAGCAGGGCTAAAATTCTGATCTTAGAGAAAGCAAAAGTAAAAATAGATATAATTACAAGAACTAAGGAGGTAAATACATCTTAATAAAGAGTATCATAAACAACAAAGTAATAACAATATTAAATGTATATGTACCAAGTGATAGAGCATACATATTCCTAGAAAAGATATTAAACTAGTTACAGGAAGAAATAGATAGCAAAACTATATTAGTAGGGGACCTCAAACTTCACCTCTTAGAATCAGATAAATTTAACCACAAAATAAAAAATAAAGAAACTAGAAAGGTTAATAGGGTCCTAGAAAGCCTGGATATGATAGATTTCTTAAGAAAATTGAAAAGGGACAGAAATGAATATATCTTTTTCTCAGCATTGCATAGCACCTACACAAAACTTGACCATGTATTAGGCCATAAAATGCAGAAAGGCAGAAATAATAAATGCTTCTTTTTCAGACCACAATACAATAAAAATTATATTCAATAAAGGGCCAGAGAAATACAGACCAAAAGCCAATTGGAAATTACATAATCTAATTTGAAAGAATGAGTAATCAAACAACAAATCTGAGAAACAATCCATAATTTCATCCAAGAGAATGACAATATACCTAAATGTATGGGATGCATCCAAAGCAGTTTTGGGGATGAAATTTTAACTCTTTAAATAATTACATGAATAACATAGAGAAAGAGAAGATCAATGAATTGGCCATTCAACTAAAAAGTTGAATTTAAATTAAATTAAATTAAAAAACAAATTAAAAACTCCCAATTAAAAAAACAAATTAAAAATTCTGAAACTCAAAAGAGAAATTAATAATATGGAAACTAAGAAAACTATGAAACTAAAAAAATAAAACTAAGAGGTGGTTGTATGAAAAAATCAACAAAATAAATAAAACTTTGATTAGAAAAGGGAAAGAAAAAAAAATACCTGTGGTGTTCTTTTTTTTTTTTTTTTTCTAGTATATGATGGTTCTCTGGAAGCAGGTTTCTTGGGGAGGTTTTCTGGAGGCAGCCTTAGTTTCAGTTCCAAGTAATAATCACTTCAATACAGCCAGGAGTTAAAATCCAATCTTTTATTGTCTCTTCCAAAATAGCCCAGTTAGGTTTCTTTGGTTCTGAGAGCTCTCATTGCTAGTCTTTTGCCTCTGCCAGCTTCTGCCTCTAACTCAACTCTGACTCCTGGCTTCTCAATCCGCTCAACTGACTTCTGGTTTTGTCAGTCTTCTGAACTGACTGACTCCACTGACTCAGTTCCTTTTTATGCTCTTTTAGAGGTGTAAATTCAAAGGTTGACTCCTCCTCTGAGAGTGGGCTTATGGGAGGTGTGAATCTCATTCTTGTGAATCTCATACTGAATTCTAACTTGTGAATCTCCAAAACTTGTGAACTAATGTATGTGAGCTAATGTGTGAACTCTCAAAGGTGGACACCCAAGCACACAAGTATTGCTTCCATCAATTCCAGTGAGTCAACACCTTGTTTCAAGTTCTGGCCCATAACAAATACCAATATAAAAAATGAAAACTGTGAAATTACTACCAATGTAAAAGAAATAATGATGAGCTATTTTGCTGAACTATATGACAGCAAATCTGGCAATCTAACTGAAATAGATGAATATTTACAAGAATATAAATTGCCAAAATTAATAGAAGAGGAAATAAATTATTTAAATAGTCCCATTTTAGAAAGAGAAATTGAACAAGCCATCAATGAACTTCCTAAGAAAAACTCTCCAGGGCCAGATAAATTCCAAAAAAAAATTTAAACAATTAATTTTAGTACTATGTAAACTATTTGCAAAAATAGGCAAAGAAGGAGTCCTGCTAAATTCCTTCTATGATGCAATTAAGGTAATGAAACCTAAACCAGGAAGAGCCAAAAGAAAGAAAGAAAATTGCAGACCAATCTCCTTAATGAATATTGATGCAAAAATTTTAAATAAAACATTAGCAGAGATTACAGCAATCTATCAGCAGAATGATACACTATAACCAAGTGGGATTTCTCCCAGTACTGTAAGGCTAGTTCAATATCATGAAAACTATTACCATAATTGATCACATCAATTACATAATCAATAGAACCATATGATAATCTTAATAGATGCATAAAAGTCTTTTAACAAAATTAACACCTATTCCAAAACACTATAGAACATAGGGGAAAAGAGAGCTTTTCCTTAAAATAATAAGTGGTATCTATCTAAAACCATCAGGAAGCATTATTTGTCATGGAAAGAAGCTGGATACATTGTGAAAAAGGTCAGGGGTGAAACAAGGATACCCATTATCATCAATTCAACATTGTATTAGAAATGTTGGCTTTAATAAAAAGAAAAGATAAAGAAATTAAAGGAATTAGGGTAGACAATGAGGAAATAAAACTTTCATTGTTTTCAGATGATATGATGGCATACTTGGAGAATCCTAGAAAATTATCCAAAAACCTACTTGAAACAATTCATAGCTTTAGCAAGAGAATACAAAATAAACCCACACAAATTATCAGCATTTTTATATATTGTTCACAAAGCCCATTAACAAGAGATAGAAAAAAAATTCATTCCATAAACATAGACAAAATAAAATATTTGGGTATCAACGTGTTAAGAGAAATCCAGTAACCGTATAAACACAATTACAGAACACTTCTCACACAAATTAAGTCAGATCTACACAACTGGAAAAAATATCAATTACTCATGTGTAGGCAAAAATAACAAAATAAAAATGACAATTCTATATAAATTAGTATACTTGTTCAGTGCCATACTGATCAAATTGCCAAAAATTATTTTATATAACTAGAAGAAACAATAACAAAATTAATCTAGAAGAACAAAAAGTTCAGAATATCAAAGTAATTAAAGAAAAATAAATAAAAAGGATGGTGGCTTAGCAATACCAGACCAAAAACTATATTACAAAACAGCAGTTATCATTTACTACTGGCTAAGAAATAGAGTTGTAGATCTGTGGAACAGATTAGATACAAAGGACAATAATCAAGACTATATTAATCTAGTATTTGATAACCCCCCAAACTCCAGTTTCTGCGATAAAAACTCAGTATTTGACAAAATTTCTGGAAAAAACTGGGAAATGATATATTAGAAACTTGGCATAGACCTATATTTCATATCCCAAAACAAAATATAGTTAAAATGGATAGATGATTTGGGTATAAAGGAGACAGCATAAACGAATTAGGAGATCAAGGGATAGTTTACCTATCAGATGTTTGGAGAAAGAAGGAATTTAAGTTTAATACTGGGAAGGGGGGTAAGGGAGAAAGGAGGGAGAAAAGCATAAATAGGGGTTAACAAGATGGCAAGTAATACAGAATTGGTAATTTTAAACATAAATGTGAATGGGGCAAACTCCCCCATAAAGAGGAAGCGATTAGCAGAATGGATTAAAAGCCAGAATCCTACAATATGTTGTTTACAGGAAACACACCTGAAGCAGGGAGATAGATGCAGAATAAAGGTAAAAGGATGGAGCAAAATCTACTATGCTTCAGGTGAAGTCAAAAGCAGGGGTAGCCATCCTGATCTCAGATCAAGCAAAAACAAAAATTGATCTAATTAAAAGAGATAAGGAAGGGCACTATATCTTGCTAAAGGGTAGCATAAATAATGAAGCAATATCAATATTAAACATATATGCACCAAGTGGTGTAGCATCTAAATTCTTAAAAGAGAAATTAAGGGAGCTGCAAGAAGAAATAGATAGCAAAACTATAATAGTGGGAGATCTCAACCTTGCACTCTCAGAATTAGATAAATCAAATCACAAAATAAATAAGAAAGAAGTCAAAGAGGTAAATAGAATACTAGAAAAGTTAGATATGATAGACCTCTGGAGAAAACGAAATGGAGACGGAAAGGAGTACACTTTCTTTTCAGCAGTTCATGGAACCTATACAAAAATAGAACATATATTAGGACATAAAAACCTCAAACTCAAATGCAGTAAGGCAGAAATAGTAAATGCATCCTTTTCAGACCACGATGCAATAAAAATTACACTCGACAAATCATGGATCTTTGGAAGTCAAAATGTGAGAAGAAAAATAACAAAGAAAAATATTTAACATTAGGTTTATTAATTATCCATGTCTTGTTCTATTCCCAAAGCAAATTAAAACATAAAAGTACAATATTCAATGCATTATTGATTTTTTTAAAAATCAACCATTTCTACATTTTTCTGCAGAGTTCTAATGTTCCTCACTCCAGCTTCTACCATTTGGCCCAACACCTATAATTCGGTTCAAATCCTTTTTTTTTTTTTTTTTTTTTTTTTTTGTCTTTTTCACTTTTTTTTTTAGTAGACACCCTTATTTCTCCCTTTTTATTGCAAGTTGCCAAAAAAAACATGAAAGATACCCTTTCTGGCCAATAGAATTATTGAAGGATACCTATCCTCTTTCCTCTCCCACCCCCTTCATTTCTTATTCTGCCTGAAGGTAGGGTATTTGTTCTTTCTTATTAAATATTGATCTCAGATCAAAACCAAATCAATATCCAATTTTACATTATATCCAATGTATATTTCATTGTTAAACCTACTCTGTCTCCCTGAAATCTGTGATGATAGCTATCATATGTTACTAGGTCTTACTGAGTCATGCATGTACAACACAGTTTTGAATTGAACATTCATTTTCATAATTAGTAGGAAAGTTGATTTCTGATGAGAAAAAAGCTTTCCTTCTTAGTCCTACCAAATATCCAATTAGCGAAGATTGAAGATGATCTTGTTTTTAGGTACAAGAAATAACTTTTGCTCTAGGAGTTTTAGTCTTAATGTTTCTCATGATAATGTCACTTTCATGAATTTATATTTTATTACAAAGTACTCTTTTGCTTCTGTAATAAGCCACTGAAGGGAAGGCTAGATGGCACACAGGAGAACGCCAGTTCAAATCCAGCCTCAGATACTTAACACTTCCTATCTGTGTAACCCTGTGCAAGTCACTTAGCTCCAATTGCCTTGCACAACAAAAGGCAATGAAGAAATTGTCTTTTAAATTATCATTGCAGAAACAAAGTTGACAATTAATTATCTCCTATCTCATTAATTTTTATTTGCTAAGTTCCTACTGGACATATCACAATGTACGATTATTCAGTTGATACAGTACCTTCTGTAATGGAGTTCAAAATACCTCATTTATAGCCTTTAAAATAGAGATCATTAATTTGAGGGCTATGAACTTTATTTTTGACAAATTCATAACTCTGATTCAGTATAATTGGTTTCCTTCAAAATGGTGGGAGAAATGCCAAAATGTGATATGATATGATATGATATGATATAACATGAGCACATGTTGGAAAGCTGAAACTGATAGACTTGCCCAAAGAAAGGTTCTCACAAATCTTCCCTTTGTAAAGAAAAAAAAATCAATTGAATGGAATCATATTTTGAGTCTTTCATTAACTTTTATCAACAACTCAATCAACTTCATTAAATATTTATCAAACATCTAATTTGTAAAAGATACTGAATTAAATGCTTGGGATACAAAGATGAAAAAAGCAATATTTTAGATTAAAGTATACTAAGGGTCACTGATATAAATATTAAGTAGGAAGACATCATGGGAAAAGTGTTAATTTGGAGTAAAGAGTTCCTAGCTTTGAATCCTCCTAATATTTACTAGTTAAATGACACTGGGCAAGTCATGTAATATTTCTGAGCCTGAGATTGCTCATCAATAAAGTAAAAACAATAGCAGCATTCACCTTACATGGTTGTTATAGACAATCATCAAAAAGGAAAAGGTATATAAAATTCTTTACAAACTTCAGATTGCTTTATAAATGTGGTGGTAGTACTGGTCATCAGTGTAGCACAAGTAATAAATACTGGCAGCAGCAGCAGCAGCAATACTGACAGGAGCAAAATATATTGCAAAGTGTTAATGAAGACCAAGAAAAATTCCAAAGATATCATGCTATGCAAATTTGAACAGAAAATCTGAGTGCTGTTGTGATTTCAACAATCTTTTCTCTCTGTGGTTCAAGAAAAAAAAAATTCAAAAGTAAGTTACAAAAAGGCCCCTCTTTTTTTTTTTCTCCAGTGGTGTAAAGAGAGAAAAGAAGGGAAAAAAATTCTGATTTGCTTTAATATAAAGGGTGATTGGTGCTACAAATGTAGAATGTTGTATGTATTTTCATAGGTAGATTCATAAGAGCTAGTGTTTGTGAATGAGCTGCTTAGACAAATTATTTCATACAAGAGTAACTGAACAATAAAAAAGTGAAAACAAATTTGGACTGTGTCTCTACCTTTTCTTATAAACCTATAATGACCATATGACTTTTAAGCATTAAAATGCAAAAAGGACAATTTAGTCATTCCTAGTCAATGCTGTCTTCCTCAAATTATTATTTAAGAGAGAACAAACTGATTCATCCTCAAGGGCTCAATCCTTGTCTTCTTGCTTCCATATTGTGAAGAGACTTTAAAATAGTTAAAATGTGACCTATTGAAAATAACCTTAAAAAAACTAAAAGAAGAAAGAAAACAACAGTTTTTTCCTTATTCTACCTGAACTCAAAATGCAGTCTTTTTCATTTATTTATTTATTTTTTGCTTTGGAGATAATTTTGCTTTGGCCTAATTAAGAAATGGTGAAAGTAAGACTCTTGTTATAAAGCTAATTGAATAAGATTTGTCTCCCCCCACTGCAGATCTGGTTTATAGATCATCAGGGGCACAAGCAGTTTACTCTCCAAAGGTGTTCTTTTGGGATTTTAGGGACTGGTTGTAATGAGAATAAGTATAACTATACATACATACATACATATATATGCGCAATGGCTCTTATTATTATTTTTGGAGAAGTTTCTTATAATATCTAGTTAACCCAATTTGAAGGTGGAATATTTAAACAAACAAATTAATAAAATCTTCATGAATTTATCACTAGGATGCTTGGATGTCTAAAAGTAATCAGAGAAAAACAACTCAATCTCAACTGGAAAGATACAAGGAAATAACTTATTGTTATGCTTTTTCTATTGACAAATATTTTTTAATTAAAGCTTTTTATTTACAGAGCATATGCATGGATAATTTTTCCAACACTGACTTTGCATAACTTTTTGTTGCAAATTTTCTTCTTCCTCCCACCCGCTCCCCTATCTGAAAGGTAATCTAATACATTTTAAATATGTTGAATACATGTTAAATCCAATATGTATATACATACTTATACAGTTATCTGGTTGCACAAGAAAAATCAGATCAAGAAGGAAGAAAAAGAAAAACTGAGAAAAAGAAAAAAAAATTCAAGCAAATAACAGAGAGAGTGAGAATTCTATGTTGTGTTCCACCCTCTGTTCCCATAGTTTTTTTTCTCTGGGTATAGATGGTTCTCTTCATCACTGCATAACTGAAACTAGTTTGAATCACCTCAATGATGAAGAGAGTCACGTCCATCAGAATTGATCATCATATAGTTTTGTTGTTGCCGTGTGTAATGATCTCCTGGTTCTACTCATTTCACTTCGAATTAGGTCATGTAGGTCTCTCCAAGCCTTTTTGAAATCATCAAGCTGGTCATTTCTTACAGAATAATAGTATTCCATAGCATCCACATACCACAATTTATTCAGCCATTCTCCAATCGATGGGCATCCACTCAGTTTCTAGTTTCTTGTCACTACAAAGAGGGCTGCCACAAACATTTTTGCACATGTGAGTCCATTTCCCTCTTTTAAGATCTCTTTGAGATATAATCCCAGTAAAACATTACTGGATCTAAGGGTATGCACAGTGTGATAACTTTTTGAGCATAGTTCCAAACTGCTCTCCAGAATGGTTGGATCTGTTCACAGTGTATCAGTGTCTCAATTTTCCCATATCCCCTACAACATTTGTCATTATCTTTTCCTGTCATCTTAGTCAATCTGACAGGTGTGTAGTGATATCTCAGAGTTGTCTTAATTTGCATTTCTCTGATCAATAGTTATTTGGAGCAACTTTTTTAGTTAATGTTTTTTAATAGCCTTTTATTTACAGGTTATATGTATGGGTAACTTTACAGCATTGACAATTGCCAAATCTCTTGTTCCAATTTTTCCCCTCCTTTCCTCCTCCCTCTCCCCCAGATGGCAGGATGACCAGTAGATGTTAAATAGATTAATATATAAATTAGATACACAATAAGTATACATGACCAAACCGTTATTTTGCTGTACAAAAAGAATTGGACTCTGAAATATTGTAAAATTAGCCTGTGAAGGAAATCAAAAATGCAGATGGGCAAAAATATAGGGATTGGGAATTCATTGTAATGGTTTTTAGTCATCTCCCAGAGTTCTTTCACTGGGCATAGCTGGTTCAGTTCATTACTGCTCCATTGGAAATGATTTGGTTCATCTCATTGCTAAGGATGGCCAGGTCCATCAGAATTGGTCATCATATATTATTACTGTTGAAGTATATAATGATCTCCTGGCCCTGCTTGTTTCACTCAGCATCAGTTCGTGTAAGTCTCTCCAGGCCTTTCTGAAATCATCCTGTTGGTCATTTCTTACCGAACAATAATATTCCTTAATATTCATATACCACAATTTATTCATCCATTCTCCAATTGATGGGCATCCATTCAGTTTCCAGTTTCTGGCCACCACAAAGTGGGCTATGGAGCACCTTTTGATGTGGCTACAAATAGTTTCAATTACTTCATGTAAAAATTGTCAGTTCATATCCTTTGACCATTTATCAATTGGAGAATAGCTTGAACTATTATAAATTTGAGTCAATTCTCTATATATTTTAGAAATGAGGCCCTTATCAGATTCTTTGTATGAAAAATGTTTTCCAGTTTATTGCTTCCCTTCTAATCTTTTGACAAGTAATTTTTGTAAATTCACAAACAAACCTTTAATTATTTAAAAAAACAAGGTTTTTACCTTAATTTCTTTTGTAACTCAAATAATTTACCTGCAGGTGCCTGTGAAAAGGAAAATATAAAGAGGAATTAATTGTGACTTTCCATTTTGGAAGCATTTAAATATTCTTATGCTTTTTAACTGGAAATTTTTACTAAGAATTAGGGATATTTCTCATTCCAATTTTCAAATATACATTTATGATTTTGTACTGCAGTGATCCTAGCATTGCATTTACTTGTATAAAATTTATATCATCCTTTAAATACATGTGCATAAGTAGTGAGTGACTATGGAATCATTTTCTCTACATTCAAAACATATTTCTATTCTAACCTTTGTACTACAGTCAGAGGTATAAAAATTTTGGCTTCTTACATCCCCAACCAGATAAAAAAAAATAATTAGGAAAAATTTAACAAAATAAATTAAAAAAACAAAATATAATAATATTAATTTGTGATTTTCTAATTTAATATACAACCTTCATTTCTATTTAAGTTTGACACTTAATGTAGTTAAATGTGAACTCTGGATAGCCCAGAGATAGAATCCTACTTAACTTTCTGTGTCAACCTAAGCAAATCATTCAGCTTCTTTCTTTATCTATAAAATGGCAATAATAATAGCACCTATATCAGAGAGTTGTGAGAATCATATTAAGATAACACATGAAAAGCACCCTGCTAATCTTAGTGTTTTCTATCTAAATATTATACTTCTCCTTTAATGGAGTTTAGATTTGAGAGTTGTTATTGTATTCATTTAAAAATAATAATATTAACAATATGTTTCCTTTCAATTCCTTTATCTCTCTTAGTAGATAGAATTTACTTAAGTAATTGCAAAATATGAGGCACATTTATTGTTTACATATTTTCTGAGAAAAGGGTATGTAAATTTAAATATAGTTACTCCAATATAATACTCCAGATGTAGTTATTTATACTTTAAAAACAGCCAAATTTCATGAGTTCTGTTAAATATATATTTTGAACTCAAATACCTTTTGGAATTCAACTCAACTTCTTTGCACTTACTATTTGGACTTTGTATTGCAACAATGGCCAAAATGGTTACTATGATTCCAGTCTCTTTGTTTTATTAACAATCCTTCATACAGCTGACAAAATTAGCTGACACTTATGACTATGTCATACCCCTATTCAAAAAACTTCTGTGGTTTTCTGTTAACTCTGTGATAAAATATGAAATCTTTTAAGACCTTCCACCTGTCTAACTTGTCACATTTTTCAATTTGACACACTGTAATTTGGCCAAGATAGAGCATGAGTTGTTCCCTGATGTCATCAAGTACTCTCTTAGGTTTGTGCAGGCCTTCCTGAAAGCTTGGAATTCACTCTCTGCATGTCTCTACACATCAAAAGACTTCTCTTTCAATGTTTAGTCCAAATACAATGTCCTATAAGAAGCCTGCTCCAATTGCCTTGGGTGAAATTAATTTCTCATATTTCTTTTAGTAGTTTGCCTAGGTATCTTGTCACATCCTTTATATTCTGATTTTTATGTATACATATATTTGTCTGGATGTATATACATATTTACATATTATATGTGCAAATTTGCGTATGTTTACACACGAACACACACACACACACACATATATATATATATATATATATATATATATATATATATTTATATATATATATCCATCTATTAACAGCTATAGATAGAGTAGTCAACCTAGAGTCAGAAAGACTTGAGTTTTTATCTGGCCTCAGATAATGCTGAATGATCTTGGGTAAAACGCAAATTCTGTGTCACTAATGATCTATAAAATGAGGATAATGATAGTATATCTCAGAATTGTTATGAGACTTAAATGAAATAATATTTGTAAAGGGCTTAAAGCAAAGTACTTGCCACATAACAGATTTAAAATGTTAGGCATTCATTATCATCATCATTATTATCAGTATCATTACTGTCATTATCTCAACTCCATTAAATACCCAATAAAAATCAATCAGGAGAGGTAATTGATGGGCAATAAAGGACACAGGAGAGAGAACAATGGACCAGGAATCAGAAGAATTCATTTTCCTAAGTTCAAATCTACTCAAATACTTACTTGTTTTGTGATCCTGGGCAAGTCACTTAACTCTATTTGTTTTAGGTTTCCCATTTGTAAAATGAGCCAGAGAAGAAAATGACAAAACACACCAATATCTTTACTAAGAAAACCCCAAAGGGATCATAGAGAGTCAAACAGAATTGAAAAAATTGCTAAAAATACAATAGTAATAAAAATATTGGTTTGATCCAATTGGTTTAGCATCATGAAGATTCACCAAATCACTACAACTCTAGTCAAAACTGAATAACTTAAGAGTGACCTCTAAATATTTAGAACAGGATAATTTATGATAAAGTTGAAAATAAAATAGGTTCACTCTACACATCAGTCTTTCTTCTTTGGAATAGGATGGGGTATATAGAAATGTGCATAGGTTAAAGGGAATGGAATAAAGAGGAAACAACATATATTTGGAAGGCTATGAAAATCTTTTAAATTTAGATAAATACAAAAGGGTCAGGGAAAAGATGGAGAGAGGATAAGGGAGGGATTCCTGTGGATAAATAAGTTAATAAATAAGAAGGCAGGGTAGTGGATAGAAGTAAAACAGAGTATTTCGGAAAAACAGGACAAAAGAGATACACACAAACATAAAATAAAAATTAGGGGTAGTATTCATGATCGCAGATAAAGTTAAAGCCTAAATAGATTTGATCAAAAGAGAAAATTAGAAAAATACACTATGTCAGTTATATTAATCAATATTGACTTAAACTATTTAATGTAACTAAGTATAAGATTGGAATATTTCTGTGATATAGGAAATTATGAGCTCATGGATTTAGAAAAAAATACACAAAGACTTGAATTTATGAAGGAAAATATCCACTTTCAGAGAAGCCAATAACAAATAAGCATCTTAAATAGTTGCATTTGAATGTATATTCATCTATATGTGTATGGTTATGTGTATGCATGTGTATATGCATTTATAGATGTTTATGAGTATAATGCATATGTGTGTATTTGCACTTAATTGTAGCCTTCTGGAAGAAGGGAGAAGAATAAAGAAAAAAGTGCCCAGAGAACCAAAAATACCTAAAAGGAAGCAAAGGAAAAATGGACAGCTCTGAAGACAGTGCTGAGAAATATACCTTTCTTGAAATGGAAATTTATTTTTTGATATTTCAAATTCTTTCTTATGTTCTGCTTTGTTAATTGCAATGTTCTTTTCCTATTTTTTATTTAAATTTTAAGGGAATAAATAAGTAAATAGTGGGAAAAAATTAACAAAATAAATAACACCACTGGCTGAAAGGGATCTTTAAAGTTATAGACTCTAATTCTCTCATATAAGGGATAAGAAAATTAAGATCAGGGAGCTAGAAGAAAGTTCAGTCATCTAGCTACAAAAGTAGCAGTGCATCTTTCCAATCCCAGTTTTTTTACTACAAAGAAACTGTGCTCTTGAAACTCATTTTCCCTCCTTTTCCAATCAATTATATTTAGAAGTTACTATAGGATAAAAAAAATATTTTTTTTATTTCTGAGCCTTGTAAAATGGAAATATGATATTCAGACAATTAATATTTTTGATATTCAATAAGAAATTATAATTTTAATTCAGTAGAAATTTGAACAAAAGCCTCCAAATTAACTTAATCATAAAAATCCTTCATAGTTTCTCATTATTCTACATTGCCTAAAACTATCAACTGCTATACAATTCAGTATGTGGAAAAATATATTTAACATTTCAAACATAATAGACCTCTTTTGTTCAACTACTGGCAAATCACAGGATCAAGTTATAGTCAAGTGGTCATTTATTCCAGTCCTTTTGCCTTTTCATGGAGAAAACTGTAGTTTAGAGAGTTTGACTGGCAGAACATCATACAGGTAATCCAGTCAGGACCAAGAATTAATCAGGACCAGAGTCTCTGATTCCAGATCCCAGTTTTCTTTTCACAGTATCATACTCTCTGCCCTTCTTTTACCTCTGACATACTTATCTGTTTGTATCTTTTATATCCTAAAGTCCTTCTATAAGTTCTGGTCATTTTTAGGGGGAAAAGCTGCAATCTATCCTCTGGAGGATTTTCTTTCACTTTTTGTTGTTTATCCTTCATTCTCAAAGAAGACCATGACATCAAGGAGGTGATACCATGATAGGTAAGTGAATTGGATTTAAATGAGGAAAGCTGTGCAAGGTTATGTAAGATCACCCACTCTTTTTTCTCCTCCAGAGCCATCAGGGTCCAGTGGCCAGACATATAATCAGGGCAATTGAAGATGGTCCTAGATGCAATGGGAGACCTTGGCCTTTTTAAAGTCGTATCTTTAATGGGTCTCAGTTTGACTGAGGCCACCTATTCAGTAATTAAGGCTAAGTCCCAATTGAGGCAAAGAACGACTTCTTTCACCTAATCAAAAAACAAATAAATAAATGAATCAATGAATATGGGAGGGGAAGGAAGATCTTTTAACATTGTTGAAGTAAGTGATTGGTTCTATTTATTTCATTCTGCATCAATTCTTTCAGACCTCTGTATGTTTTATTGAATTCCTTCTATTTGGCATGTCTTATTACACAATGATAATGCATTATTTTAATATGTCATAGTATTTCAAACCATACTTCAATTGATGGATACTCACTTTGTTTTCAATTCTTTATTTCCACAAAGAGGACTGACTGATGACTATTTTGGTATTGAAATTGTGCTTCCTTTTTGGATATCATGAAGGCATATTCTCAATAAAGGAGTTACTGGGTCAGAGAGTAAAAATTAATTATTTTTCGTGCATAATTCCAAATCAATATCTAGAACAATTAGACTAAACCATAGTTCAATATTCATAGTATTGCTGGTCTTCCCACATATGATCTTTCCAACATTAACTCTTCCTATTATTGGTTAATTTTTAATAATTTTCAGTGTGAAATGAAGTGAAGCCTTAGATTTCTGAAAAGGGTGCTTTATATTTGCATTTATATAAAGCTTGCATTTGCCTTGGTAGATTAACTTTAAAACACTGTGCATTTAGGAGTTCTTTTGAATACAATTCCTTTTACTATCTCCTCCTAGTTTTTATTAGTAGCATAGAGAAAAGTTGATTATTTTTAAAATTAATTTATTTTATTTTGTACTTTAAATAAAACAAGCATTTCCATGATACACTATAATAGAAAAAAAAGTTAATTAAACACTAAACAGCATATCTATTATGTACAACTTGCTATTTCTTTTAAACATATAATACAGTTCTTGGTAACTTTCTCCCTCCCCCCCCCTTTTCCTTTCTTCTCTCTACCCTAGAGATGGCTACCATTAGAAACAAACATATGTGTATATATATGTGCGTGTATGTATGTACCACATATATATGCACATAAATATAGATAAGTGAGTATATATACATGTGCGTATGTGTGTGTATATATATATATATGTGTGTAAATAATATAGATATATGTGTGTACCAGAACTGTGTAAATGCTAGCTATCTTATTTCTTCTTGTCTCTACATTTTATATTCCAAATTAGCTATTTGTGATGTATTTAGCATAGTATCTGGAAAATAGCAAGATCTTAAAAAATTTTTATTTCCTTCTGTCCCTTCTGAGTTTACTCTTTTTAAAAAAGTTACTCTTTTAGAAAGTGTTTCTATTATTTGATTCATATTTCCTATCTTCATTAGACTTCTTGACATCTTTCTTAAGAAAGATGTTTATTTCTTCGGCATTTTCTTGTATTCTTTGGACTATAGTTCTGACCCGTTTGGAAGTCCTTTTGATTCTGTCTGTTGCCATTTCAAGAGAATTTGTAAAATATTTTATAGTTCAAATACAAAAAGTATTAGCCAACCAGAATTATTAAGCAGCTACTAATTAAAATGTAATTGATTTGAAAGATTCACCAAGAGCTTAAAATATGGTGATATTATTGGTTTCACCAGAATTAATGTTGGCTAGTGTGAGTATATGCCTTCAACAGTGAAATCCAATAGCATAAAATCATACTTGAGGAGATAAAGTATATGTAAAGCTTGTTATATTTTACATTTTTAACAAAACTCTTTATGTATTTAGTAAAATATTTTTTTTCTAGAATTCTGGAAATAATAATTTAAAAGCTTTGGGACTAATGATAGTTTTCTTAAGTAGTACATACAGGACAACATGCTTTACTTTACAATGCCAGTACATTATGTACATGAAGAAAACCAAGGCCACGGAGCATTCCTCCCAAGGTAATCTGCCAGGTAATCTAAAGTTTTTATCAACAACCTAGAACTGCAAGATATTCCTGGATCTTACTACAAAATGCAACAAGTCATAGGAAAGAAAAGGAAACCCTATTAAACTGCTTAGGAATATGAAAATATATCCTAAGGCAACTGCAAGTTTTCAAGAAAAGCTGGTTTACTATTCATATAGAAAGGCCGTGAAGAAAAAACAATATATTTTTTTCAGGCAACCATTAAATTAGGACTATATATGGAACCAAAAAAAAAAAAGCTTAAAGTGAAAACATCAACTTTTTACACAAGCCAAAAGTTATTATATTCACAATCTCTATATTACTGGCACAAAAATATGTGAAAAATAATACTAAAGATCAAAGCCTAAACCTGACCTACATAGTCTGCAGGGATAATGACCTAACATCTGTCATGGAAGCTGATTTCATTTCAACAAACAAACTTTTGGAATTTTTTTCCTTCTTCCTTTGCTCTTTGTTTTAAAATATTCATACTTAGGTCAACATATAGGCTAAGGGAAATAACCAGAACTGAATACAGGAAAAGTCTTTTCTCATTCCATGTAAAAATAAAATGGAGAAATGATCTCAATACATGTGAATTCTATTTCACAGACAAAAATTTTCAGTTACATAAATTCTAAAGAGCATTATATAGAGAGATATATAATATGCATTACATATATGTGTGTATGTGTGTATACACATACACATATATTATATATATATTAGAATTATATATATACACACACATATATGTGTGTATATATATATATATATAATTCTAAGGACCATAATGTGCTTTTGTCTTAATTATACCTCAGGGGGAAAATATCTAACTTTGAATTTTCCCATTTTGGTTGCTAAAATAAATAGAATTAAAAAATCCTTATTTTTTTTTTTTTAGTATTACTTTCACAATAGCAGCTGGCACACCTAAATAATAATTTTAATTCACTTTTTATGAGATTTATAAAATGCTTTCCTATTAATAACTATGTGAATTAGGCAGTGCAAATATTATTACCCCAATTTTACAGCTGAGGAAAATAACACAAAGGGAGATAAAGTGATTTTTTCAAGGTAACATAATTATTACTATTGTTATTACAAAAATGGATGATTTTCTATTATTGCATCTTCTTAACTTCCATTTATTTTCTATCAGTGGTACTGCTATGTAAGAAAAAGGTTAACATAGAACTGAGGAGAAAAGCAAACATCATGAGCACCTTAATAATTAATGTTATTAATACCAGAAGAACTCCAGTAGTGGTGGACTTACTTTGTACATAATAAACATAGAAACTGACTATGTAAGGTTGGTTAGTTGATTGGTTGATTGGTTGGTTGTTGTCCTTCATTCTGGAAGAATACAAAATGATATCACTATATTAAAATGATATATGAATCAGTGTGTCTAATTGTGATGGATCAGACCAGCATAAGTTCAGAATGCTTTGCCAAAGGTTGGACACAAATAGTTCATATGAATATTTTGGGGTAGCTTTCTAATTTTGCACATATCTTGTTTCTTGTGGGCTAATTCAATTTTGCTTTGTTCATATATAAGTTAAAGATTGAAAAACAGAAGAGATCATGTCTCTATATTTAGGGACAAAGCACATACCCTTTGGGAATATATCCTCCAGAATCCAATATGACTTTGGCAGATAATAATATCATCCATAGAAGAAATGAATGAATTTTGGAGATAGTTGAATGGATTTGAACTGAAGTGGTAGTGGAGGGGGAAAATTAATGACTGTTAGACCAAAAGTTGTTTTTTCTACCAGACTAGCAAGTACTGGGGTTTCTTCCTATTCATGCAAGGTTATCCTATCTATCTATCTATCTATCTACATTTTGCTTTCTATATGCTTGTTTCCATGTTGTCTCCCCCATTAGATTGTAAGTTCCTTGAGAGCAAAGAATATCTTTTGTCTCCTTTGTATCCTCAACACTTAGCACAGTGCCTGACATATAATATGAATTATTGAATTGAATTATTAAATGAAATAGAATGGAAAGGAAAGGTTTGATTCAACATTAATATCTGGAAAGTCACAGAATGTTGAAAGCACTTACCCAAACATGGAGATAATTATATCAAAATATAATACCTTCAATGTTTATCAGATGAATTTATCACTAACATGCTTTTTACTGAATCTCAAGAAAATACCCTGTTGATCTAGCAGAATAGGGAAGAAGAAGAATGAATTATACTTGTAATATTTTATAACTAGTTGTTGGAATGAAGTTCTGGGTTTTTTTTGAGGACTTATAGATATGAGTACTTGTCATTTATAACCTTTTAATAAATTGCTTATCTTGCAAACAATTCTTTTTGGAAAATCTAAGTTTAATATGATGGTAGCATTATTTTAATTCATATAGCCTATTTCTATGGGGCTAGAACTGATGGTCATATATTTCTGAATAGTATGATTTTGAACACATGTCCACTTAAGAAGATTCAGTCTTCAAATTCATTGGGACTTAAATGTACTCAAATGGAATGGAATTCAACCTGACTGGTTGAATTTCAAGGGAAAAGGGGGTTTAATGAGCAATAGCAGTAAAATATGACCCAAATATGCACATACTAACATTAAAGAATGCTGAAAATAATAATAAGATTTAAAAGCCATGGTGAAAGCTGTCTAGGGATCAAAAGTTTTACTTGAACAGCAAGATGATTGAAATTATGTTCCTAAGGATTCATTCTTTTATTTAAGTATTGACCTCTTTAGAGTACACTTTCAAAATGCAAAACAGCTACAAAGAGGTAATGTAAAATTTAATATCATCTTGGTGTGATTTCTTTTTTCAAATCCCTTTTCTCATTAAGCAGCTGAAAATGAAAAAGAAGAAAAATGAAAAAAGAAAAGGTAATGGAGGGAATATGCAAAGAAGAATACCAATTAACTATGTATAATAGGGAACCAAATTAGTAGAAAAGTACAGCATTAAAAATTTTCTATAGGATAAAAAAGAAAACTATGTCCTGGAAAGTAATCATTATAAACACATTTTAATGTTTTTCAAGTGACCATTCTTTTTTTTTCTTATGTCAATCAAGAGATGACCCTAGGTATTTATTAAATACTTTCAATTATATTTGTAACTATATGGGCTTATGCGTATAGATATATGATAGATAGATAACAGAATGAGCTCACTTCTTCATCACTATCACCAATAATTACCAGTTAAATGCCACAAACAGAAAGGAGAACACAAGCACTTGTTAAGCACCTACTATATTTCAAGAAAACAGTTTCTATTAAATATTTTATAAATATGATCTCATTTGATTTTCACAACCCACAGAATAGATGATTTTATTTCTTCAATTTTGTATTTGAGAAAACTGAGGCAGGTAACGGTTAACTGACTTGTTGAGTGTAACAAAGCTACTAAAAGTCTGAAGCCAGATTTGAACTCAAGTTCATCTTGCCTCTAGGTCTATGGCTCTATCCACTGTGACACCTAGCTTCACAGAAGCCCAATAGTCTTGAAAATAGCAACACCTTCAGCCTAGCTGTACCTGATCTAAAACTATATTATAAAGCAGCAGTCACCAAAACCATTTGGTATTGGCTAAGAAATAGATTAGTTGATCAGTGGAACAGGTTAGGTTCACAAGACAGAATAGTCAACTATAGCAATCTAGTGTTTGACAAACCCAAAAATCCTAACTTTTGGGATAAGAATTCGTTATTTGACAAAAACTGCTGGGATAACTGGAAATTAGTATGGCAGAAATTAGGCATGGACCCACACTTAACACCGTATACCAAGATAAGATCAAAATGGGTCCATGATTTAGACATAAAGAACAAGATTGTAAACAAATTGGAGGAACATAGGATAGTTTATCTCTCAGACTTGTGGAGGAGGAAGAAATTTGTGACCAAAGATAAACTAGAGACCATTATTGATCACAAAATAGAAAATTTTGATTGCATTAAATTAAAAAACTTTTGTACAAACAAAACTAATATAAACAAGATTAGAAGGGAAGCAACAAACTGGGAAAACATCTTCACAGTTAAAGGTTCTGATAAAGGCCTCATTTCCAAAATATATAGAGAATTGACTCTAATTTATAAGAAATCAAGCCATTCTCCAATTGATAAATGGTCAAAGGATATGAACAGACAATTTTCAGATGATGAAATTGAAACTATTACCACTCATATGAAAGAGTGTTCCAAATCACTATTAATCAGAGAAATGCAAATTAAGACAACTCTGAGATACCACTACACACCTGTCAGATTGGCTAAGATGACAGGAAAAAATAATGATGAATGTAGGGGATGTGGGAAAACTGGGACACTGATGCATTGTTGGTGGAGTTGTGAACGAATCCAACCATTCTGGAGAGCAATCTGGAATTATGCCCCAAAAGTTATCAAACTGTGCATACCCTTTGACCCAGCAATGCTACTACTGGGCTTCTACCCCAAGGAGATACTAAAGAAGGGAAAGGGACCTATATGTGCCAAAATGTTTGTGGCAGCCCTTTTTGTAGAGGCTAGAAACTGGAAAATGAATGGATACCCATCAATTGGAGAATGGTTGGGTAAATTATGGTATATGAATGTTATGGAATATTATTGTTCTGTAAGAAATGACCAGCAGGATGAATACAGAGAGGCTTGTTGAGACTTACATGAACTGATGCTAAGTGAAATGAGCAGAACCAGGAGATCATTATATACTTCAACGATACTTACTGTATGAGGATATATTCTGATGGAAGTGGATTTCTTTGACAAAGAGACCTAATTCAGTTGGGACTTGAATGTAAACTGTTTGCATTTTTGTTTTTCTTCCCGGATAATTTTTACCTTCTGAATCCAATTCTCCCTGTGCAATAAGAGAACTGTTTGGTTCTGCACACATATATTGTATCTAGGATATACTGCGACATATTCAACATATATAGGACTGCTTGCCATCTAGGGGAAAGGGTGGAGGGAGAGAGGAGAAAAATCGGAACAGAAGTGAGTGCAAGGGATAATGTTGTAAAAAATTACCCTGGCATGGGTTCTGTCAATTAAAAAGTTATTATAATAAATAAATAAATTAAAAAAAAAAGAAAAGAAAATAGCAACACCTTCAAAGCCATACCAGTATATTTTCAAATATAGCCATCATCTAGTGAATGAAATTCTGTGGAGAAGGAACCAACCATTTCTAGTAACAACTGCCACACATACAGGGTAGGCAAGGTGTCTAGCTGTAGTAGGCACCCTAATGGAGAGACATTAGGAGTCATATGCCAAGCAAATTGACCATCACCTTGAAAATCACCTTCCCTCAGACCATGATGGGGATATCCCAGGACTCTAGCATACCTTGAAATACCTTGAGAATATCAATGCTCCCAGCCAAATTCCTACATTCATTATTTTGAGAAAGTATAGCTTGGCAACTATTCTTTTAGTCCAATCTTAGCTACAGAAACTCAGAAAACAATTTTTTTTTAAAACAAAAGCCTTGGCATTGTCAAATGATTTAACATCATAAATGAATATGATTTTCACCAGTAAAAAATGATGTTACCAAAGAAACACTGACATCTTTTTTTTTTCTGTACTCTAAAGACTATGGGATTTTTCCATTTGACTTACAACTGAAATCTTTCACATGTTATCTCCTCATTAGAAGGCAACTTTCTTAAGAGAAAAGGCTGTTTCACTTTTTTGTTTGTACCCTCAGAACTTAGCACAGTACATTGCAAATTATAAGCATTTATGAATGCTTTATTCACTCATTCAATACACATATATTAAATTATTGATTACTTCCCACATATAAGACAATGTTCTGAATATAATATAAAAATGGATGGTTACAAAGATGAGAAAGCAGGATGGTTAGGAAAAGAACAATTAATTCTGGCCTTGCAATCAGTTGATAATCTAGACATATACACAAAATATGTTAATGCAACATAAAATGTAGTAAACTTCATAAAAGACAAATACAAAGTACTATGGAAGTTCAGACAAGACATGAATTATTCCTAGATGAAGTAATGAAGGAAGCAATCATGAAGGAGGTAGCATTTCAAACCAAGGCTTGAAAAGTTTCATAAAATTTCAAGAGGTAAAGATTAAAAGTGAATATATATATAATATTATAATATATATAATATATATTATATAATAAATTATATATTAAAATATAAATTATATTAATATATAAATTATTATATAAAAATTAAATTATTAAATTATATATTTAATTATTAAATATTATATATAAATACATAATTATATATTATATATGTAATATATAATATATATATATATTCCTCTTTCTGCATTGTAAGACATTAACTGTCTCTCAGGAAATGAGTAGTAGATTTCTTTTTCATTATTTTGGACTCATGTTTTATCATTATGTTGATCAGGGTTCTAAAGAAGTATAATATGAAAAGGAATTCTTGTTGTCTATGAATGGATTTTCTACATGAAAAAATTATAGACCTAGAAAATAGAATTTATTTCATATAGATTAACATAAGGTCAAGAATCTCAAGGATAATAATAAAAGATATCAAAGTAATTAAAAATAGAAAAAAAGAAGAGGTTTATCAGTATCAGATCTCAAATTGTACTACAAAATACTAATAATAATAATAATTAGGTTCTAGTTAAACAGGGAAAGTGATCAGTAGAACAGGTTAGGTACACAATATTGTATTGTAGTAGCATATTTGATAAATCCAAAATTACAGTTAATAGAGGAAGGACTCACTACTTGGTAAGGAAAAATGGAATGATGTCTATCAAAATTTAGGTTTATACCAACACATGACATCATATTTTATGACAAACTCCAAGTGGCATATGGCCTAGATATAAAATGCTACATTATAAACAAATTGGGGGAGCAAATAAGAAGCTATGTTTCTGATCTATGGATAGGAGATTTAGTTTATGATGAAGCAAGGGATATAGTGTTATGAATGGTTAAATAAAACATTTTCATAATATAAAATTTAAAAGTTTTTGCACAAATAAGTCAACTATAGTATAAATTATAAGAAAAATAAGAAATTGAAAAAATATTTATGAAAGTTTTTCTAATAAAGGTGTCACTTCCAAGATATACAGGGAACAATGTTGAATGTCTAGGTCCAAGAGCCAATTATCAAAAAACATAAAATGGTAATTTTCAAAGAAATCCAAGATATCAATAATCATATAAAATTATTCTGTTACTATTAACAAAAAATAGAAATAATGTAACTTTAAGGTTTTGCCTTATACCTACATGGCTGGAAAAAATGACAAAAGAGAAAAGTAGCAAATAGTGGAAGTATTTCCACTTTGGGGGAACAAGGACATGTGTACTCTTGGTTAATCTATCAATTATTTATCCATTCTGGAAGTCATTTGAAATTATTCCTAGAAAGATATGAAACTGTCCATTTCTTTTGACCTAATCATACCACCATGATGCCTATATCCTAAAAAAAGAAACAAAAGAGGGAAAAATTTTATATGTATAAAATATTTATAATGACTCTTTTCATGATAATCCAAAATTGAAAATTAGAGGAAATATTCTTATATTGGAGAATGACTACATATCATTATGCCATAAGAAATGTGGACAATCTCAGAAAACATTGGAAAGATCTTTATGAACTGATGCAGAGCAAGAAGAGCAGACCTAGAAAAATATATATAATTATAGTAACATTATAGAAGGAAGACAACTTTGAAAGACTTTAGAACTCTGATTAACATAATGATAAAATATGACTCCAAAATAATGAAGATGAAACATACCACTCATTTTTTGAGAGACTGTTAATGAACTTATAATGCAGAAAGAAGACTATATTTTAAAGCATGTTTTATGTAGAAATTTGTTTTACAGATCACATAACTATATATTGAAGTAAGTGTTCTTTGTGGGGTTTTCTCCCTTATTTTTTTTCATATTAAAGATAGTGTGAGGGACAAATTAATAAAAAGATGCTTGTCACTTGAAAAATACAATAAATAATTTTTGCAAATACACAAAAAGAAATGGAGAAACAATAAAAGATGTGTGAAGGTTAGCTAGTGTAAAGGCACATAGAAGGAAGTAGAATTTTTAGGGGAGAGACAGTGTGTTCTCACCCTAGAATCCATTGATAGATTTCAGAGGACCCTTAATTTGAATGAGAAAGAATACTTCTTTATTTTCACTAACTTTACATTTTTGTAATCCTATATATTTAAATTTTTGTGCATTTAAAAACATCAGTCTGAGAATAGACACATAGGAATAACTAGATTGCCACAGTGCTTCATGACCAGAAACAAAATAAAACAAAAAAAAAGAAAAAAAGAATTTCTGATTTAGATTTTTTTTCCAGGAAAAATACAATGAGTGTCTGCACTATATGACTGATATTGGAAATGGAAAAGAGAGGAAATTATTACAGAGGCAGAAAAATTGAACATAGCAACTGATTATACATAGAAATTAAAGGAGAATTAGCATAGCTGAGAATAAGATGTTACCATATACTGACTACAACTAATTGAGTCTTCAATATACTCCCAAGCTTATCTCATACCTTCTACTATTGTTACACTGCTTATAACATGCATTTACCTCCCAGCCAATATTTGCTATTTGCTCTTCATTAAGGTGATCTGGTACTGTACTAATAATATATTACAATGTTTGTGGCAGGTCTCTTTTTAATGGCCAGAAACTGGAAACTGAGTGGATGCCCATCAATTGGAGAATGGCTGAATAAATTGTGGTATATGAATATTATGGAATATTATTGTTCGGTAAGAAATGACCAGCAGGAGGATTTAAGAAAGGCCTGAAGAGACTTACATGAACTGATGCTGAGTGAAATGAGCAGGACCAAGAGATCATTATATACTTCAACAACAGTACTATATGATGATCAATTCTGATGGACGTGGCGCTCTTCAGCAATAAGATGAACCAAATCAGCTACAATAGAGCAGTAATGAATTGAACCAGCTACACCCAGTGAAAGAACTCTGGGAGATGACTATGAACCATTATATAGAATTCCCAATCCCTATATTTTTGTCCACCTCCATTTTTGATTTCCTTCACAGGCTAATAGTACACTATTTCAAACTCTGATTCTTTTTGTACAGCAAAATAACTGTTAGGACATGTATGCTTATATTGTGTTTAATTTATACTTTAACATACTTAGCATGTATTGGTCAACCTGCCATTGGGGGGAGGAGATGGGGGTAAGGAGGGGAAAAATTGGAACAAAAGCAAGGCTAACAAAGCCCAGAGTCATTCCAAGGAGAAAACTCAATTTTCTAGGGAGAAAGGGTAGAAATATCAACTTGAATTAAGATGCCCTGGCTGAGAATCTTCAATTTTGGAACTCCTTCCACTGGGGAAGACTTTTTTAGATATATAGTCTCAAAAAGTTACTAGACATACTAAAAGGGTAAATGGCTTATCTCTAATCACAAATCCCTGATGTCAGAGGCAGAATTTGAAGTCAATTCATACACACACACACACACACACACATACAGCTAAGGTCAACCTTCAATCCACTAGAACACATTGCCTCTTGTTTGGATACTAGATACAGATATAAGCATAAATAGGTATATAGATATATCTGTATGTGTATACTTATATAATGTATACAGAAAAACATTTAATATTATATAAACAGGGGTGATAGGCAAAAAATGGATTTTCAAAGTTTTTTATTTTGTCTATTGTAGTATTCCCTATTCCTTCTGAAAATTCTTAAATGTCAAGAATTTTACAAAGAAATTATCTGAAGGAAATTCTACCCTGAGAAACCAAGTTAACTGCTATTATACCAATGGCTGTCCTCTCTGTTTAACATTTTAGTTAGCTTTCAGATATTGCTCCAGTGCCACTCAAAGTAAATATGCATTTGCTAAGCTGTGAAATAAACCTTTAAAACAGAAGAGATAGAAAAGACTGAAAAAAATCCATAAATACAGTTTCCTGCAAGGAAAGACAATTAAAACAAATAATTTCTAAAGGCAACCAAAGAGATTGTGAACAATATTATTTAAGAAACTTACATTTGCTGCACTGGATAATTCATACTCTAGAGCTAACAAAGCTGGGATTGAGAACACATAAGGTAAAATAAACCCCTCAAAATTCATTAAATATAATCCTTTCCTCAAAAGATTGGAGTGGATCTAAGTCACAGTAATTTTTTTTTTTTTTTAACTGGCACTATCTTCTGATTAATTAGCAATTCGGTAGATGATCAAGTGTCACTTAGGAACACTGTCTCAGGAAGCCATTGTTTTAAAAAGAAGGCACCATCAGATGTGAGTATAGAGAGATAATAGATCTCAAAACCACTTATCTAGACAAGCTGTTCTGGCCGTCAACTTCCCATCCTCAACACATACTCACATATTTAATTTTCTTTGTTGTGAATTAAGCTTGAACATTCATTTTCTGTATACCCTAAGAACCTATAACAAATGACATATTCAGAAACCCACTTGCTCTCTTTGCCTTGGCCTTTGCCTTGACCTTGACCTTATTTTGCCTTGTAATTATGTTCAAAATAAATGATTTTACTGGTATTCCAAATTATAAATAGTGCTTATGTGGTAAATGTGTCAAGTAGTGATACTAATAGCCAGCATTTATGTAGCATTTTAAAGTTTATAAAGCATGTTATTTCATTTAATCTTCACAACAATCTTATGAAATAGGTACTATTATTATCATTTTACAGATGAACTGAGATTGAGAGGTTAAATAATTTATCAATGTAATGCTGGAGAAACTGAGGCAAGATAGAGATTAGAGAGTTTTTAATATTATATTTGGATTTCTGAAAGGGAGAAATTTTCTGGGATCAAAGGATCCATTTTGGTCCCAGGGCTGATGTCTCAAAGCATTCAGCAGCAGCAACAGCAGCTTCAGCATCAGCAGAGGTGGTAAGATTCCAATGAAATATATATACATATCCAAGATCAGGACTCTAAGAAAAAGGCAGGGGGTAGAATCCAAACACTGAGAGCAGTGTTTCCAAGAATTTCCAAGAAAGGACCATCAATCTGGTTCTGACAGGTTGGGACCATAAATTCTTACAAATTGAGAGTAAAGAAGATAGTCAAACTAGAGCCAGGAAGTCTGGAGACATAGAGGTAGAGGATGTTAATTAGGCATCTGAGATAGGGCATATGAAGTCTTATCTTTTGGAGTGCCGGATCTCTACAGCCCTAATTATTTCAGTCCTAATGGTCAGGAAGGGGGGTTACAACCAAGGGGATTGAGGCAAAACAATTCAAGGAATTGAGAAAGAACAGTTCAGGGAAACTGAGGCAGGACAATTTGGGGAACCTAAGGCAGGACAACTGAGGCAGGATAATAATAAAAATAAAAAAAAAAAAACTGTGGCACAACATCAGGACCAGAAAAGTTTGAGAGAGATGTTAAAAGGGGGAAAGTACCCTAGAAAAGAGGATAAAGGTGTACTCACAAAGATCAAACTAGTATCTATATAGAGTAGATGGGTAGACTGAGAAATAATAGGAAAAGACCAAATTGATGTTCATCATCTATATTTTTTACAAGATTTCTAAATATCTGAAATACTCTAATTCCTCATCCCCACTTCTTAGAACCTGTAATTTCCTTAAAAGTTTAACTCCAAAGTCACTATCAACATGAAATACTTCCTGATGACTCAGCTGCTAGTACTTTTATTCCAAAATTACTCAGTATTTATTTTGTCTATATTTGTTTATATTTCTGTTGACGTCCTCAATTGAATATAAGCATACTGGGGCAAGGACTGTGTGGTTTCCCACCTAGCTCCCTGCACCTGGAATTGTACCTGAACATAGCTACTAAATAAAACCTTGTTTATTAATTTAAACTGGCAAATACTGAAGAACTAAGGTCGACTAATGTAAGAAAAATGACCTATATATAGCTAAATCATGATGTAAAGACCAACCACTCTAGAAAAACTACAAACAATTCAGATATCAGCTTGATAGCATATTTCATGATAAAATTAATAAAACAAGAACTTTGGAAGGAATACATGTCTGAGGAACCTTCTCTATATTGTTTTCTTACTCACAAAAAGGGAAGAGGAAAATAATTATTTTTATTCTTGAATATGAACTAAACATTAATCTGTTTTCTGGATTCATATTTCATTAATGTCACCTTTAGTGATAAAAGCTCTTTTGTTAATCCACCTAAGTGGAAAAGCTGAGCTAAACCAGGAATTTATCAAGATCTTTAATGTCAACATTCTAATTGGTTTACAAAGGCCTCTCAATCTCCTTTGATTCTCTAAATTTGCCTCCAATATCCAAGTAAAGTTGAATTCAGTCCAAACTATAAATTATATTACTGCTAGTAGTAATAGTTAACTGTTGTTTTAATAAATCAGTTATGACAAGGGTTTTTGTTTTGTTTTGTCTTTTGGCATGGGAATATGCTATGATTTATCACTTTGAATTCTATACATTATTATTATTATTATTACTAGATTTTTTTCTCAGTCAAGAGCAACTGTGAAAAATGTAATCTACTATAAAGAATCAACTGTAAAAGCTTCATTGCTTCCTTCTCATATTTTCATGAAAGACATGTATACAAATCATGCTCATAAAAATGTTGCTTTTTTAAGAATAATTTTATCTGGGGAGCAGAGCTAAGAGGGCAGAGAGGACACACACACATCTTCCTAAACTCTCCTTTTCCCTCAATATATTTTAATGAAATTCAGCCTCTGAATTAGTGCTTCAATGTCAGAACTCATGAATATTGGGAGTACAGCACATTACCAATGGAAAATAATCTCAAAATTCTCCAGAAAATGTCTGTTTTGCTCATGTGCTGGGATGGAATGGGGTTAGGCCAGGCACAGACCTCAGGCAGGCAGTGAGAGCACTGGGAAATAGCTCATTCTGAATAGACCAGAGGTGGGGCAAGGTGTGGTCTCTGCTGGCTAAAAATCTGCGGGAAGAACTCTACCACAATATGAGCTACTCTGTCCTGGCAGCAAGCCAGTAGATCAGCAGAGAAGCTATAAACCACCCCAAAATGCTAGAGTCTCTCGGACCTGGCCACACTCATCCAACACCCATAGTGACTCAGAATGATCCAAGTCCACGTTGTTGGTAACAGCACAACCCTAGTAGCTGGCTTTCTGCTGCTGATAATTTCAGCACAACTGTTAATCCTAGCACAGCCAGTGGCTATCCTACTGCCACTTCCTAGTGTCTGTAGAGGCAGCTCGGAAATACCCCACTGCTACCCATAAGCAGACTATAGTTGGTTTTTTTTGTTGTTGTTGTTGCTGTTGTTGTTATTATTTATTTTTTGTTTGTTTTCCCCCAAAATGAGCAAAAAAGCAAAGTGGGCTCTGATTATAAATATCTTCAACAAGGAAAGAGAGCAAACTTTGAACCCTGAAGAGACTAAAAACAGTTTGTCTCTAGATTGAAAGATGGATATGATATGGACACCATCACACTAGCCTCTTATAGAAGAAATTAAAAAACATCTTCAAAGAGAGGTAGAAGAAAAATGGGGAAAGGAAAGGAAAGCTTTCCTAGAGGCTCAGGATAAGTCATGTTACTTATTAAAAGACAGAGTGGAAAAAGAAATCATCTCCCTGAAAAACAGAATTTGCAAATTGGAAAAGATAAACAATTCTAAGGAAAACAGAATCTGTGACTTGGAAAAAAGAAATTAATTCTTTAAAAAATGGTGAAAAGGAAAAATATTCCATAAAACAAAACAACTCATTTAAAAACTCAATTAGACAAATACAAAAAGAAATTTAAAAAAATAAATGAAAAAAGTAAATAATTAAAAATCAGACTTGAACAAATGGAAATGAATGACTCAAGGAGACACCAAGAATCAGTCAAGCAAATCCCAAAAAATGAAATAAATAGAAAAAAATGTTAAATACCTACTTGGGAAAACAACAGACCTAGAAAATAAATCTAGTAGAGATAATCTAAGGAATACTGAATTCCCTAAAAATCATGATGAAAAAAAGAGCATAGACACTATTGTTCAGGAAATCATCAAAGAGAACTGCCCAGATGTTATAGAAACAGAAGGTAAAATAGACATTGAAAGAATTCATTGATCACATCCTAAAAGAGATCCCAAAATCAAAACTTCAAGAAATATTGTGCCTAATTCAGAACTATCAGACTAAGGAAAAACACTACAAGCAGCCAGAAAAAAAAATTCAAATACTGAGGAGCCACAATAAGGATCACTCAGCATCAAATAGCATCCACATTAATGGATAAAAGGTCCTGGAATATGATATTCCAAAAGGCAAAAGAACTTGGTAAGCAGCCAAAAATAACTTACCCAGCCAAACTGAGGATTTTCTTCCAGGGAAGAAGATGGGCATTCAATGATATAGGTGAATTCTATTTATTTCTGATGAAAAAACCAGAGCGAAACAAACAAAAAAAAATTTGACCTCCAAATATATGACTTAAGAGAAGCATGACAAGGTAAAAAAGAACTCTTAAGAACTGTATTTCTTTTATGGGTATACAGAAAGAGTACATGTATAATTTGGTGTTACTGTTATAATATAAGAACGGAACTACAGGTAGAAAGGAAATTGTACCAGAAAAAGGGAAAAGTGGAGGTAAAAAGAGGGAAATGACAGTACATGAAGAGACAAAGGAAACCTATTATATGTGAGGGAATGAAAAGAGAGAGATAAACATAGTGTGAATCTTACTCTCATCATATATGGTTCAAAAAGAGAAAATATTAATTATATTTGGTTTATATAGAAACTTCTTCCATCTCATTGAAAAGTGGGAGGGGAAAAGTGAAAAGGGAAGGGGTAGGCTAAATAGAAGGGAATACAGAAATAGTAAGGAAAAAGTTTAAGAAAAGGGGAGGGGACTTCAAGGGGGAGGAAGGGATTCTAAAGACAGAGGGCTGCGTGAAGCAAGTGGGGCTCATAAGTCTAATACTGGGGAAGGGAGTAAGAGGGAAAGGAAAGAGAAAAGCATAATTTGGGGATAATCAGATGGCAGGAAATACAAAATTAGTAGTTTTAACCATAAATGGTAATGGTGCAAACTCCCCTATGAAGCAGAGGCAGATAACAGAATGGATTAAAAGCCAGAATCCTACAATATGTTATTCACAGGAAACATACTTGAAGCAGGGCAATATATACAGAGTAAAAGTAAAAGAATGGAGCAGAATCTACTATGCGTCAGGTGAAGTCAAAAAAGCAGGGGTAGCCATCCTGATCTCAGATTAAGCAAAAGCAAAAATTGATCTAATTAAAAGAGATAAGGAAGGAAACTATATCTTGATAAAGGGTAGCATAGACAATGAAGCAATATCAATACTAAGCATATATGCACCAATTGGTATAGTATAAAACTTCCTAAAGGAGAAGTTAAGAGAGTTGCAAGAAGAAATAGACAGCAAAACTATAATAGTGGGAGATCTCAACCTTGCACTCTCAGAATTAGATAAATCAAACCACAAAACAAATAAGAAATTAAAGAGGTAAATAGAATATTAGAAAAGTTAGGTATGATAGATCTTTGGAGAAAACTGAATGGAGACAGAAAGAAGTATACTTTCTTCTCGGCAGTTTATGGAACCTATACAAAAAGTGAACATATATTAGGACATAAAGACCTCAAAATCAAATGCAGAAAGGCAGAAATAGTAAATGTATGCTTCTCAGATCACAATGCAATAAAAATTATATTCAATAAAAATAGAACAAAAAGTAATTGGAAACTAAATAATCTCATCCTAAAGAATGATTAGGTGAAACAGAAAACTGTAGAAACAATTAATAATTTCATCCAAGAAATTGACAATAAGATGTTATACCAAAATGTGTGGGATGAAGCCAAGGTGGTAATAAGGACAAATTTTATATATCTAGAGATTAATTTGCATAAAACAGAGAAAGAGAAAATCAATGAATTAGGCTTGCAACTAAAAAAGCTAGAAAAAGAGCAAATTTAAAACCCCCAATCAAACACCAAACTTGAAATTCTGAAAATAAAAAGAGAAATCAATAAAATTGAAAGTAAAAAAAGAAACTATTGAATTAATAAATAAAACTAAGAGTTGGTATTATGAAAAGACCAACAAAATAAATAAACCCTTGGTAAATTTGATTAAAAAAAGGAAAGAGGAAAATCAAACTGTTAGTCTTAAAAATGAAAAGGAAGAACTCACCAGTAATGAAGAGGAAATTAGAGCAATAATTAGGAGTCACTTTGCAGAACTTTATGCCAGTAAATTTGGAAATTTAAATGAAATGGGTGAATACCTCCAAAAATATAAATTGCCCAGATTAACAGCAGAAGAAGTAAATTAGTTAAATAGTCCCATTTTAGAAAAAAGAAATAGAACAAGCTATTAATCAACACCCTAAAAAAAAACCCAGGATGAAATGGATTTACATGTGAATTCTACCAAACATTTAAAGAACAATCAACTCCAATACAATATAAACTATTTGAAAAAATAGGGAATGAAGGACTCCTACCAAATTCCTTTTATGACACAGACATGGTACTAATAACTAAACCAAATAGGATGAAAACAGAGAAAGAAAATTATAGACCAATCTTCCTAATGTATATCTATGCAAAAATCTTAAATAAAATATTAGCAAAAAGATTACAGAAAATCATCTCCAAGATAATACACCATGACCAAGTAGGATTTATGCCAGGAATGCAGGACTGGTTCAATATTAGGAAAACTATTAGCATAATTGACTATATCAATAACCAAATGAACAAAAACAATATGATCATCTCAATAGATGTAGAAAAAGCATTTCATAAAATCCAACATCCATTTTCCTTAAAATAGTCAGGAGCATATATTTAAAACTGTCAGTAAGCATCATATATAATAGGGATAAAGTGGAACCTTTCCCAGTAAGATCAGGAGTGAAACAAAGTTGCCCACTATGACCATTATTATTCAATATTGTATTAGAAACACTAGCTTCAGCAATAAGAGTTGAGAAAGAGATTAAAGAATTAGAGTAGGTAATGAGGAAACCAAATTATCCCTCTTTGTAGATGATATGATGGTATATTTAGAGAACCCCAGAGATTCTACTAAAAAGCTATTAGAAATAATTCAAAATACAAGTTGCATGATACAAAATAAATGTACATAAATCCTCAGCATTTTTATACATCACCAACAAAATCCAACAGCAAGAGATACAAAGAGAAATTCCATTCAAAATAACTGTCGATAGCATAAAATATTTGGGAATCTATCTACCAAAGGAAAGTCAGGAATTATATGAGCAAAATTACAAAATAATTTCCACACAACTAAAGTCAGATTTAAATAATTGGAAAAATATTAAGTGCTCTTGAATGGGCTGAGAAAATATAATAAAGATGACAATACTCCCTAAACTAATCTATTTATTTAGTGCCATACCAATCAGACTCCCAAGAGACTACTTTAATGACCTAGAAAAATAACAACAAAATCCATATGGAAGAATGAAAGGTTGAGAATTTCAAGGGAATTAATGAAAAAAAAAATCGAATGAAGTTGGCCTAGCTGTACCTGATCTAAAACTATATTATAAAGGGACACTGGGAAATGAATGTGGACTACTTGCATTTTTGTTTTTCTTCCCAGGTTATTTTTACCTTCTGAATCCAATTCTTCTTTTGCAATAAGAGAACTGTATGGTTCTGCACACATATATTGATTCTAGGATATAGTATAACATATTTAACATGTATAAGATGCCTGCCATCTAGGAGAGGGGAAGGAGGGAGGGAAGGGAAAAGTCAGAACAGAAGTGAGTGCAAGGGATAATGTTGTAAAAAATTACCCATGCATATGTTCTATCAATAATAAGTTATAATAAAAAAGAAAAAAAAAAGAGATCAGTGAATTGAGCTTGCAACTAAAAAAGCTAGAAAAAGAACAAATTAAAACCCAAATTAAACACCAAATTTGAAATTTTGAAAATAAAAAGGGAGATTAATAAAATTTAATTTAATCAATTAATTTATTGAATTAATAAATAAAACTAGCAGTTGGTTTTATGAAAAAAATAGATAAACCTTTAGTTAATTTGATTAGAAAAAGGAAAGGAGAAAAATCAAATAATTAGTCTAAAAAATTAAAATGGAGAACTTTCCACCAATGAAGAGAAAATTAGAACAATAATTAGGAGCTATTTTGCCCAACTATATGGCAAGAAATTTGTTAATTTAAGTGAAATGGAGGAATACATACAAAAATATAGATTGCCTTGATTAACAGAAGAGAAAATAAATTAGTTACATAGTCCAATTTTAGGAAAAAGAAATAGAACACACTATTAATCAAGTCTCTAAGGAAAAATCTCCATGGAAAGATGGATTTATACATGAATTGTAACAAACATTTCCATAAAAACTAATTCCAATACTATGCAAAGCACTTGAAAAAATAAGAAAAAAAGGAGTCCTACTAAATTCCTTTTATGATATGGTGCTGATACCTAAACCAGGTAGGAGGAAAACGGAGAAAGAAAATTATAGATCAATTTCCCTAATGATACTGATGCAAAAATCTTAAATGAAATATTAGCAAAAAGGATTACAGAAAGTCATCTCAGTATAAACACACCATGAGCAAATAGAATTTATACCAGGAATGGGGGGGCTGGTTCAATATTAGGAAAATTATTAGTATAGTTGACTATATAAATAATCAAACTAACAAAAAACATATGATTATCTCAATAGATTCAGAAATAAAATTCAGCATCCATTTCTAATAAAAACACTAGAGAGTATAGGAATGAATTGACTTTTCCTTAAAATGATCAATGGTATCTATTTTAAACTGTCAGCAATCATCATATGTAATAGGAACAGACTAGAACCATTCTCAATAAGATCAGGGATGCAACAAGGTTACCCACTATCACCATTCCTATTCAATATTATATTAAAAATGTTAGCTTTGCCAATAAGAGAAGAAAAGAGATTAAAGGAATTAGAGTAGGTAATAAGGAAACCAAATTATCACTCTTTGTAGATGATATGATGTTATCCTTAGACAATCCTAGAAAATCAAGAAAACTACAAGAAATAATTCACAACTTTAGCAAAGTTGCAGGATACAAAATAAATCCACATAAATCATATATATTACCAACAAAATCCAACAGCAAGAGATACAAAAAGAAATTCCATTTAAAATAAACTTTAATAATACAAAATAATTTGGGAGTCTACCTGCTAAGGCAGAGTCAGGAACTATAACAGGGGTCCTCAAACTACGGCCCGCAGGCCAGATGTGGCCCACTGAGAACGTTTATGCGGCCCGCCAGGTTAAGGCAAAATCAGACCAGAAGTGATGTTCTACCTAAACTCGCATTAGCAATGCACACTTCTGGCACTGGGCTGAGGTGGCAGAGACAGAGTGCAAGGCGATACTGAGGTGAGGTGAGTTCCCAGGCCGAGGTGTCTGGTGTGGGGAAGGGAGAGAGATAACAGAACCCAGAGAACTGATGGCCCATGGCTTTGTACAGTAACGGCAGCCACCACAACAGACAGGCGTGGGGGATGTACAGTGTATGTTGCTCATGTCACGCTGCAGGGGGATTCACTGCAGTAGTGAAGGTCGGAAGCGGGAGCAGAAGAGTGGAAGAGAATGTGGGAAACAGAGGCATCACAGTGCAGAGGCAACTTGGAGGAAGTTGGGCATTGCAGTCTGTATGTCTCTGTGTGGGCAAAGTTATTGCTGGCATATTGTTTTTATAGCACTGTATACATATATATATATAATTGGTATTTTACTAATAGCAACTTGGAATCCCTAAGAAAAATTGACTCGGAGTGCAGGATATTAAAAGAACAGTGGACTTATGATTACTTTTTCATGTAGTACAAGGAAAGAGCTGTATGTCTGATATTCCAGAATACAGTGTCTGTGTTCAAAGAATATAATTTGCCTGGATACTATGAAACTCAACATAAAGATAAATATGATTGTTTGGTTGAAGAAATGAGAAAAGGTAATATATTAAAACTGAAAAATGCATTGACAACTCAGCAAAATACTTTTGTGAAGCAGAAGTAGCTAAATATTTCATCACTGTGAGCAAGTTTTCAAGTTGTCAAGCTAATAGCACACACTGGCAGACCATTTGTGGAGGGAGAATTTGCTAAAGAATGCCTTCTTTCTGTTGCCAAAGAGATATGTCCAGAGAAGGCCTATTTATTTAGTACAGTGAGTCTTTCAGGACCTACAATTACACAGAAATAGGAGACAATCTGCATCAGCATTTGCAAAACTCCATAAAAAAAACTCATATTTTTGCTTGGCACTCGACGAAAGCAATGATGTTCGTGATTCTGCACAACTTCTAATTTTTATTTGTGGGATGAATGATTATTTTGAAATCATAGAAGAGCTTGCTGTACTGCAAAGCATCAAAGGAACAACTACAGGAGAGAATATCTTTGAAAAGGTTTGCCAAACTATGAATAGTTTGGAGCTAGACTGGGCTAAACTAGCCAGCGTGACAACTGATGGTGCTCCTAGCATGGTGGGGTCTAAGAAAGGAATAATTGCTCGCATTAACCAAGAGATGGACAAACATAACCATTCTAATCCAATAGCCATACACTGCCTCATCCACCAACAAGTGCTATGTAGTAAATCATTGAAGTGGGACTCTATTATGAAAATTGTGTTTTCTTGTGTTAACTTCATTAGAGCTAATGTACTAAATCACAGACAATTTCAGGAATTTCTGTCTGAGCTAAAGGTTGAGTATGAAGATGTTCTATATCACACAGAAGTCCATTGGCTGAGTAGAGGGAGAGTTTTGAAATGTTTCTATGACTTACTTCCACAAATTACAACTTTTCTGCCTTCAAAAAACAAAAAAGTACCAGAGCTCGATGATGCAGAATGGAAATGGCACCTTGCCTTTCTGACAGATGTAACAGAGCTACTCAACAATTTCAATATGCAACTTCAAGGAAAGGGGAAGCTCATCTGTGGTATGCAATCACATGTCAAAGCATTTGAAGTAAAATTAGGCCTCCTCATCAAACAAGTGAAAGAGAAAAACTTCTGCCATATCCCCACAACTCAAAATCTGTTAGCAGAAAAAACCAGTGATTACATTCCCAAACAAAACATGTGTGGATTCACTGGAAAAATTTCAAAAGGAGTTCCAATTTAGATTTAAAGAGCTTCATCTCCATGAACAGGACATACAGCTTTTCTGTAACCCATTTTCTATTGACATTGAAAATGTGGATACAATTTACCAAATGGAACTGCCTGAACTGTGGAATTGTGACTCTGAAAGAAGCATTCAAGTCAAGCAGCCTACATAATTTATATACATCTCTCCTCTCTGAGACATATCCTCATCTCAGGAACCATGCACTAAAAATGGCAACCATCTTTGGCAGCACTTATGTCTGTGAACAGACTTTTTCTAGAATGAAACATTTGAAATCTCCAACCAGATAAAGACTAACAGATGCACACTTGCATCACTTGTTACGACTAGCAGTGACACATATGGAACCAGACATTGACCATCTCATTAGCCAAAAGCAGCCCCATAGTTCCCATTGAAATACTGGTAAGTTTGTTGATTTAACTTTACTTCATTTTAAATATTATTTGTTCCCATTTTGTTTCTTCACTTCAAAATAAGATATATGCAGCATGCATAGGAATTTGTTCATAGTTTTTGTTTTTACTATAGTCAGGCCCTCCAACAGTCTGAGGGATAGTGAACTGGCCCCCTATTTAAAAAGTTTGAGGACCCCTGAACTATAAGAACACAATTATAAAACATTTTCCACCGAAATAATGTCAGATCTAATCAGCTGGAAAAATATCAAGTGCTCATGCTTAATGTTCTTGTTTGGTTTTCTGGAGGTCTTTGGGGCAGCCTTCTTTTCAGTAGATTAATCTCCACAAGAATAGCCAGGTGTTAAAGTCCAAAGTCCAGATTCTTTATTGCCTCTTTGCCTGGGGCCATGATTAGCTTTCTTAGAGGCCTTCCGGAGTCCTGGTTTCTGTGGCAGGAGCAGGAGGCCAGCCACCAGAAGCCTGATTGAACGTGGAATGAATCTTCTCCAATCCTTGTTGGCTGTTATATACTCCATTATCATAGGTGGGAATCTTGTGGGACTATATTAAGTACTAAATACATATATTGAACTAGAGAATTATTAAGCACTATGCTAAACTAGATAACCATTGTATTTATCAGTTCCACTGACTTAACATTTTATAAGAATCCTTGTTTCGGAGTTCTGGCCCATAACACTCATGGGTAGTCTGAGAAGAGGTAATGAAAATGTCAATACTACCTAAAATAATCTACTTATTCAGTGCCACACTAATCAAACTCCCAAGAAATTATTTTATAGATCTAGAGAAAATAAAACAAAATTCATCAGGAAGAACAAAAGGTTAAGAATTTCAAGGGAATTAATGAAAAAAATATAAATGAAAGTAGCCTAGCTGTGCCTGGAATTCATTATTAAACACAAAATATATAATTTTGCTTATATTAAGTTGTGCATGATCTCTTTTACACCATTTCTTATATGCAATTTATTATTGGTAATATGTTATAATATCCTAAGATTGAAAGAGAGCTTTTCTGCACCTTTCAAATGACCTGCAATTTTGACTGTCTAGAATCATACTATCCCAAAGGAGTTGTACTAAAAATAAATAGGGTTATTTTAGGAAGTCTTTTGAGATCTTTAAAATCAATAAAAAAAACTTTTCAGATTGCTAAGAAAGATATCTCTAAAGTTATTATATTTCTCCCAGTGCTTCTAAGGCAATGATTTTTTACAATATAATGTGTGGTAGATTTGGAATCAAAGGACCTGGGTTCAAAGCCAAACTGTACTATTTGCAATTTGTAATAATTTGAACAATCATTTAGGCTCAGTTTTACCAGTCTAAAACATGAGGGTTGATTTACATGGTTTTTACATATTACTTCCAGCTCTAATGTGACAATTCCATAGCATAATATTCTCAGTATAGAGTATGTAGAAGATACACAGTAAAGATTTATTCAAAAGATTTGTTAATGTTAGTAAAATGAAAACATATAAATAAATAAGGTTTCTAAAAAATGTTTTAATTTTTCAGGGAAAGCTTTGGAGTCTTCTCCAAAATTAACTGAGATACTTCACATTTTTCAAGTTGTAGATAAAAAAAAAATTTATTATACTGAAAATAATCAAGGAATGTACAATTTTATCAAATTGACAATTTCATAGCTCTCTCAAATTTAAAGAGATATAGATTTACTGTATCCTTAGTTACTTGTTTATAATTAACATTTTACAATATTCTCCCTTCTTCCATAACATATTTTATATCTTATCCATTTATATGTGTGTGTGTGTGTGTACTATATGAGTATATCCATTCTATATGTAAGTACATATTATAAAATAAAAATTTAATTATGTTAAAGACTCAAAAACAATTAGTCTCATGTATTACTCAGAAGATAATTATATCAGGGAAATTTAAAATTATTATAACACATTCTTAAAGCAAATTAACTACTGTTTGTATAAATAGATTATTTATATCTGAACATTACATATTTAAAATGTATATAAAGTTGTGAGATCTCTCTTGATGTTACTGTACTTTTCAAGAAGAAAAGGTCAGATTCATTAACATGTAGCAAAGGAAAATATCACTGTAAATAGACTTTGGCAAATAATAATAGGTCTGGCATTTGGCTATCTCCCAACCTGTCATGCCTCCCAAACAAAAACATAGAAAGTACCAGAAATGTTCAAACTAAAGGAAAAATAATGAAGTTAAAAATCCAATGAACTAATGAAAAAGAAAGCTAATTCCTCAGCTTTAGCATGTTCACATAATACTTCTTCCAGCTCCAGCCAACACTCAAAAGCCAACCTATAAGCTTTCAATAGAATACAACTTTTTTCCTCCATCCTCCCCATGCAGGGCCAAATAATCATGCACTCAGTGCATGCAGTTTCTGTGGCTGAGATGCCACAAAGTATGGATTCATTCTCTGCTGCTTGTGCTAATTTTGGTCTACCAATTAACACCAAGGAAACAGAGGTTCTCTACTAGTCAGTAGCACACATCCATTTGTGGAACCATCAGTGATATAGCAAATATAGAAATTTTGAATGCTATGGATAAATTCACTTAACTTGTTAGTATACCTTCTAGAGATGTACACATACATGATAACGTTGATGTACACATTGGCAGAAATAGCTCCGTATTTGGGAGCCTCCAAAGAAAAGTGTGAGTAAAAAAAAGTATTAGGCTGCCTACTGAATTCAAATATCTACAGGGCCATTATGCTGACCTTTTTGTTGTATGTCTGTGAAACTAGGACAATTTATATAAGTGCCATGCCAGAAAACTGTATACCTTCCATTTGAATTGTCTTAAAAAAAAAAAAAAAAAACTTTTAGAAAATCAATATAAGATACCAGACACTGAGATCCTTTCTCAAATTGACCTCTTGGATGTTCAAATTGTACTTCAAAGAGCCCAACTCTGATGAGCCAGCCATGTTGTTTGAATGACAAAAGTATGTTTGCCTAAAAGACTATATCATAAAATACATATACAAGGCAAATCTTCACGAGAAAAAAAGCATTACAAGGACATTCTTAAAGTTTCTTTGAAGAACTTCAAAATCATTTTGAGACATAGGAGACTCTGGCATAGAACTATCTAGCATGTTCTGTGGCATAGGGATGAAATATTGGCACTTCGTTTGTTGTAACTTTTTAGTAAATTTACTTTTGTAAAAGCTAATTGATATTAATTGGTTAACTGATACTGGGGCATGAGTCACTGGTGACTAATAATATGGACAACAGCACAGAATTGTGGGTTTAAACCAATAACTCAAGATAAGAAGGAAACCCCAACCCAGTAGTATCCTCATAACTTTATAGGACAAATGCAGCTAGCTGACATTTGCTCTAAAGGGCCTGATATCAGTTCAAAAGGGCTAGAACAAGGACTTTTAGAGTTAATAAAAGTTATATTATCATAAAATTTAAAGCTATAAGAGACCTTAGATATCACTTCATATAATTTCTTCATTTTTACAAGAAAATGAAATGAGAAGGGGCAGAACCAAGATGCAAGAGAAGGCACATGCAACTTTCTGAGCTTCTCTCATACCCTCACTACTAATTATTAAATTCAGCCTCAAAAATAGTATTTGACTGGTAAATTAATGATGATTGGAAGTGCAACAACTTAGCAGCCGAAGATTATCTGGAAGATCACCACAAAAGGTTTGTGCTGGGGGAAGGGGGGAGCAGACCTGCGCAAGCGGGAATAGAACCAAAAGCTAGCTTCTCCAGGGTTGGAAAATTTACAGAGAGGACTCTGCCATATGTTGACTGCTCTGCTTTGGTTGCAAAGCAGTAGACCAGCACAGAAATTAAAGCCAAAGGTAGACGGTACTTTAAAAAATGCCAGAACTTAACAGCATCTGCCTATACCCACCCAAAACCGAAATTGAATGAACCAGCACAGGCCACAGCACAATTGTGCAGCTGCATTCTGCAGCATGGGGCTTTGGAGGAGGGGGGCAGTCACAAATCCACACAGCAGGGGGGCATAGCATGGGGTACCCTCTAATCTGCAGAGTGGGGGGCTCGGCCTGGGGTAATAGAACTTCTGCAGCATGATTGTGCTCCCCTGGGCAGAAACACTTCCAATGCTGTGCAGGGCAGGGCAACTGCTAATACCCACAGTGGGCATTTGGCCGGAGTAGTGACTTTTGCTGCTTAGCCCCTGGGCCCAGGGCAGTCGCGAATCTGTACAGCAGGGTTCTTAGCAGGGCACTTCCATAGCTGGGCTCATACTACCAAGCCTGAATCACTTCTTGCAGAGAGCTTTACCCAGAGCACTACCACAGCCTTGCCACTCTTTGCAGCCCATTGGTGGGATATATACTGTCCTTATACCTATCCCTGCTCTGCAGAGGAAACTGGTAACCTCCTTGCCCTAGGCAGGACCCTAAAGGCTTTTTAAAAATGGGTAAAAAAAAATTAAAAGGAAGATTGATAGCTTCTATACAGAAAGAGAGCAGGTTTTCAATCCCAAGGAGACTAATAGCAGACAGTCTCCAGACAAAAATGCAAAGGGGGATGTAATATGGTCTCTATCACACAAGGGTCTCTTAGAAGGAACTATAAAAAATCTTTAAAAAGACCTAGAAGAAAAATGGGGAAAGGAAAGAAGCTATGCAAGAGAATAACAACTTCCTGAAATGTGAATTGGAAAAGATAAAGAACTCCCAGGAAGTGCAGGGAAACACCACTTATGAATTGGAAAAGGTAAAGAGCTCTCAGGAAAGTAGGATTTGTGAACTGGAAAAAATAAAGAACCCCCAAGAAAGTAGGATTTGTGAATTGGAAAAGATTAAGAACTCCCAAAAAGGTAGGATTTGGGAATTGGAAAAAGAAAATAACTCAGTAAAAAAAAAAAATATATATATATATATATATATATATATATATATATATATATATAGTGAAATGAAAAAAAATCTCTTAGAGCAAAAGAACTCATTTAAAAATTCAGAACTGAACAAATAGAAATGAATAATTAATTGAAATAGCAAGAATCAGTCAAGCAAAACCCCAAGATGAAAAACTAGAAAAAATGTTAAATATTGACTTGGAAAAAACAACAGACCTGGAAAATAGATCTAGGAGAAATATCTGAGGATTATTGGACTTCCTGAAAATTATGATGGAAAAAAAGAGCCTAGATACTATTTTACAGGAAATCATCAAAGAGAACTGCCTAGATGTAATAGAATCAGAAGGTAAAATAGGCATTGAAAGAATTCATTGAACACCTGAAAAAGACCCTAAAATGAAAACTCCAGGGAATATTGTGGCAAAATTTCAGAACTATCAGACTAAGGAAAAAAATATTACAAGCAACCAGAAGAAAAACAGTTCAAATATCGAGGTGCCATAATAAGGATTACTCAAGACCTAGTTGCTTCCACATTAAAAGATTGAAGGGCCTGGAATCTGATATTCCAAAAGGCAAAAGAATTTGGAATGCAGCCAAGAATAAACTACCTAGCTAAGCTGAGAATTTTCTTCTATGGAAGAAGATGGACATTTAATGAAACAAATGAATTCCATTTGTTTCTAAGGAAAAAACCAGAACTGAACAAAAAATTTGATCTCCAACCAAAGGACTCAAGAGAAGCAGAAAAAGGTAAAAATAACTCTTGGGAACTGTATTTCTGTTGTAGATATACATAAAGAGTAAATATAATCTGATTTTACTGATATAACATAAAAAAGGGAAGTAAAAATGAAAAGGGAATATTGTCAGAAAAGGGGAAAAGGGGAGATATAAAGAGGGAAATTACATCCCACAAAGAGGCAAAGGAAACCTATCATATCTGAGAGAACTTAGAGAGGGGGAGGAACATTGTGTGAATTTTACTTTCATCAGAGTTAGCTCAAAGAGAAAATAATTGACATATTTGGTTTATAGAGAAACTTCTCTCATCTCATTAAAAAGTGGGAGAGGAGAAGGGAAAAGGAAAAGAGTAAGAAGAGAAGGGTATAAGAAAGGGGAAGGGATACAAAAGGGGTGGGAGGGATTCTAAAGAGTGAGAGCTGTGTTATGCAAGTGGTGCCCATAAGTTTAATACTGTGAAAGGGGGTGGGGGGTACAAGAAAAAGAAAAGCATAATCTGGACATAATTAGTCATTTTAACTGTAAATGTGAATGGCATGAATTCTCCCATAAAGCAAAGGGAGATAGCAGACTGGATCAAAAGTCAGAACTCTACAATATGTTGTTCAAAGGAAACACATTTAAAGCAGGGAGATACATGCAGTGTAAAGGTAAAAGGCTGGAGCAGAATCTATTATGCTTCAGGTGAAGTAAAAAAAGCAGGGGTAACCATCCTGATCTCAGATCAAGCAAAAGCAAATACTGATCCAATTAAAAGAAATAAGGAAGGAAACTATATCTTGCTAAAGGGTAGCATAGATAACGAAACAATATCAATACCAAACATATATACATCAAGTGGTATAGCATTTAACTTCCCAAAGAAGAAGTTAAGAGAGTTGCAAGAAGAAATAGACAGCAAAAGTATAATAGTGGGAGATCTCAGCCTTGCACTCTCAGAATTAGATAAATCAAACCACAAAACAAATAAGAAAGAAATTAAAGATGTAAATAAAATATTAGAAAAATTAGGTATGATAGATCTTTGGAGAAAACTGAATGGTGACAGAAAGGAGTATACTTTCTTCTCAGCAGTTCATGGAACCTATACAAAAATTGACCATATATTAGGACTTAAATACCTCAAAAATAAATGCGGGAAGGCAGAAATAGTAAAGGCTTTCTTTTCAGATCATGATGAAATAAAAACTACATTCAACAAAAAGTTGGGGATAAATAGACCAAAAAGTGATTGAAAAGTAATTAATTTTTAAAGAATGATTGGGTGAAACAGCAAATTATAGATACAATTAATAATTTCACTCAAAATAATGACAATGATGAGACATCATACCAACATGTGTAGGATATAGCCAAAGCAGTAATAAGGGGAATTTTTTTTTTTATCCTTAGAGGCTTACTTGAAAAAATAGAGAAAGAGAAGATCAATGAATTGGGCTTACAACTTAAAAAGCCAGAAAAAGACCAAATTAAAAACCCCCTATCAAATACTAAACTTGAAATTCTAAAAGTAAAAGAAGTATTTAATAATATTGAAGGTAAAATAAAAAAAAGAACTATTGAATTAATAAATAAAACTAAGAGTTGGTTTTATAAAAAATCCAATAAAATAGTTAAACCTTTGGTAAATCTGATTAGAAAAAGGAAAGAGGAAAAGCAAATTGTTGTTTTAAAAATGAAAATAGAGATCTTTTCACCAATGAAGAGAAAATTAGAGCAATAATGAGTTATTTTGTCCAACTTTATGCTAATAAATTTGATAGCCTAAGTGAAATGGATAACTATCTCCAAAAATATAGGCTTCCCAGATTAACAGAGGAGGAAGTAAATTGCTTAAATAGTCCCATTTCAGAAAAATAAATAGAATAAGCTATTAATCAACTCCCTAAGAATAAATCCCCAGGACTAGATGGATTTACATGTGAATTCTGCCAGACATTGAAAGAGTAATTAGCCCCAATGCTATATAAAGTATTTGAAAAAATAGGGAATGAAGGAGTCCTACCAATTTCTTTTATGACACAGATATGGTACTGATACCTAAACCAGGTAGGATGAAAACAGCGAAAGAAAATTATAGACCAATCTCCCTAATGAATATTGATGCTAAAATCTTAAATTAGATATTAGCAAAAAGACTACAGAAAATCATCCCCAGGATAATACACCATAATCAATTAGGATTTATACCAGGAAAGCAGGGCTAGTTCAACTATTAGTAACTAGAAAACTATTAGTATAATTGACCATATTAATATACAAATTAACAAAAACCATATGATCATCTCAATAGATACAGAAAAAGCATTTGATAAAATCTAACATCCATTCCTATTAAAAACACTTGAGAGAATAGGAATAAATGGACTCTTCCTTAAAATAATCAGTAGAATCTATTTAAAACTATCAGTAAGCATCATATGTAATGGGGACCAACTGCACCATTCTCAATAATATCAGGAGGGAAACAAGGTTGCCCACTATCACCATTACTATTCAATATTGTATTAGCAATGCTATTTTTGGCAATAAGAGTTGAGAAAGAGATTAAAGGAACTAGAATAGGTAATAAGGAACCCAAATTATCACTCTTTGCAGATGATATGATGGCATACTGAGAGAACCCCAGAGATTCCCCTAAAAAGCTATTGGAAATAATCCAAACCTTTAGCAAAGTTGCAGGATCCAAAATAAACTCACATCATCAGCATTCTTATATATCACTTACAAAATCCAACAGAGTTACAAAGAGAAATTCCATTTAAAGTAACTACTAATAGTATAAAATATTTAGGGATCTATCTGCCAAGGGAAAATCAGGAACTATATGAGCAAAATTACAAAACACTTTCCACACAAATAAAGTCAGATCTAACCAAATGGAAAATTATTAAATGCTCTTGGATAGGCCAAGTGAATATGTTAAAGATGACAATACTACCTAAAGTAATCTATTTATTTATTGCTATACCAATCAGACTCCCCCAAAACTATTTTAATGACCTAGAAAAAATAACAACAAAGTTCATATGGAAAAACAAAAGGTCAAGAATTTCAAGGGAACTAATGAAAAAAAAAATCAAATGAAAGTGGCCTAGCTGTACCAGATCTAAAATTATATTATAAAGCAGTGGTTACCAAAACAATTTGGTATTGGCTAAGAAATAAACTAGTTCATCAGTGGAATAGGTTAGGTTCAAAGGACAGAACAGTCAATAACTTTAATAATATAGTGTTTGACAAACCTAAAGACCCCAGCTTTTGGGATAAGAACTCACTGTTTGACAAAAACTGCTGGGAAAATTGGAAATTAGTATGGCAGAAATTAGGCATTGACCCACACTTAATACTGTACACCAAGATAAGGTCAAAATGGGTTCATAGCCTAGGCATAAAGAATGAAATTATAAATAAATTAGAAAAACATAAAACAGTTTACCTCTCAGACCTGTGGAAGAGGAAGGAATTTATGATCAAAGAAGAACTAGGGATCATTATTGATCACAAAATAGAAAATCATATCAAATTGAAAAAAAATTGTACAAACAAAACTAATGCAGACAAGATCAGAATGGAAGCAATAAACTGGGAAAACATTTTTACAGTCAAAGGTTCTGGTAAAGGCCTCATTTCCAAAATATATAGAGAATTGACACTAATTTATAAGAAATCAAGCCATTCTCCAATTGATATGATCAAAGTATATGAACAGACAATTCTCAGATGAAGAAATTGAAACTATTTCTACCCATATGAAAAGATGCTCCAAGTCATTATTAATCAGAGAATTGCAAATTAAGACAATTCTGAGATACCACTACACACCTGTCAGATTGGCTAGAATGACAGGAAAAGATAATGCAGAATGTTGGAGGGGATGTGGGAAAACTGGGACACTGATACATTATTGGTGGAATTGTGAATACATCCAGCTATTCTGGAGAGCAATTTGGAACTATGCTCAAAAAGTTATCAAACTGTGTATACCCTTTAATCTAGCAGTGTTACTACTGGGCTTATATCCCAAAGAGATTTTAAAGAAGGGAAAGGAATCTATATGTGCAAGAATGTTCGTGGCAGTCTTCTTTGTAGTGGACAGAAACTGGAAACCGAGTGGATGCCCATCAATTGGAGAATGTGTGAATAAATTGTGGTATATGAATATTATGGAATATTATTTTTCTGTAAGAAATGACCAGCAGGATGATTTGAGAAAGGCCTGGAGAGACTTATATGAACTGAAGCTGAATGAAATGAACAGGACCAGGAGATCATTGTATACTTCACCAAGAATATTATATGATGATCAATTCTGATGGACATGGCTCTTTTCAGCCATGAGATGAACCAAATCAATTCTAATAGAGCAATAATGAATCGAACCAGCTATACCCAGCAAAAGAACTCTGGGAGATGACTATGAATCACTATATAGAATTCTCAATCCCTCTGTTTTTGTCTGCCTGCATTTTTGATTTCCTTCACAGGTTAATTGTACACTATTTCAAAGTCTGATTATTTTTGAACAGCAAAATAACTATATGGACATGTATACATATATTGTATTTAATTTATGCTTTAACATGTTTAACATGTATTGGTCAACTTATCATCTGTGGGAGGGAGTGGGAGGAAGGAAGGGAAAAACTGGAACAAAGGGTTTTGCAATTGTCAATGATGAAAAATTACCCATGCATCTATCTTGTAAATAAAAAAGCTATGATAAAAAAAGAAAATGAAATGGGAAACTGAGACCCAGAAAAATTGAGTAATATAAGCAAATACAGATACAATGTGAGAAAACTAGGATTTGGGATGTGGAACTTTAAACTTAAATCTGACAATATATCTTATTATGCTTCTCAGATTCATTTTCATATTAACAAATACACATCAGCTTTCCTATTTGACCTATGAAGTAACCAAAAGTAACAGAGTTTACAAAAAATTAATTCATTCCTTCTTCAAATGTTTGAGTACCAACTGTGGGCAAATGTCATACTGTCTGAGAGATCATTAAACAAGTCAGGAAAAATGAGTCTTAATTTCTTAGAGTCATAGATCTAAAAATCTTTTTATATAACTCATCTCTTAGAGGTTTTCACAGGATGATTACAGGTTCACTCTGGGGAATTTTCAAGAGACAGGATTGAGTGCTGGATTTAAAGTCAGAAGACATAACTTCAATAATATTTCTGCCACTTACTAGGGAGAAAAAAACTGGAAAAAGGAACAAGCCTTTATAAAAAGCCTTTTATGTACCAGACCCTGTGCTAAGTGTTTTTTATAAATATTATATCATTTCATTCTCTCAGCAATCCTGGAAAGTAGGTGCTATAAAGATCCCCATCTTACAGTTAAGGAAATTGAGACAAATAGAATTTAAGTGGCTTGCACAGTCACAAACTAGCAAATATATGAGGTCAGATTTGAACTCATACCTTTCTGTCTGTAAGTTTTGCACTCTACCCACCTTGCTTCCTTGCTGTGTGGCTTTGGGTAAGTCATATAAATAGTGTCTCTGGACTTTAGTTCCCTCATCTAAAAAAATGAAGGCGCTAGAATATTTGACCTTTAAGTCTCTTTACAATTCGAAAGTTATTGTTTCATAATCACTCCATTTAGATCAAAGTTACCAACCCTCAAATATGAGACAGTTACTTCCTAATTACAGACAATTTTCCAACTCCCTTTGAAACACATGGTTCACAAAAACAAATAAAGGAAGAAAACAAAATACAACTAATAATGGAGCTCTTGGAAAATAAAAAGTAATGCTCAATAAACAACTTTTCTCATGAAAGTTTTTTTAGAGCTTTAGTCACAGCCCCCAAAGTCAGGATTTCTAGGGATTCTGTTTGTCTTCTGTTCAATCCTAAGAATAGGTAGCTCCTGAAATTACTAGTAGTTATGACCCTTCTTAACTTTTTTCTCAGCTTCCAAAGAGCTCAGTGGGTATCATTTTCCATTGTGGCTCCTTCTGAAACTCCATTCAACTTCCAGGAAACAGGCAGTACCAACCATCATTCCCAGTTATAGATGAATAACTCCTAATAAGCTTTTGGACCTTCTTACTTCAAGGCAAAAGATCTATACAAGTATTCTCTGGGAGAAAACACAGTATTTATTATAATTTTTCAAGTAGGTTTTTGAATTATTTTCTAGGATTCTCTATGTATATCATTTCATCTACAAAAAGTGATAGTTTTATTTTCTCATGGCCTATTCTAATTCCTTTACTTTCTTTTTCTGTTCTTATTGCTAAAAGCAAACATTTCTAACACAATGTTGAATTTTGGGGGCGGAGCCAAGATGGCGGAGAAGACACACGCGACTTTCTAAGCTCTTCTCTTACCCTCTTTATCATATATCGAGCCTCAAAAATAGTCTTGACTGCTACAATTGTAAAGATAAGAAGAAACAACTCACCCGGTCGAAGAAAATCTGCAGTCTCGCCAAAAAGGTTGGTTCCGGGGCCAGGGGAGATCGGCACAGACAGGGAGAGAGATTAGGTTCCGAGGAGAGTCGCAAAACCGAGAGGTGAAGGCACATGAATCTCAGCACAAGCCGCCCTAACCCGCAGTACGTTTTCCTTGGGGCAGTTGTCATCCTGCATGGCAGGAGGACGCAGCCCAGGTTAGCCTCAATCTGTCAGTGGGAGCTCGGGGGGCCCATAGAGCTTTTCCAGGGCCGATTTGCATTGGCAGAGACGCTGAGCAGAGTTTGCGGCGGTTCTGCGGTCTCGCGGTTCGGAGTAACTGCAGTAGTGCTGCAGAACCTGCAGTCAGCTGATAATACTCACAGTCCCACAAGAGGTATCCGGCCTGACAGTACACTTTCACCCCTTAGTCTCTAGCTGAGAAGGCAATTGCTAACCCACTCAGCCCTATACTAAGCAGTTTGATAGCTCGGCCACTGAATCCACTTCCCTGTTGGGGAAGGGAAAACTCTCACTCAGAGCACTCCCATCACTCGGAGCGAAATCGGTTTACATCTTTCCTGCTCTGCAAGGAAGCTGTAACCCCTTGCTGAGACCACCCTAAAAGGACTTTAAAACATGAATAAAAGAATGAAAAGAACGATCGACAAGCTTCTATACAGAAAAAAGAAGCAGGTCAGCAAACCTGAAGAGACCTCAAACAGCAAAAGCCATCAGACTGTCCTCCTTACATGATGCTCTCATAGAAGAGACCATTAAAAGTCTCAAAAGAGAGTTAGAAGATAAATGGGAAAGGAAAGAGAAACCTTACAAGAGAGCAACAACTTCCTGAAATACAATTGGAAAAAGTAAACAATCTCAGGAAAGTAAAATTGTGAATTGAAAAAATAAAGAATTCACTAAGCAAAGTAGGTTTTGAATTGAAAAGACAAAGAACTTGCAAGAAAGTAGGATCCGAAATTGGAAAAAAAAGAACATGCAAAAGAAAGTAGTCTTAGAATTGAAAAGAAAATAATCACTAAAAAAATTAGTGAAATGTAAAAAATTCCACAGACCAAAAACAAACATTCAAAAACTCACTGAATATACAGAAAGAAGTAAAGAGCTAATGAAGAAAACTAATTCTTTAAAAATTAGAAACTGAAACAAATAGAAACTAAGATTCATTGAGACAGCAAGAATCAGTCAACAAAACAAAAAAAAAATGACAAACTGAAAAACCAGAATTATCTACTGAAAAAACGACAGAACTTGAAAAATAGATCTAGAGAGATAATCTGAGAGATTATTGGACTTTTGAAAACTAGATGAAAAAAAAGAGCCTAGATATTATTCATTAAAAAATCATCAAAGAGAACTCAGATGAATAGAATCAGAAGGAAAATAGAGCATTGAAAGAATTCATCGAACACTTCTGAAAGAAACCCTAAAATAAAAACCCCAAGGAATATTGTGGCCAAAATTTCAGAACTATCAGATTAAGGAAAAAATTTTACAACCAGCCAAAAAACCATTTAAATACCGAGGTGCCACAATGAGATCACCCAAGATCTGGCTGCCTCTACATTAAAGGAAAGAAGGGCCTGGAATATGATATTCCAAAAGGCACAAGAACTTGAGATCAGCCAGAATAAACTACCCAGTTAGCTGAGCATTTTCTTCCAGGAAGAAGATGGACATTTAATGAAACAAATGAATTTCCATTTGTTTCTGAAGAAAAACCAGAACTAAACAAAAAATTTGATCTCCAGGCATAGAACTCAAAGAGATGCAGAAAAAGGTAAAACAAACTCTTGAGAATTGTATTTCTGTTGTGGATATACAAAAGAATATATGTATAATTTGATTGTACTGATGTAACATAAAAAGGGAAGTAGATATGAAAAGGGATGATGGCAGAATAATGGTGGGAAGGAAGGATAAAAAAGCGAAACCACATCCCACAAAAGGCTAAGAAACTTATCATATCTGAGGGGAATTCTAGAGAGGGGAGAAATTGTGTAGAATCTTACCTCATCAGAGTTGACTCAAAGAAAAATAATTGACATTTGTTTTAGAAAAATTCTCTCTCGCCTCATTAAAAACAGGGGAGAGAAAAGGGAAAAGAAAAGAGTAATAAAGGAAGGAAGGGGAAAGACTCAAAGGAGGAGGAGGGATTATAAAGAGGATAAGAATTTGATACAAGAGGGGTACATAAGTTTAAAAGGGAAAGAGGGTTAGGGGAGGCAAAGAATAAGTAAAAGCACAATCTGGGGTTATTAGGATGGCAGGAAATACAGATTTAGTAATTCTAACCGTAAAATGGAATGGGATGAACTCCCCCATAAAGAGGAGGCAGATAGCAGACTGGATCAAAAGTCAGAACCCCTACAATATGTTGTTACAAAAACACATTTAAAGCAAGGGGATACATATAGTAAAAGGTAAAAGGTTGGAGCAAAATCTATTATGCTTCAGGTGAAGTCAAAAACGAGGGTAGCCATCTTATCTCAGATCAAGCAAAAAGTAAAAATTGATCTAATTAAAAACGATATGAAGAGAAACTACATCCTGCTAAAGGGAGCAAAACAACGAAGCAATATCAATATTAAACATATATGCACCAAGTGAGTATGGCACTCAACTTCCTAAAGGAGAAGTTAGAGAGTTGCAGAAGAAATAGACAAACAAAAACTGTAATAGTAGGAGATCTCAACCTACTACCTCAGAATTAGACAAATCAAACCACAAAACAAATAAGAAAGAAATTAAAAAGTAAATAGAATATTAGAAAAATTAGGTATGTTGGATCTTTGGAGAAAATTGAATGGAGATAGAAGGGAATATACTTTCTTCTCAGCAGTTCATGAACCTATTCAAAAATTGGACCATATATTAGAACATAAAGACTCAAAATTAAATGCAAGAAAGCAGAAAAGTAAATGACTTTCTTTTCAGATCATGAAATAAACAACACATTCAACAAAAAAGGTGAAATAGACCAAAAAAGTAATTGAAACTAAACAATCTCATCTTAAAGAATGATTGAGGTAAGCAGCAAATTATAGATACAATTAATAATTTCACTCAAGATAATGACAACAATGATAGACATCACTACCAAAATTCTGTGGGATGCAGCCAAAGCGGTAATAAGAGGGAATTTTATATCCTTAGAGGCTTCTGAATAAAACAAGAAAGAAAAGATTAATGAAATTGGGCTTGCAACTAAAAAACTAAAAAAAGACCAAATTAAAAACCCCCAATCAAATACTAAATTGGAAATTCTAAAATTAAAAGGAGAAATTAAAAAATATGAAAGTAAAAACTATTGAAACTAATTAATAAAACTAAGAGTTGGTTTCTATGAAAAAGCCAACAAAATAGATAAGCCTTTGGTAAATCTGATTAGAAAAAGAGGGAGAAAAAACATTAGTATCTTAAAAAGAAAAGGAGAACTTTCCACCAATGAAAGGAAATTAGAAAATAATAAGGTTATTTTGCTCAACTTTATACCAATAAATTTGATAACCTAAGTGAAATGAAACTACCTCCAAAAATACAGACTTCCCAACTAACAGAGGAGGAAGTAAATTGCAAATAGTCCCATTTCAGAAAAAAGAAATAGAAACAGGCAATTAAACAACTCCCTAAGAAAAAATCCCCAGGACCAGATGGATTTACATGTAATTACCAGAAACATTTAAAGAACAATTGCTCAATCTATATAAATTATTTGATAAAAATAGGAATGAAGGAGTCCTACCAAATTCCTTCAAAGACACAGACATGGTACTGATACCTAAACCAGGTAGGCTGAAAAACAGAGAAAGAAAATTATAGACCAATCTCCTAATGAATATTGATGCAAAATCTAAATAGATATTAGCAAAAGACTACAGAAAATCATCTCCAAGATAATACACTATGATCAAGTGGATTTATACCAGGAATGCAGGGCTGGTTCAATATTGGAAAACTATCCAATATATCGGCCATGTTAATAACCAAATTAACAAAACCATATGATCATCTCAATAGATGCAGAAAAGCATTTGATAAAATCCAAACATCCATTCTCATTAAAAACACTTAGAGTATAGGAATAAATGGACTTTTCCCTAAAATAATCAGCAGCATCTCCATTTAAACCATCAGTAAGCATCATATGTAATGGAGACAAACTCAAACCATTCCCATAAAGATCTGGAGTGAAACAAGGTTGCCCACTATCACCGTTACTATTTAATATTGTATTAGAAACGCTAGCTATAGCAATAAGAGCTGAGAAAGAGATTAAAGGAATAAGAATAGGCAATGAGGAAGCCAAATTATCACTCTTTGCCGATGACATGATGGTATACTTAGAGAACCCCAAGATTCTACTAAAAAGTTATTGAAATAATCCACAACTTTAGCAAAGTTGTGGTTATAAAAAAAGCACATAAGTCATCAGCATTCTTAATATCACTAACAAAATCCAACAAGTCAGAGTACAAAGAGAAATTCCATTTAAAGTAACTACTGATAATATAAAAATATTTAGGAATCTATCTGCCAAGGAAAATCAGAAACTTTATGAGCAAAAATTACAGACCACTTTTCACACAAATTAAGTCTGATCTAACCAATTGAAAAATATTAAATGCTTTGGATAGGGCAGAGCAAATATAATAAAGATGACAATATTACCTAAACTAATCTATTTATTTAGCGCTATACCAATCAGACTCAAAAACTATTTTAATGACCTAGAAAAAATAACAACAAAGTTCATATGGAAAACAAAAAGGTCAAGAATTTCAAGGAATTAATGAAAAAAAAATCAAATGAAGGTGGCTTAGCTGTACCAGATCTAAATTTATTAAGAAGCATTACCAAAACTATTTGTATTGCTAAGGAACAGATTAGTTGATCAGTGGAATAGAGTAGGTTCAAGGGACAAAACAGTCAACAAACTATAGCAACCTAGTCTTTGACAAACCCAAAGATCCCAGCTTTTGGGATAAGAACTTACTGTTTGATAAAAATTGCTGGGAAAATTGGAAACTAATATGGCAGAAACTAGGCATTGATCCATACTTAACGCCGTACACCAAGATAAGCTCAAAATGGGTTCATGACCTAGGCATAAAGAATGAAATTATTAATAAATTAGAGGAACACAGGATGTTTACCTCTCAGACTTGTGGAAGGGGAAGGTCTTTATGACCAAAGCAGAACTAGAGATCATTACTGATCACAAATAGAAAATTTCGATTATACCAAACTGAAAAGTTTTTGTACCAAACAAAACTAATACAGACAAGATTAGAAGGGAAGCAATAAACTGGAGAAAATATTTTTACAGTCAAAGGTTCTGATAAAGGCCTTCATTTCCAAAATATAGAAATTAACTCTAATTTCATAAAAATCGACTCATTTCTCCAATTGAAAAATGGTCAAAGGATATGAACAGACAATTCTCAGATGAAGAAATTGAAACCATTTCTCGTCATATGAAAAAGATGCTCAAGTCATTATTAATCAGAGAAATGCAAATTAAGACAACTCTAAGATACCACCACACACCTGTCAGATTGGCTAAATAGAAAGGGACAAAATAATGATGATTGTTGGAGGATGCGGAAAACTGGGACATTGATGCATTGTTGGTGAGTTGCTGAACAATCCAACCATTTTGGAGAAGTAGTTTGGAACTATGCTCAAAAGTTATCAAACTGTGCATACCCTTTGATCCAGCAGTTTACTACTGGGATTATATCCCAAAGAGATTATAAAGAAGTAGAAAGGGACCTGTATGTGCACGAATGTTTGTGGCAGCCCTTTTGTAGCTGCTAAAAACTGAAACTGAATGAGATGTCCATCGTTGGAGAATGGTTGAATAAGTTGTGGTATATGAAAATTATGGAATATTACTGTTCTGTAAGAAATGACCAACAGGATAATTTCAGAAAGGCCTGGAGAGACTTACATGAACTGATGCTGAGTGAAATGAGCAGGACCAGGAGATCATTATATACTTCAACAACAATACTACATGATGACCAGTTCTGATGGATCAGGCCATCCTCACATAGAGATCAACCAAATCATTTCTAATGGAGCAGTAATGAACTGAACTAGCTATGCCAGAAAAAGAACTCTGGGAGATGAGTAAAACCATTACATTGAATTCTCAATCCCTATATTTATGCACACCTGCATTTCTTGATTTCCTTCACAAGCTAATTGTACAATATTTCAGAGTCTGATTCTTTTCTACAGCAAAATAACGTTTTGGTCAGGTATACTTATTGTGTATCTAATTTATATTTTAATATATTTAACATCTACTGGTCATCCTGCCATCTAGGGAGGGGGTGGGGGGTAAGAGGTGAAAAATTGGAACAAGAGGTTTGGCATATGTTAATGCTGTAAAGTTACCCATGTATATATCCTGTAAATAAAAGGCTATTAAATAAAAAAAAAAAAAAAAAAAAAAAAAAACAATGTTGAATTTTGGTGGTGATAATAGGCATCCTTGTTTCAACCATGATCATATTGGGAGTGCATCCAGCTTCTCTCCATTAGAAATGTTTGCTGTTGGTTTTACATAGATGGCGCTTATTATTTTAAGGAAAGCTCCTTTTATCCCTATGTGCTTTATAAAGGTGTGCTGTATTTGGCAAAGTTTTTTTTTTTCTGTACCTATTGAAATTATCATATGAGTTAAAATTTGCATCAATATTCATGAGGAAGATTGGTCTATAATGTTCTTTTGGATCCTCCTGGTTTAGGTATCAGTACCATAGAACGAATTTTGTGGGATTCTTTCTTTACTAATTTCCAAATAGTTTACATAGTATTAGAATTAATTGTTTTTTAAACGTTTGATAGAATTCAATTTTTAAATCCATCTGGCCCTGGTGATTTTTTTCCTAGAGAGTTCAATAATGCCTTGTTCAATTTCTTTTTCTGAAATAGGACTATTTAAGTAATTTATTTCATTTTTTGTTAATTGAGGCAATTTATATTTTTGTTAATGTTCATTCATTAAAATTGTATTTTCAAATCTGCTGCCATACAGTTAGGCTTAATAGTTCCTAATTATTGATTTAATTTATTTTTCATTTGTGGTAAGTTAACCATTTTCATTTTTGATGCTGGTGATTTAATTTTAAACTATATATTAAACCGAATGATATAATGTTCTTTGCTTTGTATCCAGCCTCTCCTATTGCCATTGTTTATATGTTGGCCTAAAATATATTTTTATTTTTTTGCTTAATACTGATCATGATACACTTCTAAGATTTATCACCATTTAAAATTGTTCTAGGACTGAAAAACAGGTTAGGAAAATATTGACTATCACTTAATAGGCAATATGTCATTCAGTAGTGTAATAGAATTTCCATTTCAATAGAATACAGCCTTAGTACAGTACAGACTCCTTGAGAAAATAGTTTCATTTTTGTTTTCATAATTTTAGTTTCTTATACAGAATAGACACTTAGCTTGTTCAATAACAAATCATTTTCAGCCTTATGTTAATAGTGAAAAAATTTCTTTATGCATACAATTTCTAGGCTGTAAACTAGAAGAAACTGTGAACATTTCCAGGTTTCTCACTATTAAGAAAAGTTTCTTTCCCAAAAAAGAAAATTATAAATGTTGAGCGACGAAGGAAAAACCAGAATATACATATATATATATATATATATGTGGTCAACCTTTGAATTAATAAAACCATTCTAGAAAGCAGGAATTGTGCACAAGAAATTATTAAAAATACATGCTCTTTGACCTAATCATATCACTGCTAAGCCTACCTATATGCAAAAGACAGCAAAGATAGAAGGAAAATATAATTAGGTACAAAATAGTTTTATGAACAAAAACATTGGAAACAGGATAAAATGATCAATTATAGGATGGCTGCAAAAACTGTAGTATGAGAATGTAGTGAAATATTAATATGCTATTAGAAAAGAGGAAAAAGAATTGCAGAGATATAAGGATATAATGCACTGATGCAGGATGAAATCAGCTGAATCAAAATAATTTATATTAAAACATCAATAGTATTAAAATGAATAATATTTTTCAGCAGTGCTACTATAAAAACTTGTATAAAAATGATAAACAATATGATTTTAGAAAGGCCTGAAAAGATTTACATGAAGTGATACTGAGACAAATAGAACAAGGAATGCATTATACACAGAAAAATTGTGCAATGATGAACTATGACAGAATTGGTTCTTCTCACAATTACCAAGTTACCAAGGCAATCCCAACAAACTTTAGATGGAAAACACCATCGGCATCCAAAGAAAAAACTATGGAGACTGAATGTAAGTCAACACATGCTATATTAATTTTTCTCTTTCTTCTGCTTTATTTTTCTCTCATGATTTTTCCTTACTTGCTCTGATTTTCCTCTCCCAACATGATTCATAAGGAAATATGTAAAAAAATGTATATGAATAACTAATTTTTAAAAAAGAATATCAGCCACTGAAGAATTAAATAAACATAAGAAGATATAAACAAATATTTTAAAAGATAATAACTCTGATGCAAAGATCCTCTATAAATCCAGAGAATCAAGGATGAGCCATGTTATCCATTTCTTGAAAGAAAAAATGTACCCAAGGGGGAAGCATTTTTTTTAAAGTATAGCTAAAGAGGGAACTTGTTTTACTAGACTTTCATTCTTGTTACAAGGAATTTGCTCAATTATTTAGGAAGATGAAAGGAAGAAAAAATTAGAATTCTATTTATTAAAATTATAAAAATGAATTTTAAAAACTCCTTAACAAATATGTGCTGATAAATAAGTTGAGAATCATTTGAATGTATGTATTTTTGTAAGCATGGTTATTACAAGGGGTCAATAATTATCTAATCAACTTAATAATTTTTATAACACCATGACTCACAGGGTCAGAAAAATTTCCTAAATGAAAGAACATTCTAACATATCAATTTTACTATTTTTTTTTTTACTCTGTAAGAGCTCCATAAAAATATCCTTTTGCACTTATTGCAAATCAGTGCTTAATTCCTCTGGAGATAAGGAAAATTGGGTTGGGTTAGGTCCAACACTCTAAACCTTGAGATGACTTTAGCCTTTAGATGCTAGTAAGTTTCTCAGTTGAGTCAACTTGCTAAGTAGTTTTTCAAGTCGCTTCTATGGTGTCAAAAGCTTTTTTTGTGAAGTCAGTAAATAGGATCTTACCATTTTCCCCTGAACTTATTGTATCAACTATGCCACATCACTTAAAATTAAACTTAAAAAAGAAAGAAAGAAAGAAAGAAAAGAAAAGGAAAAAAAAAAGAAATCCACACAGAAGTCTACTTTCTTTGTATAGTTTATATTTCCTTAAATAATAAGGGGAATATTCTATTTTTTTAAATAATATCTTAATCTTTTACTGTGCTTAGTCAACAAACATTGAATATATACTATATGTACAGCACTATGCTAGCTAATATAGGGAGATTAATATCTATATATCTATATATCTATATCTATCTATCTATATATATATACATATATATATATATATTCAATTCAACTCAATTCACCAAATATAATCTACCATATGCAAAGAAATATGCTCATTGTTGAGGTTATAAAAATCATGGCAGAAATCATCTAATAAACTATTTGGTGTACTAAACTCCTTGAAAAAGCATTCTACACTCACCACTCCACTTTTCTTTTCTAGCTCATTCCTTGATCATGTACAATCTGATTTACAATCTTATCACACAACTGAAAGTCAAAATCATTATTTATCACATTGACTAATGATCTTTTAATTACCAAAGCTGATTGACTTTTCTTGGCCTTCATCCTTCTTGACCTATTCTACTGTTTTGACACTATTAACTCTTCTCTCTTCATGGATATTTTCTCCTCCCTTTGGTTTACATGACGATACTCTTTCTGAATTCTCGTAAAGGTCTGAGTTGAAATTAGACTTTCCCTCAGGAAGGAAGATTGTTTTCTTCATTTCTTCTTTTTGATTTTTTACTTAGGTTTTTTCAAATTATTTTGATTTGTCAGGCATTAAACACAAGGGACTTGTTTTTGTCCCCTAAGTTTGTAAACTAAGAGTGATTGGGAAAAAAAATTCTAAGCATTTAGGATCGAAAAGCCTTACCAAAGGATGAATAAGGGATTGGGAAAAGTAGCAAGATAAAGGTTAAGACAATTCCCAAATAAAAAACCTTTGGGAAACGAAACTCAAAATTAAGAAAGAAGAAAAAACAAAGCACACCACCAAAACCTAAGTTCTCCCCAATCCCAGTTGAACAGAGTACAACTTTAACATGAAGTTTAAAATAAAGAAATAGGCTGAAAAATGATTAAACAACAGCAACAAAAGAACTAAACCTTTTATTAAAAAATAAACTTATGATGTGGCAAGAAAAACAAGACTCAGAAGACAACAATGTAAAATTAGCTACAACTAAAACCTCAAAAGAAAATTGGACCCAAGGGCAGCAAGAGTTATTTGAATAATTAAAGAAAGAGATCAGACTGAGGCAAATTGGGGAAAGAAATAAGAGGGATGAAAGAAAATTATTAAAAGATAATTAATAGTTTGGTAGAAGAAATGCAAAAAGCTACTAATGGAAATAATACCTTAACAAATATAAATGACCCAACAGTAAAAAAAAAAAAAATGGCACAAAAAGTCACTGAAGAAAAGAACTCCTTTAAAAGTATAATAGGCCATATGAAATTGAAAGTACACAAATTCACTGAAGAAAAGAACACCTTAAAAAGCAGAATTGGCCAAATGGGAAAGGACTTACTAAAGTTCAATGAAGTAATTACTTAAAAATTAGAATTGAGAAAGTGGAAACTGATGTTTCAATGAGACTCTAAGAAACAAAGTAAAAAGAATGAAAAAAAATAGAAGACTGTGAAATATCACATTGGAAAAGCAACTGATCTGGAAACTAGATCAAGGAGAGATTAAATTTGTTTTAAACTTATTGACTTGCCAGAATTATGATTAAAAAAGCCTAGACATCATATTTCAAAAAATTATAAAGGAAAATTATCCTGATATCTTAGATTCAAAGGGTAAAATATAAATTGAAGGCATATAACAATCACTTCCTAAAAAAATCCCAAAATAAAAACTCCCAGGAAACTTAGAGCCAAATTCTACAGCTCCAGGTGAAGGAGAAACTATTACAAGTACTCAGAAAGAAACAGTTTAACTACAATGAAACCACAGTCCAGATCATGCAAGATTTCACACCTTCCACCTTAAAGAATCAGAAGGTTTGGAATAAGATCTACTGGAGGGCAAAAGAACTAAAATTACAATCAAGAGTCACCATATAGAAAAACTGAGCATAATTCATCAGGAGAATGAATATTTAATAAAATAGAGGACTTTCAAAAATCCCTGATAAAAAGACCAGAGCTAAATAGAAAATTGGACAAATTCAAGAGAATCACAAAAAAGATAAACATGAAAGAGTAATCATAAGGCACTCAATAAAGTTAAACAGTTTACATTCCTAAATTGGAAGGTGATACATGTAACTATTAAGAAGCTTATAATTATTGTGGCAGGCATCTATACAGATAGGATATAGACATGAGTTGATTATGTTGAAATGATCTAAAAAAAATGTAGGGATGAAAAAGATGGATGTACCCCTGAGGGAAGGGAAAGGTAGAAAGAAAGATTTTTTTTCCTTACATGAAAGCACATAATGAACAGTTTTATAGCAGAGGTAAAAATAAAATGGAGATAGGCAATACTTGAACCTCAGTCACATCAGAATTGGTTAAAAGAGAGAAGGGGAAAAGTGCACACATATAGACTCAGCTGGGTTATAGAAATCTAACTTATTCAATAGAGAAATAAGAAAATAGGAGAGGAGGGGCCAAGAGATATGTCAGGATGATAAAAATGGAAGGTCAGATTAAGGGAGGCAGTGGTCAGAATTTAAACTGACTTTTAAGGAGGGACAGAATAAAAAAAAAGATAAATGGATAAATAGAAAAAAAATATGTTCATAAATCAGTAATTATAACTATGCATGTGAATAGAATGAGATAATCCATAAAAGGGAAACAGATATCAGAATAGAGTAGAAACCTAAACCCAACAAAAAGCTATGTATAAGAGAGACAGTAAAAAAAAAAAAAAAAAAAAAAAAAAAAAAAAGACACAGTTTTAAAAGGGAAGTTTTTTGGTGAGGGACTAGAGCAGAATCTTTTATGATTCTCCATGAGTGAGGGAGGAGTGGGAAGAAAGGAGAGAATATGGAACTTAAATTTTTTTAAAGGAGAGGGTGTGTATATATATGTATGTGTATGTATGTGTGTATACACAGATTGTAGAGAGGAGAATTTGAAAATAAAAAAAAATATTCAGGACATCATTATTTTAGTACAGGAGAAAGATAATAAAAGATTAATGATGTTAGTGTCCATGTGATTGAGGAGAAAAGGATGTATCAAAAACCATGTGGTCAGGAACTTATACCTGGCAGGAAGCTTACATCATTTAATCAACAACTTGAGAAAGTTAAAATTTATGAAGACAATTAGTAGCAGGCCTACTATTTAACTCTAAATCCTAGGAATTGTTTCCCACACACACACTATGCCATGATAACATCAACTTTGAGATAGGCAAGGAATGTTGTGAAGGTCAATTTAATGAAAGGGTACCCCGTCACTCCCGTCCTCATATAAGTAATAATTATAGTGAGAGACAAATATATAAAATTAGAATTCAATTAAGTATTCAACTCTTCATTACTCCCTGTAAGTACAATTAGAATTCAGGAATGGGAAGGCCTAATTTGGAAAACAACAACAAAAATAAGTTTCATGGAGTAGACCAATTTGGAGAAGGATTTTGAAAGATTAATGGAACATGCCTGGGGAGAAGGCATAAGGGAAATCATTCTAAATAGGAAGAACAGCATGAGCAAAGATAAGAGAACAGGGAAAAGTATAGTGGACATTGAGAATATTAGAGACATTGGCCTAATTGGAGTAAATAAAAAAAAAAAAAGATGTATTGGGGAGCAGAGGAATATACCAGTAAAGTGAATTCATATTATAAGAATTATGAAAGCCAGACAAAATATCCTGGAATTGAGATACTAAGTGGGAGTAAATTGAGTATGGTTCTAAAATGATAGAAACAACAGTAGTTAGAGAAGATTAGTATGGCAGCAATGTGCTGAGTGGATTGGAGAGACTACAGGTAAGGAGCCCCATCTATAATTAATCTAGGATCCATGGAAAGATTTCAGGAAGATCCATGAACATGGATGGAGGAAAAATACATCTGCATTTTTCCTAACCTCTGAAATTTAGCATTTGTTGACTGCTGAAATTCAGCATTTCCTTCAATTATTTGAAAACATTCTTAGAAAGGTCCATACTATTCAAGACTATTAGAGGGACCATGATATTAAAAAGGTTAAAATTTTTCTGAAGTAGGAAATTAAGAACCATTGTTGCCTCTAATTTATTCCTTTTAAAATATCATCCCAAATTGATGAATTGTAGGGTATAAATATTGAACATATGTATTATAATCATATATTAATTACACTAATTTGTTTGGAGTAATATCAATTTATGGGCATATCTTGTGCATACAAGATTTACCATTATAAGAAAATAAAACATAATCTGAAACATTTCATGATATACAAAACTGTTTTCAGCCAGCACAGTAACTATACCTAAATGGCAAACCAATAACATGAATTGATAATATTATTTTAATACTGTCAAACTAATTTTTATTTTTAAGATGATTCAAACAGATTTTTAATGGGGATATTTTTCTTTAATTTTCTACTATTGTTAAAAGACAATGGTCTAGAACTGGGATTCCTTTGCCCAAATCTTCAGTGCTCCAGAACAGATGTTTTCTGTTACTTCTACATTCTCAACCCACCAATTCTCTTCCATGTGCCTCACCTTTTCTCCTCTACTTTTATATGAGCAATGCTTGTGAAAGATACCAATTGCTCTCAATTTATTCTTTGTGCTAAAAGACTTAAAATAGCAGAAACTCTAAATCATAATAATTTCATTTTAACTGTTTTAGATGAAGACAGCATGTTCATCATGCCTCATGTTTAAGAAGAAATCCATGTCTGCTAGGGCTGTTTAGGGAAGGAGAAAGGGAATCATGAAAATGTATTCTTGGTTCTAATCTTCTGCGATATATAACTTTATGTTAAGGGGATTGGAGAGGAAGAGTAGAAAGGGTTAGAAAAAGGTATGGATTCCAAGTTGAATTTGATCTAGGTCTCAAAGCTATGAGAAGACAATTATAATTTTGAATTTGTTGAAGGCCAGGACCCTAAGAGATATAAGGTATCTCCATTTTCAATCAGCACCTCTGCTCGGTTTGACTCCATAGAAAATCATGTCTCCCCTCAGGATAAATTGATAACCTGAAATTTCAGCACAACACATAGAATATTCAACATCTTATCAAGTTACCTCTCCCCTCAGATTGGAGGACTGAAAGACAGAGAAATAAACTCCTCTCAAAACTTTCATTCATTTAAGTCTCAGAACTTTCTAAATAATGCACATTTCCATAAGAGGAAGTTTTGATTCTATAGAATATTATGTACTCATGCTAAGGATACATGGTTGTCATCCTCTTTTTAGCTTCTTTTTGTATCTTTTCTTTCCCTAATTATTAGATTATAAATTTCTGGGAGGCAAGATTTGTCTTTTTTTCCTATTTATATCCCAAACAATTAACACAGTGTCTGCCATATAGTAGAAACTTAATAAATGTTTAATGAATTGAGTTAACCCTCACAAGAGCTGTTTGAAGACAGGATGCTGTTAGGCAGATGTAGGGTAGTTTGAGTTAACTTGAAATCCAGCTCTAAGCTTTTCAGGTAAAGAATGTACAAGGACCATTTAATTAATTTAGAGGAAAGTTTCTGAGAATCCCATAGAAATTTCTCATCAGATACTATTACTTCTTGTAGAAAGGAATTTTAATCTGAAAATCATTAAGTTTTAGTTAAATAATGTCTCTGTATTCTTGAGTATCAAATGGTCCATTGTAATGGAACTGGAGATACTTATTTGGGGCAGAAATTCTATGACTGAATCTGGCTTAAGAAGGGGGGTTTTGATTGGGAATGCAGTTAGAGTAATAAAATATATCTGTCTAATATTTTGTTAGTATAAAGAAACAAGAGGCCTTAGAAAACCTAGAGTAGTTGATCAAACCAAAGTTATCATTCTTGAGAAGTGGAGAGGAGATATAAATAGAGAATGTTTAAAAGCATTTACTGTTTAGCTCTAAAAGTCACATTCAAACTTGCTTTAAGGAAAAAAAAATTTTTTTCCACTTAGACAATATGTTTACTTGTTTGCTTAATTAGGTTATTTCTTCCTAATTGCTCTAACGGTTTTTTAGGGAGCTGCTGAGTACAATTTTAAAAGGACAACGAGGAGCTCTTTGCCTCCTCTGTTTAAAACTACACAAAAACATATGGCATAGTATCTCTTTAATTCCCTGCAAAGATGCTAATGAGCAAGTTGGTCCTCCCAAAGGTATAACAACAACCCCGGGGGGGGGGGGGGGGGACATTGGAGCAAGAAATGGCTACAAAAACTAACAACAACAACAACAAAAAAAAAAAACCCTTGACTATAACATTTATGTGCAAAGTTTTCTGTCAAGTAAAATTTTACTTAAGTTTTACAAAACTTGAAAAAATAGTCACCTTCCTCCTAGTGACTCACAAGTAATATGAACATTGCTAAATGAAAATATGTGCTAAAATATTAATGACAACCAGAAACACATTTGAATGTATTTTGGAGGAACCTTCTAATAATGGTAGATATGTGATAGGTCGCATAGATTTCCAACTCTTCTCTCACTCTTACTTGAGCATTGATCTAAAATAAAAACTACTGATTGAATAAGAAGTTTTTAAAAAATCAAGAGAAACTTCAGGAGACTCTTTCATCCATCCCAGCATTTCATAAAATATAGCTAACACAAGAAAAGGTAAACAGATTAGAGTGTCTGAGTAACTTCAAGAAAAGAGTACATCTTAATAAGGAATCCTAATAAGAGAAACTCCAGGACAAAGAGGGAAAAAAAGAGGCATAGCAATATCCAGGATATTCTGGAGGTAGAACCACTCAAAATTCTAATTAGGGAAACTTACATGGGTAAATTAAGTTCACCATATACCTAGGCCTGGAAAGTTCCAGGACAGGACAGTAAATGTGACAGCATTCCAAATCAGGAAATGTCAGGGGAAAGAGTGGTACCTTGGTTAGAAAAGCACAAAGATGAAGGTATCATCGGTGGAAAGGAAAAAACATTACCCATAATGCAGGTAATGATGAGGTAAATTCCAGGGAATATATACTACAAAGCACTCCTGGTCAAGGGGAAGCCCCAGAAAGGCAGAGACCACTTAGTGACCTGATAGAGGAAGGCCAGGGTGGATTGAAACTATACTGTACCCTGACCAAAGTAATACTAAGAGAGACAAACCACCCAGCACCTTGATCAAGGAAGCCCTCAAAAGGGCCAAAAGATCTGATCATCACGAATAGACAATGGCAAGCCCTAATTAAATACAATGAAACTTGCAGCATTCTAAAAACAGATACATAAAAGAGAAGTCAATAAAAGACTTCAGAAAAGTGAATTCAATACTAACAGAGCCAGTCCACCCCATCCAAGAATGTGAAAAGGAAGAGAGATTGATTTTGAAACCAAATTCATATGCAGAAAGTAACACAAGCTGAATAACTAAACATAAAAAAATTGAAGAAATAAATACCTAATAAAGATATTAATAATGAAATATCGAATCATGTATGCTCAAGACACAGTCTCCAAAGTAGAGAATAATTCTATATGACTTACTTGAAAAGCCTCAAAGAAAATCACAAATTTTCCACAGAGTCTATTTGAATATCTGGAAGAAATAAAGAAAATTTCAAAACACATACAAATATGTCATTTAAATATAGATCCTATTTGTAGATATATACATATATAAATATATATTCCAAAATACCTTAAAATATATATGTAAATCACAAATTTGCCACAAGCTCCATTTGAATTCAATAAAGAAATCAAGCAAGAATTTTTCAAAATTACATTTGTAAATAAAATGAGAATAATAGAGAAAATAATGAGAAAGTTAAAAAAACTCTTAAAGGAAATAATTGGAAGTAGAATAAACAGTGGAGATGCAAATTTTTAATCACGTAATAGACTTGTTTAGATTATGATAGAACAAAAATAGTTTGATAATCTCCAAGAATCATGGGGAAATATCAGCACTGAATTTAAACTGAGAAATATTCTATTAAAATAACTTATCTGTAAAACAGATCAAGGACAGGTAACAAACTATCAATCTAGCTGAAAATCTCAAATAAAAAATCCTACATATATTTCAAAAAATCATAAATGAATATTATCCAAATTTATTAAGATCATATGACAAACTAAAAAATAGAAAGAATCTATCCATGGCTTCCTAAAAAAGAAACCCCAAATTGAAAACTTCCAGATACATTGTGAACTTCTGATGTTCAAGATATGTAAGGAACTAAATCAAATATATAAGAATTACAGGTATTTTTCTGTAGACAATACTGATGCCACATTGGTATTCTGTTGGTAGAGTTGTGAACAGGTTCACACAAGGAATGACCCCCAATACTATGGAACCAACTACTATGAGAACGTATCATGGCATCATCTCTCTGATGTCATGGTTCTCTTTAAGAACAAAGAACAAACAACAATTTCTGCATTAGTCTTTTCAAGACAATTCTATCCACAACCTAGAGAGCCATAAAAACAAGCTGCACAGGCACTGCAGGAAATATTTACTCCATCCCTCAAGCATACCCTTGCATTGATTCACAGATTACCTTGTGAGCCTATGGCAGATAGCCTTTGCAGGGCCTTAGCCTCCTGGAAGTGATTGGTAAGAGTTCCATTCTACTCCCCTTTTCTCCTTTTAGATGGGGCAGGTCCAGTTATTCAAAGGATGAGTAAAGATGGACAAGTTTGAGAACACATTACTAGTTTCAATACATTATTTTCCCTTTCAAGATCTTCCATTTTCCAAATTTCCATATTTCCATTTGGGACAATACCCCCTTCCAGGCACCCAGGTTCATAGCCTTGATTTCATCCTCAACTTCTTTATTTCATTCACATCATGTGTTAAGCAGTTGCCTAATCTTGTTATTTCTACTTCCACATCTTTTGCTTCAGTCTCCTTCTTCCCACTTATACAGCCTCTGCTCTAACTCAGGTATTACCTTTCACTCATTATAATTATGTTCTAATTGTTATTCTTGTTTCAAGTCTCTCCCCCAATTCAATTTGTCCTCCACATAGCAGCCACAGTGGTTTGCTGTAAGTCCAAGCCCTTATCCTTAAAAATTGAACTCCAACAGTTCCCTGTTAACTCTAGGATAAAAGATCAACTCCTCTGACTATCATTTAAAGTTCTTCACAAACTGGGAGAAATCTATTTTTCCAACTTTCTTATGTATTATTTCCTCTAGGCTGAGGTTCAACCAAACTCTCCTTCTTGCTTTTCCTTATATTCATACAAAAACACAGTTAATATAACCAAATGTAAATTTAAAGAGTAAATCATAATAGTATTCAATAATCAGAAATCAATTAATTGATTGAAGGGAACACTTTTTTTTTCTCCCAGGCAACTAGTGGCGCAAAGGATAAGAAGTGACTTTAAATCAGCCTTAAATAATGCCTATGTGTGACTATAGGCAATTCATTTAATTTCTACTTAATTTGGTTTCTTCAACTGTAAAATGGGGATAAAAATAACAATATATTGCAGTATTGTTCTTGAGATTAAAAAAAGATAATACTTGTAAAACTGTTTAGCATAGTGCCTATCCTATAGTAGGCATTATATAAATGCTTATGTCCTTCTACTCTTGCCAAGAAGAAAGTCTGTACCTGCAAGACCCGCTTGCATGAGGGATTATAAAGGCAGTGATACTGACTGGGTGGTGGGACAGAATAAGCGCAAAGTTAGGGAACTGATCTCCTTATTCAAGGCATTTTCCTTCTGAGAAGCTCTATAATTTTTGAAAGTTAAGATAGAGGTGGTGGGTAGGGCAGAGGGCAACAAAATTAGCAATTATGCCCAAGTATGAGTACTGAAATTATGCCTGCCAGAGTAGAATTTCATCAAATTGAAACCTTATGTAAGACAGAGATGAGCCCAATAGTCCAAGCAATCATTGCAGGCTAACCTGAGAAAGTTATTTTAACCTCTCTCTTGCCTTCAGTTTCCTCATGTATAAAATGAGAAGGTTGAGCTAGATGACCTCTAAATTTCTTTAACCTCTAGACCAATGAATCTGGGATCAAAACAAGCTACAGTGAGACAGAAATTCAAATATAAGGGATAGGTGATACTAAGGGATGATGGCTAGTCCTGTATAAGGAATAGCAATATGCATAATTTGACTAGAAGGTGTATACATGAGAGTAATGTGTAAAAAAAAAAAAAACTGGGAAGGATGTAGGGAGAGGTTTGGTAGAGCTTTATATCATAAAAAGAGAAGGCCATATTTGATCCTTGAAATAAAATAAAACCTTTGGAATTAAATAACATTGTCGGCTTTTTGGGGGATGAATATTCTAAAATAAGGGAGCAGTACTAAATTAATAGTATTTTTTATACTTGTAACTAAATAGATTAAGAATCTAAGATGATTTGATTTACCTGAAGAAAATCTATCAACAAGATAAAAACTAAAGAAGGCAAAAAATAGGAGTAGATTAGATTGCATTCAAGCTTGTACAAATGAGAGGAAATGGTTAAAAGTCCCCTCAGTTCTTCCCCATTACTTCCTAATTGGGACATGAGTGATCCTTAAATGATTGGAACCTGAAATATGAGAATTGAAAGGACTAACTGATATCTTTCAGTTAGTCCAACCTCCTCATCTTATAAATAGAGAAGATAGGACCCAGAAAGGTAAAAGAAAAAAATCTCTTATCTACAGCTAAAGTCTAGAACAAAGTAGGCAGCATGGTATTGTAGGAAGAATATAGTCTGAAATCAGAGAACTTGAGATTCCTGTTTCTCATGCTTACTACTTTGTATTCTTCACGCAAGTCATGTCTCAGTGTCCTCATCTGTAAAATGTGGGGATTTGATTGGATGACCTCTGATGTTCCTTCTATCTCTAAATCTAGATCAAAAATCTAGGTTTTTAGAATCCTAGTACATATTCATCTTTAGTAAAACTATTGAGAGCTAATCTGTGCCATGTGATAATTAAAGTAAAACTTTTAAACCAGTTTTAGTCATTATGGCTCTAAAAGGTAAATGTCAGGGAATCCGCCTTAATCTTTGAGAAAACACATTAATATTATATAAGTGTACTTAGTTTCTAAATTAATTTAAAGAATATACCACTACAAATCTGATGTAACCATGAAAAAAATGATCTTTAAGATACTTATTTTCCAGTAGGTATGTGGGATTGATCTTAATTGGTTTTTTTTTTCTTCTAGAAATAGAGGGATGCTGATTAAAATTTGCTATAACTCATTTTAATGCCTCTTGTTAACTTTAAATAATTCATAGATAATAAAACTGTAAATTACTTTGTCTTCTCAAACTGCTTTGAAAATATGCCACTTATCTCTTGTATTTGCTATATGCTTCAGTAAATTATAAATAATATAGATAAAGCCTCACACTAAGTTGATCTAACTACATGTAGCCAAATAATCTTACAAATCATGTGAACAGGAAGGTAAAGTAAGATATTTGATAGCTTGATCTATCTTGTTGCCCCCAGCGGTTCCCAATCTCTGGTCTACAGAAATGAGACTGCAAATGTAACTGCTCTTTAAAATATAAATCTACGCAGACAATACTAGTCTAGATGATTGATGGCCTACGGATTTTGAAGACTGCAATTTTATATTGAGAAGATAAAGAAAGCAGAACCTTTCATAAAGGCACCAATCTTGAATGAGTCAGATAAGGCTAAACACAGGGATTATAGAATTACTTTAGATTCAGGAGCTATACTCACAGATATTCATTAATTTACTTTAGCTGTTTTTATCAGCATGTCCTTTCCCCTTTGGAAAAAAGGGGGACCTAATTTAATTAACCAACAGCCAGTGGCAACTTGTTTTACTCAGCTTTCTCACATTGTCCTTCAGAAGTCTAGGGCTCTATGAAGAAAACTTGGGATACTAGAGAAGCACACATAGAAAATCTGATCACTTTGCTGTATGGCTCAGCTAAGCATAATATGCTCATTCAAAATGTAGAAAAAACATATGATCAAATGTGAACATCTTGAAGACAGGATCATTTTTTTCTTCTATCTTCATGTTACTATCAGATAGTCTATAGTACATGACGAATCATTGTGATACAATTTATCTAGACATCATGGAAAGAACATTGGCTTTAGAAATAATAAACCTGAGATCACTGGCTCTGCTGTTGTAAACTTAAAACAAGACATTTCATTGTGTGTGTCTGTTTCCTCAGGTGACAACTGGGGTTAATTCTTAGAATACTCTCAGAGTTGCTGGGAAAAATATTTGTGAGAATGCCTCTAATCAAAAAACATCATTACATAATATAAAATAAAATAGAATTCCCTTGAAAGTGACTATCCAGATACTACTTAAAAACTTTCAGTGACAAACTTCTCATTACTACCCAAAACAGTGAATTCCACTTCAAGATCAATCTCTGTGTTAGAATACTTTTTCTTGCATCTGCCTCCTTTCCACTCTCTCTCCTAGCACTAAGTTCCTCTAACTACTCTTCTATAGACAAGAAGAATAAATACAGTCCTCTTCCCACATAACAGGCCTTAAAATACTTGAAAACCACTTACAAATTTCTCCTAAATCTTCTTTTTCCCCAAACTACACATTTATAATTCCTTCACCTCATCCATAAAGACAGATATGATATATGACAGATTCTAACACTTTTGTTGTCATGATCATTTTCCTTGGACACATTCAGTTTATTATTGTTTTTGTTTTTCCTAAAATATAGTACTTGGAAATAAACAAAATATTCCAGGACAACCAAGACAAACTATAGCAGTAGTCTTATCTCCTTTCATCTGATCAGCATGCTTCTTTTAATGTGTACTAACTTACATTAACACTTTAAGCTGTCTAATCATACTATTGACTAATGCTCTCCTTAAAATCTACTGAAACCAACAGAACTTTTCATGAAAATTACTAACACTCCATAAAAGCTTTCCCATCTTGTATTTCTGCATTTTGAACCTAATTGAAAGGTTTTATATGCATGCTTTTAAATTTAATCATGTTAGACTTACTCTGTCATTCTAATCTGTTGAATGTTTCAGATTTAACTATTATTCAACATATTATCTTTGATAAACATGCCACCTATCCTTCCCTCTAAGTCCTTGAAAAAAAAATATTGCCTAAACACAGGGCAAAAAAGAGATGTTTTTTGGAAAGTTGTAAAGGAAAAGCATGGACATTCTAATTCTACCTCTAAAAATATTGAATCAGGCACCCTTGGAGAATGCTTTGTCACCTTCATCTTTAGCAATCTTCCCTCTGCAGTCAGTTTGCCTTAGTGTGCATAAAATCAGATCTTTTACACTCAGATTACATTGTCATTCATCACCTTGCTGTAATCTAAAAGATGCAATCCTAGCTAGCAAATGCTGATTGTGCAATCATCTAACTTTTCACTGTATAAGTGTTCTTAGGATATGGGAGCATGGCTTTTGGAAAGTATTCTGTTCTATATACAATAATTCTTTCCCCTGAGATGCTGATACTTGATATACACCATAGATTTCATCAGACTTGGTGATTTTCTTTTCTTGCCTTTTTTGGACACAATTTCCTCATCTTTCCCAGTCTAGAAATGTTCGTCTTCTCATAGGCTCAATTCTTTTATTGATTGCCTCAGAAATTTTTATGGGCTCCATTTCTGACCTTGGCTATTTTGCTCCTTTGGCAACATTATGGTCCTAACATCCAGGTGCTTATTATACTACTGGTAGATATAGTATGGATACCTGAGCCCTAATATAATTCTGAACTCCCAATCTCAATAGATCCAACAGCCTCATACTCTTCAGTCCCAAGGATTATAAGTATCCTCCATCACATTGGCTAATTTGATTGTTTCCATATTGTAGTCTCCCAGACCTTTGAATTTTCTCTCAGTGACAGAGTTCCAAACATCAGCTATCAAGTAGATTCTCACAAAATCCAAGGGGTAAATGAAGCAAAGTCAAATGGCTCTAGCTATGCCTATAGGGACAATATTACAATACCCCACAAATTTTGCATGCCTCTCCATTCATACTCTAAGATACATTTTTATGCTTACCTTTAAAATAAAAGCTAAGGTCGTGGAGAAATATATGATTTAAGTTACCCAACCATATTCCTTTCAAATATGACCATACAATCCATTATGCCTAGGTACTTTTTATCAACCACATTTCTTTATTTAAAAATTTAATTTATATTAAATTTATTAATTTATATTATAATTATTTATTCATATAGATATATATATAAATATAACTTAATTATATTTATAATTTATATTAAATAAATATAAATATAACTAAATTATATTTATATAATTTATAATAAATAATAAATTTTATTAATATTTAATAATTTGACTGTCATTCTGTACCATCCAGCTTGTAGAGAAAACATCTGGGATGCCACTAGTCAGGAAGTATTTGGCAAAAGAGAAGACCTGTTCTTTCATGGTTACAAAGTGGGTGGGTAGCGAAGTAGAAGACTTAGAGCCAGAACAAGAGATCCCAAAGCTATAAAATATGTTGCTGCCTACACAACCCCTTAGCTAGTTTAGATTGCTCTGTCTTCAACACTGATCCATTAATCAACACTTCAACTCTAATCATACAATTAATATTAAAACAATTTTATTCTTCTATCAACAGCCCAGTAGCCTCCTTTTTAAGAATAGCACTAGACCTTTCTGTGCTGCCCAGAAGAGGGATCCATATAGCATTGTCCTTGATTTCCATCAGAATGTTAAAGAAAAATTTTCACAATGTCCAGAGCCCTAGAAGTCTTGCAGATGAAGGAGAAAGAGGTTCACAAATTCCTTGCTGCAAGAACCATTTGGATGACATCAATTTAGACTTCCAAATCAAAAAATATAGCTACAAAAGAAAGAATGGTGGTATCTACATGATTAATTTAAAGAGAACTTGACAGTTGATGCCAATGTCATCTCATCCAAGAATACTGACCAGTAAGCTTTTCTGAAATTTACTGCTGCCACTGACACTACACCTATTGCTGGATGCTTCACACTAGTTTGTATGTCATGAACCACATCCAAATCTCATCTCCTGGTGGTCACTGATTCTTAGGCAGAATGCCAGCCTCTGATAGACACATCATATGTTAACCTCCCAACCACTGAATTGTACAACACAGATTCCCCACTTCACTGTTCACATTGCCATTTCATGCAACAACAAGCAAGTAAGTTCATTGGGTCTGATGTAAAGGATGCTGACCCATGAAGTCCTATGAATATCCATGGAAGGTTATGCCTGATCTTTACTTCCACAAGAATCCAGAGGACATTGAAAAGTAAGAGCAGGCTTCAGCTGAGAAGAAAGTGACAAAGGAGGAGTTTCAGAGTAAATGAACTGCACCTGCCCCAGAATTCACTGCTACTCATTTAGAAGTAGCTGATTGGTCTAAGGGAATACAGGTGCCATCTGTGCACATTCAGCAGTTCCCTACTGAAAACTGGAGTGTTCAGCTGGATGCTGAGAACTACTTAGTAGCTCCTACTGCTCAGGCCACTGAGTGGGTAGGTACTACCAGAGAGTTGTCTTGAGTTTTACCCATAATGTTCTAATAGTGTTGGAAGAATGCTGATGGATACTAAACACTTGGTTCTTTAAAAAAAAGGGGGGGGGAAGAAGGGAAGAAGGACAGAAAGGAGGGACGGGAGAAGCAAAGGAAGGAAGGGAAGGAGACAGGGAAGGAGGGGAGGGAAGAAAGGAGAGGAAAAGGGGAGAAGAGAGGAGGAGAGGGAGAAGGAGAAGAGGTTGGAAGGGAAGAGAGAGAGAGAGGGAAGGAGGGGAAGGGAATTTCCCCTCTATAGAAGTCTTCAAGAAAAAAAAAAAGAAAAGAAAGAAATAAAAAGATGAGCACCTATTAGAGATATAGTAAAGGAAAATGTTAGTCTGATGTAGACTATACAATATGACTCATAAATTCTTTCTAATTTTGAGATTCTCTGATATTGTAATCTAATCACTTCCCCTTAGCACCAACCCTTTCTTTCTTTGAACTTTGGTCTTGCCTCCATACATATTTGAACAAAGACCTTTATCTTGTTGTTTGCTTGCAACCCCATGCAATAGTATTAGATATAACTAAGGTCTGAAAATTAATCAGATGATAAGAAGCTTATTTCAAGAAACAAATTCTAAACACAGATAAAAAAGATGAATTATAGTAGCCAAATCCAATTTTAGTCTCTTCTTGTGATCTTTAAGTATGTGCTGTTTTGAAAAACTGCTTCATAGAGCTGCAAAAATTAAAAAGACATATACAAATAAAACAAATTTCAAAAAAAGTATTAAATTTGTTAAATGAAAATGTGAAGAATCCATCCAAATACCAATATATTCAAATAAATGGAGTAAAGAAATCTATAGTGAATTATCTTAAAAGCTAACATATTACATTAAGTACTTTTCCCAGTTACAAATCAATTTCTCAGAGCAAATAAGCTCATCTTTCTAAGTAAATAGCTAAATGTGAAATAAAATAGATTTTTTTTAAATTGTGTATACATTTGTTTTAAATTAGTATTGTGTTATTTGGTGTCTTGTTCAATTGTCACTTAAAATTTTTTTAAAGATTTTCTTGTGAAAGTTTCCCTACAGGTTTGCTTAAAGAAGTCAGTCACTGATAAAATATTGAGAATCACTGGTTTAAGAAATAATTTCTGTTAATGAATGGAGAAATGGAGGTTAGATGGGTCACCAAAAAAAAATCAGTAGGGAAATTAAAAGCACATCTCTTTAGTCAAACTTAAGAGTAAGACCTATGAATGAATTCTAATTTAGTTGCTTAGTATCTGTTTGATCTGGGGTAAGTTAATAATTTTCTCCATCTCAGTTTCCTTATCTACAAGATGCTTAGGGATGTGCTGAGGTACAAAGTCACTTCTAGCTTTGAATCTTATGATACTGCATCCCAGACCATTGCTCAACTTTACCTCAAACAACAAAGGCACTAACTGATCATCCCCCTAGGTTATCCAGTGATTTAAAATTCAATGTGCTTCAAGCTGCCTCCACTCTTCACTTAGAGACTTTAATGATAGGTGAAATATTGTTCATCTAGTGATGCCTTAGTGAAAGCATGTTTGTATTTAAACAAGAGATTCATTTTTAAATGGCAATCTATGCAAAATTATTGCTTTTGCATTTAAAAAGCTATTATAAATTGCATGTCCCTCTATAAGTAATATTTTATATTGAAAGGCTATTTGCTATGGAAATTAATGATAATAATAATAAATCCCTTCTATTTGTATTGAAATAGTTCCATACTTTTCCAAATCTCTTTTTTTTACTGACTAACTTATAGAACTTTATCATCACAACACCCATAAGTAAGGTACTATTAATTTTGTATTTTATAGTTGAAGAAATAGATACAAAAGCATTAAGTGTTCTGCCCAAGGTCACAGAATTGATTTATAATGAAACTGGGACTAAAAATGAAAGTTTGTAATTCCCTTTTCATTGCTTCTTCTACCAGATTTGCTGCTTCTGAGAATATTTCGTACTAATATGTAACTCACATGTTTAATATATTCATATGAAAATCACATAACTGTACAATTTAATAGTTCCATAAAATATTAGCTATAGAATTTATTTTTCTACATTAAATCATTGTATTGTTTTGCATTCCAAGGCACCAAAGACCAATAATCCATGATGGGAAATTAGTCACATCTCTTTTTAATCTCCAAACTCATTTTTGTTATATACCTTAATAATATAACTTTGTTGCATTTGAATTTATAAAAAAAAAAATCTGCATCAAAAGACAGGTTCTTTGTCATAATTTTGTTAATTAATTCAAATTTACTTTGATTTGAATCTTGTTACAATTGCAAATGTCTTTGTTTCTGGCTCTCTTTTCTTCTAATTATTTAAGAAAGACACAAATAGAAGCAATAGGAAAGGATCTCCATAACATTTATATCTGAATCTATCATCTCACATACTAAATAATATTTTAGAACCTCGTGGGTCTAGAATTGTGATTTCCATAGTGTCAGGTATGTAACACAAAGCCTTAGAAAGTTTCCTGGAACTGAGTTATTGAATTACTTCCCTTTGGTCATACAACTTTTTTTGTGTCAGAAATAGGACTTCAACACAGTTCTTACTGACTTTAAATGGAGACCTTTCTCAACTATCCCATATGTCCTCTCATAGACCTGGACTAAAATTTTAAGGATACAAAATTTTATCAACATTTGTACTCCCTTTACAAAACAATAATTATAACTTTTGCTTGACTATTAGGTGGTATTTATAGATTGTGATAGTCAAAATGGTGGGGTTTTTTAATCATCTAATGATCACCTTCTCATTGAATTTGATTTAACATGGTATTTTACTGAGCCTCTACTTAAACCTTTTTAATTGTTATTTTTAGATTCACTATCATAATTCTTTTTTAAACTTTAAAAAATAATAAACATTTTTTCTTTTCTTCCTAACACACCACCACAAAAGGAGAAATAAGAGGAGGAACAAGAGAAGGAAGGAAAAAGAAGAGGAAGGAGGAGAAGGAGAAGTTAGAAGAAGAGAAGGAAGAGGAAAACACTTGTAATATATACATAGTCACTCATAGCAAATACCTTCATTGGCCATGTTCAAAAATGTATGTTTCATTCTGGTTTTTGAGTTCATTGTCTTTTTGTCAAGAGGTGAGTAATATTTGTCATCACTGGTCCCCTTGAAATCATATTTGGTCACTGCATTAACTAGAGTTCTTAATTCTTTCAAAGTAATTCATATCATTTTTGTTTGTTATGTCAAATTCTTTGTGACCTCATTTGGGATTAATTTTATTTACAATGTTATTATTGCAGATATTTTTCTCTTAATTCTGTTCATTTCACTCATCATTCATCTTGAAAAACATGTGAGAGCTGGTGATCCACTACTATAGATTCTAAAAACCTACGATCCCCTCCTTGACAATATGCGGAATAATGATAAATATGTTAGATCTGTAGAATCATCACAGTGTGTGAGGGTGTGCACAATACTCACTTGGTTTAGAATTAGGAAGAACTGATTTCTTATCATGACTATGACACTTTCTTGACTTTGGAAAAGTCATTTAAGTTCCACAGGCCTCAGTTTCTTCAACTATAAAATGAAGGTTTTGGACAAGATGACTTCTGAGGTCATGTCCAGCTGAAGATCTGAGACATACCACATGAGAACTTTTGTAGACAAGGCTCGATAAAATTATTCAAAAAAAAAAAAAAAAAACCAAAACAGAAGCTGTTGGTGCTAGCAAAGGATGGAGTCAATTCAGAATTCAGACATTATCCTCATTGTTATGACAGAGCATCTCACTTTCATCTCTGACTTCAATACATAACCTTTCTTAAGGAGATTTTGACTTTAGGACTATAATGTGCAAAATTATGGACTATAAGTGACACCAGTTCAAAAGTCAGCTTTTAAAAATTAATTGATTTTGAAATTAAGAACTCTGCCTTAGGAATGGTAGTTGGGGGCTAGAAACAACATTCACTTCTTTTATTCATAAGAATAGAGTCTGATTCACAGGGACGGAGCTATAAAACATTCATGAGCTCTCCTCTTAATAAACTGAATGAGAAATGTGCTTTGACCACAGTGAGCATTAGAAGTGATCATAAAAGCTATAATCACAAGACAAAAACTGTGTGGAAAGCCATCCAAGTTATCTCATGGAGGAGGGGCCACAGAGAGCTATAAAAATATATTATGAAAGCAACTATATACTGAAGGTAAGCAAAAATAGAGTAAGGAGGGCTGATGATTAAGGTGCAAATACATTCCCATCTGAGTCTCCACCAGGAATTATATAGATGACTCGTAGTTATGTACTGGAATGTAAGGATAAACTGGTCTAATTCGAATTCTGTGTCAGGAATCAAGGCACAAGAAGGATAAAAAAAAAACTTCTTAGCCATATCTTTAGAGGAAACCTAGACTGTTCCAGGTCCCCAAGAGACTGCCAAGATTGACCATATTGCTGTTGTTCAAATGTAGCTTTGCAACAGTTAGACAAAATGTCTTGAGTTTTATGTAAAGATTTTCTTTTGAAAAATTGGGATATAATAAACATTTCAGTCCATATTGAAATCATCTCCTCCCTTGCTCATGATTCCTTTGTAAGGAATATGTTTAATGCAGATTGCTTTAAAAATTGAGCTCTTCAAATAACACCTGAAGTTACTTCAATCATTCTGTTTATAAGCAGGACCGGGAAGGAGAATCAATACCTGATTGCATATTTGCCAAATATACAGGCACGCCCATTTTATTAGCTATCTTTTTGTACCAAATAAACATAGAAGGATGTGTTTGCTATTAAATGCCTCTATAAGATAAAATTGTCAAAGACATGAAGGATTTGTTAAATTTTTTGAGCAAATTATAAATAACTACTTGACTTTATAAAGAAAACAATCAGCAATATGGCACATACATATATTAAAAATTGATAGTTTTGTAATTCTTCATGAAAAAAGACTATACTGGGGGGGGGGCAACTAAGATAGCAAGTGAATAGAGCACCAGCCCTGAAGTTAGGAGAACTTGAGTTCAAATCAGGCCTTAAATACTTAATACTTCTTAGCTGTGTGACTCTGAGCAAGTCACTTAATCTCTCAGTACATGCCTAGGCAAAAATAAATGAAATGAGGACAAAAAGACTATGCTGCAGCACCACATTAGTAGTTTTATTCAGTCTGAGCAATCTGTTATAGCAACTGGGGATTACTCCAACTCACAGAGTGGGTTATTAGATACCAGGTTCAAGGTTTTTTGACTATACACTGCTTAACATTTTGGTTTATTTTTATTTGAAAGCCAGAGAATGCAATCAGTAGAATCTATGATCATATTTTAATTAAACAGCAAGATGAGAAAAGTAGCAATAAAATATTTCTGTCATAGATCTTGGGAACTCTAATCCATAAATAGAATATTAGAAACATGTCAGAAACACACATGGAGAGACATTCACATGGAGAACAGAGGGCCAAAGTACATGATTTAGAGGGAAACACATAGCGGTAACAAATGCAACCAGAGCTTCCCTCTCCTTCCAACTCCTGACTTCAGCTATCTACTTTTGCTTATCTCTTCTTTATGATCTTAAAATAAGAGAAGAGGGAGCTCTGCCAAACTTTATCACTTTATAGCACCCAGACTTTTCCTTTTTTCAGAAAAGAATCAGCCCTTATAATCAGTCAAATAACATACAAAAGTCTTTAGGGACAAGGGGAGAAATTTTCCCCATTTTTTCCATCAAGGAATATCTTGTCCCATGGCTAGCCTTGACTAAAAAAGTCTTTCTTGTAGCATACTATATATTTTTTTAAATTAAACTTTCTTGTTACTAGATCAGATTCTCCATCAGTGGCCAAATTCTAACTTAAGGTATACATTGTTTCCTAGTTTTAGTCTTCAGCAAGGAAATTACACTTATTTTACCATCCATGATACTTTTACAATGAATTGCTCTGAGGTTCAGAATCTTCAGTTTTTCAATTACAAATCTTCCTCTATTCACCCATACACATTAATGGATACAATATATAGAGTAACATATAAGCCAGAAAAATCACATAAGGGGAAAAATAAATTAAGGCCAGAACCATTTCCTCCATCACCCTGCTTTTAGTACAGATGGGTAAACAATAATTCGCTAAAGCTTTTTCCAGGCTTTCGAATTCCTTATATTATTAGCAAAGCAAAATTATCAATAAAAGCATATCTTGCATGTGGCTCATTTATTGGTTAGTTCAATGAAGTAATTTTCATTTTTTTTTAGCCTTCCAAAAGTGTCATTATGCCATTATCATGAACCAATCTATCAATCTGATATCAAGAGGTACAAACTATGGGTATGTCATAGGACCACATAATTTGAACTAGAAGCTGTACTGATGAGCATTATCTGTCTCCTTTTACATGTGTGTATGTTTGTGTATGTATGTGCTGTATATGTATTTACATCTACACATGTATGTTTATATGCACATGTATGTAGTGTGAGTATATGTGCTGTATATTTGTGTGTATGTGCCTAATATGCATGCATGCATACATATGTGTATGCATGTGTATGTATATATTTGTGATTAAAATCAATGTCAAGCTCAGCTTTTCTCTCAGGCTTGGTCCCAGTATCTAAGGCTATAGTAGCATCCATGAGACAATATGGTGAAGGTCAGAGTCAACAGACTGGCCCATCTTGGTAACTTGGTAATCAGAGATGCATTCACCTCAGGAAGGGTGTTCACCAAAGACACCTTCATTGACTCCAATTGAATAAATTACATGGCTTTTATGTTCCAATGTGAATCCACCCATGGCAAATTTAAGAGAGTACTTCAAGCCTGAGAAAAGAAGCTGATAATAACTAGAAAAACTGTTATGATCTCTTAGAACTTTGAATCCACAAATATAGAGTAGTTCACTGATATCCTTCCCACCTGGGAAAATAATGAGACAAACTTGAAAAATGTAGCTAATGTGAAATTATCTCTGTTCTTTCATGTTCATGATAGGAATAATCCATGAAAAAAATTTTAATTCTCTTATGATTGTCCATAATATCCCTCTATTACCAACTGCTTAACACTCCCAACAAAGATCATTCATGACTACTTTAGCACTTTGGAAGGATTTTTGACCACATTTCATGTCATTTCTATGATCTAAAAAGTAGTAGTTGACATCTTTGATAAGTTAGGGTGTGATGGTCTCCCCAAAACATCATCCCTATTTCATTAGTACTTCTAATGCTGAGGACAAAGTCATCCCTGAGCTTATTGGGAAGTTTACAAACATGTTCTTCTATTTCCCTACTCATGATACATCCATCACAGATCCTACCCCCTACCTAAAAGACATACTGGGCTTCACAGGGGACTAGATTTTATCTTGGGACTTTAAGAGTGACAGCCACTCTTCTTCTTTTTATGCTGGTACTGGCATTACTCTTAATGACTATTTTGTCAATTTCATTTCTTGGCATGACATTAAGTCTAGTTATAATAGCTATTTAGTACAATTTATGGTCTATGTGTCCTCCAAGGAAAGAATAAGGCAGAAAGCCATTGATCTTCAACCTCAGCCAAAATAAAGGTTCCTCTACTGAGAATCCACAAGCTGTATCTATCAGTTCATATTCTACAAACTACACAGAATCTTTAACCAAGATACCCATGTAGTGGAGGGAGAAAGAGGAAAAACAGAAAGCCCTGTTATTGTACCATCAATAAACTTGCTATGGTGAGTGGGGGGGGGGGGGGGGGGGGGGGGGGGGGGGGGGGAAGACATTGTTTTATATCATAGATTGTTATTCCATTACAGTGCTGCATAAGAAAATGGAGGCAATCCTGAATTTCTGAAGTCCTTTAGAAAAGCTTTGTGTCAGGCTAGGAACACACTAAGCTGGTCTAAGAACTGGACAAGTTAAGTTTAAAGAGACTAATAACCAAAATATGTGGCCAAACAGCTATTTTATAATGCAACAAGACATGCAGATTTCCTACTAACTCACAGAAGGGTCTTGATCACTATTTGCAAAAAAGGTACCTACATTAATAATGTCACAGAACTTTAGATTCTAATTATTAGAGTGTATATATATATATATATATATATATATAACTTGGTCCCTGAGAATTCTGAAATACAAAACATACATCCTTTGAAAGCTTAAGTGCTTTTCATCCTCTCTCTACTTACATACTTTTGATTAGTCAAACCATCTTGATTAGTTGCTTTTTAATTATGTGGCATAAGATATCTTTGGAGGCCCCTGGGCCTTCTAAGTAGTGATGAATAGAGTCTTAGAAGAATATCTGTTATAAGATCATGCAGAATTGCAAAGCAGAATGAGATGAGGAGTCATGTGTTTATTTTCAACCTCCCCAATTTCCTCTATGCCCCATTCTTATATCATATTAGAGTGTGAAACACACAGTCATATGGCAAAGATTCCAAAATATAAGTTACTTTATCAAATACTGTCAATGCATAATAAAAGAAAGGTAGATTATCCTAAATGCAACACAAGTATTTGAAATTTTTTCAAGCAAAATTTATGACAGAATGAAGACCAATGCAGTGATGTTATTTGGGAAATGGACAGTTAAGGATCATTAGGGGAAATGGTCGCTGTTCCAACTAAGAATCAAATGTATAGGCTCATGTTTTCTATCAATTTCATCAATAAATATGTGAACTCTTGAAAAAATGTTATTAATAACAAATGGCCCTTTTTAAAAATTGTACTTTATAACTTTCAGGTGTTTTGTTTATATGCTGGTTTTCTTCCCTGTTGACTAAAAAAAAATCTGTCCTATAAAGTAAACTTAAAAAGAAATTCTTGGTGAAAAACATGTGAGGATGAAGTAGGGAGGGAGGATTCCTTCTCCAGCTCATTTTATAGATGAGGAAACTGGGGCAAACAGGATTAAATAACTTGTTGAGACTGGATTTGAATTTAGGTCTTCTTGACTGCAGGAGTAGGGCTAAGTTGACTAAACCCTCTGCTATTACATATATTATCCACATTTCACAAATTAAGGAACTGAGGTTCCTCCGTGAGGAGGTTATCATAATAATATGTAGAGTCAGAGAAATAGATTTGAATTCTGATTTATATTTTATTTGTGTGAGCCTGTAAAATTGCTGAACTTTACTCATCTATTTTATAAAAAGTGGGGGAGGGGGTGCAAGTCATATGTCTTTTCCTAAATCTATGGTCCTATCAGTTTATGAGTCAGTTTACCAATAAACATTTATTAAGCAAAACAAAATAAACAAACAAAAAAAGTAGGGAGGGAGGTAAATGCCTGGAAAAGTAAGTAATTTAGTGAGACATAAAGATAATGGTTTTTCAACCACCTACCCCAGAGCTGGAGGCATGATTCTAATAAGAAATATAGGATAAAGAAAATAGGCAGTAAAACTGGCATACACCATATTTGTCTTCCCCCTAAGTTTTTTTTTTAATAGCCTTTTATTTACAGGTTATATGTATGGGTAACTTTACAGCATTAACAATTGCCAAACCTCTTGTTCCAATTTTTCACCTCTTACCCCCCACCCCCTCCCCCAGATGGCAGGATGACCAGTAGATGTTAAATATATTAAAATATAAATCAGATACACAATAAGTATATATGACCAAACTGTTATTTTGCTGTACAAAAAGAATCAGACTCTGAAATATTGTACAATTAGCTTGTGAAGGAAATCAAAAATGCAGGTGGGCATAAATATAGGGATTGGGAATTCAATGTAATGGTTTTTAGCCATCTCCCAGAGTTCTTTCTCTGGGAATAGCTGGTTCAGTTCATTACTGCTCCATTGGAAATGATTTGGTTGATCTCATTGCTGAGGATGGCCAGGTCCATCAGAACTGGTCATCATATAGTATTGTTGTTGAAGTATATAATGCTCTCCTGGTCCTGCTCATTTCACTCAGCATCAGTTCGTGTAAGTCTCTCCAGGCCTTTCTGAAATCATCCTGTTGGTCATTTCTTACAGAACAATAATATTTATATACCACAATTTATTCAGCCATTCTCCAACTGATGGGCATCCATTCAGTTTCCAATTTCTAGCCACTACAAAGAGGGCTGCCACAAACATTTGCGCACATACAGGTCCCTTTCCCTTCTTTATGATCTCTTTGGGATATAAGCCCAGTAGTAACACTGCTGGATCAAAGGGTATGCACAGTTTGATAACTTTTTGAGCATAGTTCCAAACTACTCTCCAGAATGTTTCTTCCCCCTAAATTTTAAAAAATGTTGTAAAAGGCGTTAATGTTTCCTGGGACTGATGGTCCTTCTTGTGGATCAGTGATAGCAATATTCTTTTCGCTCATAATTATTATCTGATTTTAGATAGATTTTTTTTTAAATTCTAGGTATTTAGAATTTTGTTTCATTGCACAAAGAATTTACAGAAGCAGATGTTTTCACATCTGGACAAGTTTATAAAATGTTTCATTTCCTTACACTGCAGTTTATTTGGTGGCAGCAGTCATGAGATCATTTGAAGAACAGCAGGTGTTGGATTCTATTTTTTTCTAAATGCTTAATTCTAATTCTCACTATATTATATGAATTGTCTTATAGAAAAAACTGGAAAATGTGATTAAGTACTGTTATTGAGGAGAGAAATTAAATATGTAGAGTAGAATTGTAAATAATTAAAATGATCACATTAACCATTTAAGAGACAGCATTCTATCATAAGAAAGACAGTCAGACTTGGAATCAGAAAAATCTAGGTTCAAATTGTTTCATTGACACATACAAGATGTATGACCATTATAAATTTATTAATCTTCAAATGCTTCAGCCAATATTTCTAGTACTTTGTTACTGACCATCAATCTGCACCAGTCAAGCATCTCATATCTATACAAAATGAAAAGTAACAATATGCTTATTTCTATAAGCCTATATTCATTTCACAAGTCCCATATCAATTTAATTTTCATAAGAATAAGTATAAGTGAAATAAAGAAAGATCAATCTTCTTGTCCCAGTTATCTAGGAAATCAGTGCAAATATCTTTAACTTAATGTTGTATAAGACAGACTCCTTCACTCCTTCCTTTGAGAAATTACTGCACAGAAAAGAGTAAGCAATAAACTGGAAAAACATTTTTACATTCAAAGGTTCTGATAAAGGCCTCATTTCTAAAATATATAGAGAATTGACTCAATTTTATAAGAATTCAAGCCATTCTCCAATTGATAAATGATCCAAGGATACAGATTTTCAGATGAAGAAATTGAAACTATTTGCAGTCATATAAAAAGGTGTTCCAAATCACTATTGATCTAAGAAATGCAAATTAAGACAACTCTGAGATACCCCTACACACCTCTCAGATTGGCTAAGATGACAGGAAAAGAAAATGTTGGAGGGGATGTGGAAAAACTGGGACGCTGATACATTGTTGATGGAACTGTGGAACTGTGGAAGAGATCCAACCATTCTGGAGAGCAATTTGGAACTATGCTCAAAAAGTTATCAAACTCTGCACACCCTTTGACCCAGCAGTGTTTCTACTGTGTTTATATACCAAAGAGATCTTAAAGGAGGGAAAGGGACCACATGTGCAAAAATGTTTCTGGCAACCCTTTTTGTAGTGGCAAGAAACTGGAAACTGAATGGATGCCCATCAATTGGAGAATGGCTGAATAAATTATGGCATATGAATGTTATGAAATGTTATTGTTCTGTAAGCAATGACTAGCAGGATAATTTCAGAAAGGTCTAGTGAGAATTCCATGAACTGATGCTAAGTGAAATGAGAGAGAGAGAGAGAGACAGAGAGACAGAGAGACAGAGAGAGAAACAGAGAGAGAGAGAGAGAGAGAGAGAGAGAGAGAGAGAACAAACCAGGAGATCATTATACACTGCAACGAGACTATATGAGGATCAATTCTGATGGATATGTCTCTCTTTTACAATGATATAATTCAAACCAATTCCAATTGTTCAGTGATGAAAAGAGCCATGTACATCCAAAGAGAGGGACCATGAGAGCTGAGTGTGGACCACAACATAGCATTCTGACTCTTTCTTTTGTTGTTTGCTTGCATTTTGTTTTCTTTCTCAGTTTTTTTCCCTTCTTGATCCAATTTTTCTTGTGCAGCAAGATAACTGTATAAATATGTATCTATATATGTGTGTGTGTATGTTAGATTTAACATATTTTAATATATTTAACTTGTATTAGACTACCTGCCATCTAGGAGAGGGGTTGGGGGGAAGAAGGGGATAATTTGGAACAAAAGGCTTTGCAAGGGTCAATGTTGAAAAATTACTCATGCATATGTTTTGTAAATAAAAAGCTTTAATAAAAAAGAGAAATTAATGCACATTACATTTATTACTTCAGAAGGAATTATCTTCATCATATAGGTAGCAGTGAACAATTGCTCATTGTGGGTGAGGAATGAAGAATGTCATCAGAAAATAATTTAATTCACTAGAAAAGATAATTTTCTAGTGAGATATAGACATGCAGGAGGTACAGGTTTATTTGAAAATGAAGCTAAGATTTAAAAAAAAAATAACAATTTTGAAATTTTTAAAAATGGAGCTAAGATGGTGGAATAATAGTAAATACAAATAGTTCCCTTTCTCCTCCACCTAAAAGAGCTTCAAACAGATTGAGACAAGATAGCAGACTAAATCCTGATAGAAAAATCCAAGAAAAAAACCACAGTGAGTTATTTTTCTAGTCTCATGTCCAATTCATTGATCTGATCTTCTCTTTCTCTATATTATGCAAATAAGCATCAAGAGATATAGTTTCCCCTACAGCTTTGGCTGCATCCCATAAATTTTGGGATGTTGTCCCATTATTATCATTCTCTTGGATGAAATTATCAATTGTGTCTATGATTTGCTGTTTCACACTCATTCTTTAGGATTAGATTATTTCAATTAATTTTGGTCTATTTTTTCCCTGGCCCTTTATTAAATGTAATTTGTATTGCATCATGATTTGAAAAAGATGCAATTACTATTTTTGCATTCCTGCATTTTATTTTGAGGGTTTTATGCCCTAATGTCTATTTTTACATAGGTTCCATATATTATCGAGAAAAAGCATATTTCTTTCTGACCTCATTTAATTTTCTCCAAAGTTTTATGGTATCTTAACTTTTCTAAAATTCTATTTGCCTCCTTAACTTCTTTCTTATTTATTTTGTGGTTCAACTTATCTAGTTCAGAGAGAGCAAGGTTGAAATACCCCACTAATATAGTTTTGCTGTCTATTTCTTCTTGCAATTCACTTAACTTCTCCTCTAGGAATTTGTATGCTATCATCTCTCTTGGTGCATATATGTTTAGTACTGATATTACTTCATTATATATGGTACTCTTTAACAAAATGTAGTTTCCTTTTAATTAGAATTATTTTTGCTTTTCCTTGATCTAAAATCAGGATCACTACCCTTGCCTTTTTTTTTTCAGGTAAAGCATAATAGATTCTGCTCCAGCCTTTTACCTTTATTCTGTATGTATCACTCTGCTTTAAATGTGTTTGTTGTAAACAACATATTGTAAGATTCTGCTTTTAATTCAGTCTGTTATTTGTATCTGTTTCATGGGAGAATTCATCCCATTCATATTTACAGCTAAAATAACTAACTATTTCCTGCCTTATTTTCCACAACTTAGACTTTTCACTTTCCTTTCCCCCTTTCTTCCTCCCCAGTGTTCTGCTTCTGACCACATCCTCCCTCAAACAACTCTCTTTTTGTATCCCTTTGCTCCTTTCTTATCCTTTTCCCCTTCTATTCTGTTCTCCATTCTATTACCCTCCCTCCTTTTTTATCCTTTCCCCTCATATTTCCCTTTAGGGTGAGACAAGTTTCTCTCTGAAGATAAATATGTCTGATATTTTTTCTTTGGGCCAAATCCAGTGAAATTAAGGTTCACACAATACTCATCCCTATCTCTTTTTTTCCTCAATTATAAGAGTTTTTTTGCCTCTTCATGTGATGTAATTTACTCAAGTTTACTTTCCCTTTCCTCTTTTTCCAACGTAATCCCTTTTTACCCTTAATTTTTTATATTATCATAATAAAGTCAAATTATACCTACATCCATTAAGTATATCCATAACAAAATTATTGTTCTCAAAAGTTAAATATATCATTTTCCCATACAGGGTTTCAACAATTTAATCTTTAAAAAAACTAGTTTTTTTTTCTTCCCTTTTCTCTTTTTATGTTTCTCTTGAGTTCTGTATTTGAAGATCCAATATTTTGCTCAGTCCTGGTCTTTTCATCAATAATAAATGAAATTCACCTATTTTGTTGAATGTGCATCTTTTCCTCAGAAAAATAATGATTAATTTTGCTGGATAGTTGATTTTTGGCTGCAGTCCAAGCTCCTTTGCTCTTTGGAATATCACATTCCAGGAACTTCTTTGCTTTAAAGTAGAAGTTGATCAGTCCTGGGGGAATCCTGATCATGACTCCTCAACATTTGACTTGTTTTTTTTTTTTTTTCCAGCTGCTTGCAGCCAGATTCCTTGATGTAATGATTCTGAAATTTAGCTACAATATTCCTTGAAGTTTTCATTTGGAGCTTTCTTTCAGGAGGTGATCAGTGAATTCTTTCAATGGTTATTTTACTTTCTGGTTCTAGGACATCATGGCAGTTTTCCTTGATGACTTCTTGAAAGATGTTAACTAGGGTCTTTTTTCCAGTGTGATTTTTCAAGTAGTCCAATGATTCTTAGATTGTCTTTCCTGGATCTATTTTCCAGGTCAATTGTTTTTCCAGTGAGGTATTTTACATTCTCTTTTATTTTTTCTTTTTTGGTTTTATTTAACTCGCTTCCATTTGTTTAATTCTAATTTTTAATGAATTATTTTATTCAGTCAGCCTTTTAAACTTCCTTTTGCATTTGACTGATTGAACTTTTACATAGATTGTTTTCTTCATTTGGATTTTTTCCCTATCTCACCAATTCTATTTTTAGGAAGTTGTTCTTCTTTCCAATTTTGCTAATTCTGTTTTTTAAGGAGTTGTTTTCTTTTTCCTTTTCCCCAAATCTATTTTTGTGGAGTTTTATTCAGATAATTTCTCTCTTTCCTTTTCCAAATTCTCCTGCAAAACTCTCATTTCCTTTCCCCATCTTTCTTCTAACTTTTTTTAAGATCTTTTTTGAATTCCTCAAAGAGAGCCTTTTGAGTTGGAGACCAACTCATATCACCTTTGAAGTTTCTTCTGTAGACATTTTACCTCTAGTGTCCACATGGTTTGAGGTCTGTTCTTCTCTGACTCTATAATTGTAACCTATAATCAGAGCTCTTTTTGCTTTTTTGCTCGTTTTTAAATGAGCAAATGGTAGATTATTCCAAACTTCCTCTATAATTGATAGCTTTACCATGGCCTAGAGTCAGTGCTGCTGGTTTCCTTTCCATGCTGGGTAGTAGACATGGGCAAGTCCTGCATTATGCTGCAGTTAGGGACTCATTATTTGTCTTCTGAGTTGTGTTGGAGGTCTCAGACCTAGTCTCCTCATCCATCTGAACCAGGACAGAGTAGCCAACACTGCTATGTTTTTGACTAAGAGACTCCCAGTAGATTCCCCTGGCACGTTAAGATCTCTGTGCTCTAGGTCCCTGTGCTATGCTTATGCTGGGCCATCTTGTCCTACCCAAATGAGATGACCTTTCCTGAAGTTCTTCCAAAATATCTTCTGCTGAAATTTTTTTATTCTCCATATATTTGTGGGTTTTGTCACTCCAAAGCCAGTTCAGAGGCTTGATCTGGTGTTGATTGAAGGGAAACCAGGAAGAACTCAAAAAACTATCTACTTTCTGACATCTTAGCTCCACCCCAGAGATATTTTTCTAAACCAGGCTGGAATCCAAAGATAGAAAGGTCTGTGGACAATGTGGATACATCTCCTAACAGCTATATTTCTTAGACTGAACTACCTCACATTCATATTCCCAGGAATCCACAGCACCAGGAAACTCAACTTCCTATAAGTCATCAGCTTTGGTGGTTATCATCAGTACCCTGAATATGTTCTTTTCTTCTGGCTGTAGTAAGTAAAGAATTCCTTCCACAGCTTCTATATGAAGAGGACTCTGAAGGAATTTAACTTTTCATTTCTTATCAGTTTTACTCCTCAACCCTGATTCCATCATCTCCCTGTGCCCAGACTTCTTCCCCAATCTTGGCCCCATTACACCCTATTTGTCATTTTCCTATCATATGCTGTCTTCCTACATAACATTATAAGTTCTCAGAAAACTTATTTTCATAAGAGAGAACCTTTTTTTATCCCCAGTGTTTATTACAGTGCTTAATGTATAGTAGGTTATTAATAAATATTTATAGACTGACAGGTGTGTAGACACTAATAACAGGGTCTGGACAGGAATGCTTTTGTGAACACTTCAGCACAAGACAGAAACAATGCACCAGGCCAAAAAAAAAAAAAATCCACACCCACCCTAGTATTTCACAGGTATAAAAGTTACTATCCAGCAACTTCATTGCCCATTATCTAGTTACAAGTCACAAATCTAGGGCAGACTGAGGATTGAACTATGCTCAAGGGTAAGGAAAGATCATGGGGATAGGCAGCATATGGAGAGAAGATTAAATTCAGAAGCAATGAGAAGAATATGGTGAGAAATACTGAAAAGCTGAGTTTCTACAGAGTGTTGCAAGCTTTGAGATAGTGTATGATAGTGAGTACCACTGACCAGTAGGTTTTCAGAATGTGACAGATTAAGGAAGGTTAAAATTCTACAGAACAATTTAAGTTTTGATTTCTCAGAAGCCTTGAGCAAACAGGGAATTGGAGAGCTAAACACCAGGTGGATTCAGTCAACTAGAAAGAGACTTGTGGTCTTGAGAAAACCACAAAAAAACCTCAAACTAGTTGGGGTCAATGACCTGACTTGACCAAATTACTATTGGCCTGCTTAATTGGCTTATTGAATATTAAAACAATTCAGCCCTTAGGAGAATTTTCCACCATTTTTTAACATGAGATGTATGATGAAGGAAGGTGACATACTCATACATATTTAGGGGGAAACATAGTAGGCTATCAGAAAGATTGTAACCTGAAAGGGAATGGACCAATACATTCTCTGAAGGAAGGGGCTGCCCAAAGCTAACAATTATAAAGCTTCTCTCACTTCTTGTGCTCAATACTTCCTCTTCCTGAAGAGAAGTGGAGCCCTCTTCTGGCTAGAAACAAGATGATTCCATACGATTCTTTTTTAATAAATTTTTCTCGATATCTGATTTTCAGTGTTAAAAATGTGTTTCTAATAGGCTGATACTCCCAAGCGTGAGATTAGATTAGTGGGATCTAATTCCAGCTCCTAACCTGTTCTATTGACTACAGAGAAATAAGAAATGCTAGAATCCTAGATCAAAGGGGAGCTTGCAATGTGGCACAGAATCAGCAGCATTCTCCAGTTGAATAAGAGTAACTGAGTCTTTCAGACTCAAACCCAATTCAGGAACTTGCAGAGTTCAGACAAGGAGTGCAACATTTACATTTTGTCATGGGTTAAATCACTTTGGGAGCACAGATACATTGTAGATCATTAGCCTGAGCTGTCTCTGAGATCCTAAAATAATACAACACCCAATAGTCCCAAAAAAAAGCCACAATAGTACTAGTCTAGACTTCTCTCCAAAAATGCTGTGAACCCATCCCTAGCACTAAGAAAGTAGATTTCTAATTGAAAAAGTAGACCAAAAAAACAAACAAAAATTTTAAATCCTACCATAAAAAGATAGCATGGTGCCTGTCACTGTTCAGACCTTTCAATTGAGGCCAATGTTTCATTATCCCATTTGGAGTTTTCTTGGCAAAAATACTAGAATGGTTTGCTATGTTCTTCTCCAACTCATTTTGCAACTAAAGAAACTGAATCAGATAGGGTTAAGTGACTTGCCTAGTGTTCTTTTGAGTATGGCTCCATGTTATTTGAATTGTTTCTTTCTGATTGTTTGTAATATTTTCTCTTTGACCTGGAAATACTGAATTGGCTATGATATTTCTGGGAATTTTTATTTGGGGATCTCTTTCAGAAGATGATCGATACACTCCTTCCATTTTTATTTTACTTTTTTTAGCCTCTACATTCAAAAAAGAATTTACAACTCAAAACTTTAAAAAATAGATGTTGAAAATTGTTTTAGTGTGTAATTTGAAATTTTAGTTTTAAATTATTTTAAATGAGAAGAAAATGAATGAAAATGATAGAAGAATTGGAAAGTCAATTAAAAGCTTAACACAAGAGGTACAAATTTTTGTCCAAGCAATAAAGTCTCTGAAAATAAAAATAGACCAAAAGAGAAGATAATTTTATGAGACAACAAAAAATATTAAACATAAATCAAAAGATTAAAAATAGAAAAAGATGCAAGATATCTTATTTTAAAAAATGCTGACTTAGAAAAGAGATTGAGAAAAAAATTTTAAAAATCATTAAATTACCTGAATGCCATAATAATCTCTCCCACTCTACCCAAAAAAAGAGCTCTGGGACTGGAGCCAGGAAGAATAGAGTCCAAATATAGCTTTAAACACTTAGTAGATGTGTGATTCTGGGCACATCACTTAACTTCTTTCTGCCTCAGTTTCTTTAACTATAAAATTATAAGAACAATGTCTACCCACCAATGTTGTGAGAATCAAATGAGACAATATATAAAGGTGACACATATAGAAAGTGCTATAACAATGGTAGTGGTTATTTTTGAATCAGAAGAGTATATTGTGGGAAAATTTGTCTTAGAAAAACAAATTCCAACTAAAGATATACTGTTCATATATATGTGTGTGTGTGTGTGTGTGTGTGTGTGTGTGTGTATAAAATTTATTTTAAGGTGGCAAAGAATAGGAGCATGAAGTATTTACTCATATTTTCAGGAATGACTGAACAAAGTTATGGTATATAAGTATGATATAATATTGTGTAGTAAGAAGTAATGAAGATGATAGTTTCAGAGAAATCTGGAAATATTTGTATGAACTGATTCAGCAAGAAGTGAATTAAACCAGGAGAATAATTGATACAATGACAATGTGATAAAGGCAAATGACTCTAAAAGATTTAAGAACTATGATCTACATAATGAAAAATCAAAATTCCAGAGGATTAATGATGCAATATGCCAACCATATCCTGGGAAAGAGGTAAAGAACTCAGAGTACAAAATTCATATTTATATATGTACATATATGGATCATATACACACATATTGTAGCAAAGATTTTGTGTTTAATTCTCTTTTGGGAGCAAGAGTAGGCAGATTCTTGTTAATATACACACAGAGAGGGGAAAGCAAGGCTGCAAATACATGTCTACTAAACATGACACAGCTTCAGAGTCAAAAAAGCACTATGGCCAAAAAAAGAGAGCTGGAATGATGTATCAGCCTAATTACAAGTAGCATTTTTCTTTCCTTAAATTCACCTTTAATGGAAAAGCACTGATAGTTCACTAAATTCATTCTCTGGCAAAATGCTAGGCATGTAGTAAGCATACAACAAATATTCATTGATTAGTGTATGAGGAAAATGTGTATAAATGTTATATATGCATTGTAAATTTGGGTATATAGATATAGATATCACGTCAATTTGCTGCCAGTGACAGGAGCAAAAGCAGAATTAGTCCTCTGAATCATGACTTACGGTTAATGAAAATAAAGATCAAGGAAAGCCAGTATTTCATAACCAACATTTCATAAAGAAAGGGAAAAAAATCACCTTAGAATCATTTAATTTTCTTCATACTCCTTAAGATGAATTCAATCTAAGCTTTATCAATATCTATATCTATATAACTGAAGAAAACTATGAGATATTCTAAGACAGAAACAAAAGTAGCACTCATATGCAGTATAAACAATTTAGAAGATTAATTTCAAAAGTGGGCAAGAAAATGTTATTTCTTACACATGAAAGAACTTCCAAGTGAAATGCAAACCTAATATTAATTGTAAGGGCTATTACCTGAGGTTCACCATGCATAAGACTATGAAGAAGAAGGAGGTTGTCATATTGATAGATTAACATTTGTGTTATCCATATCATGGCATTCCAAAAAACACTGTCATCACAAGGATATATTAATAGATTAAATTGACCTTATTCACATTGTTGTTAACAGTGATGTGAACTCACTAAACATACTTTGGCATCACTCAGTCAATCTGGCTTAGAGGAATGAGACCAACATTTGATACATTGAAATATAACCTTAAACTCTCTCCCCATTCTACACACCTCCACTAGTAATATTTCTGTAGAGCTAGACACATGAAGTTTTCATTAATTAGCTTGTAGCTTGCTTCAGTACAGGGAGAAAAGCAAAAAGTCTTATGACTTACTGAGCATAATCAACCTAATTAAGGATGTCATTTAATCTGTCTGTTTCCAAAGCTCTCAAATAGTAATATTAATAAATGCCTAAAATGCAGAGACATGATGATAGTTATTTAATGTCTGTAGCAAAGTACTTCTCATAAGAAAAACAACCAAGAAATTACTGTCATTAATAATCATTTCTTTGCTTCATTGCCTGGAATTTGATTTTAGGGAATCACACTTCTAATGTGGAATCACTTACATCATGAATCTCAGCTAGAATATTATGTTCTAGTACAATATTTCAGAGTCTGATTCTTTTTGTACAGCAAAATAACAGTTTGGTCATGTATACTTATTGTGTATCTAATTTATAGTTTAATATATTTAATATCTACTGGTCATCCTGCCATCTGGGGGAGGGGGTGGGGGGTAAGAGGTGAAAAATTGGAACAAGGGGTTTGGCAATTGTTAATGCTGTAAAGTTACCCATACATATAACCTGTAAATAAAAGGCTATTAAATTTTTAAAAAAAGAATATTATGTTCTAATGTAATAACTATGCATTATCTCTGGAAAAATATAAGGCACTCTTCTTTGAATCCTGTGAGCAAAAAAAAAAAAAAAAAAAAAAAAAAGATCTTATATTCAATCACAAACTCCTATGGTTTGACTAAATAATTTGCACTTTCTGTTGCACACACACAGAAAAAAGTGATTGTCAAATATTTATTCTCCTTGAGAACAGAGATTGCTTTTCTTTCTTTTTTTCCTTAGCAGTTAGCCTGGTGCCTAGTAAATAGTAGGTGGTTATTAAATGCTTGTTAACATGATTTTCATCTTCATGGTACTATGAACACTATTAGTACCAAGGGATAGTCTTAAATAAGTTTCACCAAAAAAAAAAAGCTGGATGTGTTCCTTGAATTCAGGCTCCTTATTGACCTCATAAACTTCCAAAATTGGACTTTTTAGAAAATCCTGAAAAAGCTATATTTGAAAATTTCTAACTACTCAAGTGATAGATTAAGTACACATTTCATAAGCATTTCTTGTATTCTAGGAACTATGGGACGTTCCCAGGATACAAGTTAAAAAGTGAGATATTTACTGACATCAAGAAGCTTAAATTTAAAGAGGCAACTAAGATATGTACATAGCTAAACAAATATTCAAAATAGTAATTTTCAAGCAAGGGAAGAGCTGACAGTTGGGGAAATTAGAACAAGCTACTTGAAAGAAGTAGTTCTTAAGTTTATCTCTGATGAAAGAAAGGGATTGCAAAAGGTAGAGGTGAAAAGGACAAGCTTTCTAGTCATGGGGGACATCAATAGCCTTTGAATGATTGTAGATTGTAGATGTTCTATATTGAATAGGCTAGAACAAAATTAGAATTGGTATTTGTATTGTTCAATATATTATGGTGGTCCTACAGAAACTTTACATTCAATAATGACAAGGAAAGGAGTAACCTCTTTTAAAAATGATTGCTGTGCTTTATATTTTTAAAAACAATTGCTGTGGTTATCAACATATAGTGTGTCAATTCTATCATACTTTTTAAAGTATTATTTGGTTTCAAAAAAAAAGTATTATTTAGTTTCAAAAAATGTTTATCAAGGTGCAGTGTGAATATTGAGTATATCATACCAGTTAGAGGTTAAGATCATTCAGTTAGACCTCATAGGACAGAACTTGGAGTTATGGGTAGAAGATACAAAACAGCAGGTTTAGATTTGATGTAAGGAAAAATAGTTTCCAGAAGTGAAGTGAACATGGTAGTTCTTCCTACCCCAACACATACACACACACTCATACTCACACTCTTGAAGTCCTTAAGCAAAGACTAGATGAGCACTTCTTAGGTATATTGTAGATATTACCTAAATACAAGATGATCTTCAAGGTCCCTTCAAACTACCAAATTTTAAGATTCTTAAAGAGATTATTAGACAATTAGAACCAAAAGCTTAGAAAAGAAACAGACAACTCCTAATTTCAAGATGTTTAGTACAAGGATAAGACATTTACAAGAGATAAAATATAATATATAAATTGTAGCATTGCCAGGAGGGGAAGAGATTTGAGGAAGAACAGAGTAAGGAAAGATTCACTGGAAAGGTAATACTTGATTGACTTTATTTGTTAAAATGTGTTGAATAACATGAATTTGTAGAATATAGATATGATGTTGCCTCTGCCTTGATTTTAGATATATATGTCTGGATGTGTGTGTGTGTGTGTGTGTGTGTGTGTGTGTGTTTAAAAGCTAGTATGTATAGTACCAATATAAGAGAAATGATGGGATACTGACAAGGAGCATATGGAAATGAGACAATTTTAAAAATTCACTTGTAAGGTTATATTCGAGTATACCAAAGAGTGTTTGAGGATTTGACCTTGGGTGATCAATCAATATAACCATATATTATGTGCCTACTATATACCAGGTACTGTGCTAATGCTAGGGATAGAAAAAGAGGAAAAGATAGTGCCTGCCCCCAAGAAATCTATAATCTAGATTATAAAGGATCATTCATAATATCATGTTGATTTGCTAAATGAGAAAGTTATAGTCAGCCTGTTATGTCAATTTGTTGGAGACATTAATGGTTACTTGTCCAGGGCCACACAGTATCAGAGGCAGGGCACAAACTTATGTCTTCTTAACTCCAAAGCTCATCTTTATCCATTACATCACATTGCCCTTCATATATTACTAATATATACATAATATATAGATGGATACATATGTATATTTGGAAACTGAAAACTGATTTTGTATTATTTGTTAATTATTGACTAAAATCATATCTAATCACTGGAATCAGTACTTAGAATTAGTTTGATTTAGATTCTATAAAACAATTTAACTTCTTTGTAAGAGTTTAATTCCTCCATTCCCCTGGGCTACAGCCTTGGCTCACTCTTCCCCTAGAAGAGAAAATGGAGAATGAGTCAACATGGCACCAGACAGCTCCAACGTAGAAGATTGTCTAACATAGGATTTTCCAGAGAAAGGTGACCAACTCTGTGTTTCTCCCATTTCCATGGTTCCTAAAGTTCCTCTCATGAAAATCAGCATGACTAAATAAATTGTACAATCCACATTTTAGCTCTTCTAAAGACCAATAATAGTCAGTTCAGTTTTCATCACAGAAATATTTTTACAAACTCATATATTTTCAACTGTATTAAAAAAAATGCTGCTCTAGCTATCACAGGTGTCTCTAATCAGTGAGAGGCCATTGGTTTTTATTACTGGCCATTGCTAGCCTTGCCATAAAATAGATTATGCTCAGAATTTTGTGCCTCAGTTTCTGTTCAGCATAGATTTTTATTTGCAACAATATATACATACATTCCATTATTTCTGTGTACTGAGAAATGAAACCCATACATGAAACGAGTTCAGATTATAACATATCCAATAAGTGGTCATCTAGTTTCCTCAAGAATGACTTGACACAAAAACTTAAGGAATTGTGTTCTATTATAGTTAGATTTCCCTCTGAGATTGTTAGAACTTGAAGCCATAAAAACAACTTGTAGAATTTCTAAGGCATTACAAATTAGAAAACCTCTCAGATTTCATCTTCTTTACATAAATATGAACTTTAATAATTCACAAGCTCAAAAAAAAAAAGCCCCAGGTCTACACCTATAATAACATTATAACCAACAGTGGAAAGAACATTGACTGTAGAATCAAAGAATTGAGGTTCCTATTCTTTCTCTTACTATCTGACTGACCTTTGGCAATACAATAAACTTCCTTTTATATGGAAAACAAAAAGGTCAGACTAGATATTCTGTGAGATCCCTTACAATTCTGAAGCCATTCTCCTATGAAAGTTTATACAAGGAAGAAAAAAAACACTTAATTAACAATTCACAGTTGTTTTACATATGATTCTCTTTTTTGTTCTTTGTTAATTATATAGGAAACAAAACACACAACAGGATTTTAAAGTGGAGGAAATACTTTTTTAAAAAAAATTCCAGAACAACTTAATTTCCAACAATGCACAATTAAGGAAAACCCACTTGATTTATAAGGAAATGCAGATTCCCCCCACCACAATTAAATGGGCTAAGAATTTCTCTACAGAATTTATAACACCATGCCCTTTGAATCATATGTTAGAGGGAGTATAGAATGCTATACTTGAAGTCTGAATATGCCTAATCTGCATTCCTATTCTTCTACCCAGATACTTAACAACTATGAAACAAGGGCAATGTATGTAGTTTCCTTGAGCTTCTATTTCCTCATTTAAAAAAAAAATGAGGAGTAATTACACCTATGATGGCAACCTCATGGGGTTGTTATGAAGGTCAAAAGGGATATTCAAATTGCTTGGCAAAATTCAAATGTTTTTGTATCAGATTTTTATTTTCAGAGTCAAGGACTTCTAAAATCCAATACTGGTAGCTGTGTGAAACTACTCTTAATGAATCAGAGTTTTCTTATACATAAAATGTAGTTAAAAATATCTGCACTATCTTGTTGTCAGTTTTATAAAATGCTTTGCTAGAAGGGTTTCTGTGATGCTTGTGTAAAAATGTAAATAAGATTAAACAACTTAACTTTAGAGTAGTATACCACAGTCAATCATTGAGTATTAAATACCTGATATGTGTCAGACATTGTGCTAAATCATAGACATACAAAGACAAAAGATAGTCCCTATAATCAAGCTGATGAAATTAATGGAAAAAAGTAAAATGCAAACAACTAATTCCAAACAAATAATGTAAAGGATATGTTGGAAATAGTTGAGAGGGAAGATGCTGGTATTAAAAATGGATTTCTTATTATTTTATTAATTCTAAATATCTTATTAAAGATGGAACTTTAGTTGGGATTTGAAAATAGCCAGAGAAAACAAGAGGCAGAGATGAGGAAGAAGACAATTTCAGATATTTGTCCTACCAGAGAAAATAGTTAGAGTAGAACGTTTGGAGTCATTCTAAGAATAGCAAGAGATTAGTGGTTTGCTGAATAAGTGAGAATGAGTAAGATGTGAGAAGACTGGAAAAATACATGAGGAGTAAGTTAAGAATGGTATTGAATTCCAAGGAATTTTACCTTTAATTCTGAGAGGGATAGGGAGCCATTGGACTTTATTGAATGTAAGGATGAAGAGATCAGATTTGTGCTTTGGGAAGTGCTATGACAGTTGAGGAGAAAATGGTCTGGAGTGGGAAGAAACTTGAAACAGTGAGATGAAAAAGTAGGCTTTTACAGTAGTCAAGGAATGAAGACCTACACCAGGTTAATGGCAGTATCAGAGGAGATAAAGAGGAGTGTACAAGAGATGTTATCCAGGTAAAATTGACAGATCTTGGCAAAGGCCTGAAGGCAAGTGAGTAAAGGATAACTAACACAGGTTATAATAATGAGGGACTAAGAGAATGGTAATATCTTCAACATTAACAAGGAAGTTAAGAAGAAAGAAACATTTGGATTGAAAGATATTAAGTTTAGTGATGGTATCCTAATCTAGGTGGTAAAATTGCTTTCTAAATTAAAGCAGTATGTTATAATGAATAGAGAAATACTTTGGAAATCAGGAAGATGTCACTTAGTTCCACCTCTTATAACAACTGATCATATCTCCCTGGATAAATCATAACCTCTCAGGGCTCTTCACAAATTTCCACTGTAAATTGCAGAAAATATGCCAGCCTGAATTAGTTGAGGGAATTTTCTCATGTAAACTTCCTTAAACCAATGAATGCCCTTTTATCCACTATCCCACAGTGATAGAATTATATTAGGACATATTCTTGCTCATTCAGGTGAAGTGTAAAATTTGTCTTAAGGGTATATTCTTATACTAATAATATTTTAGAGCAGGGTTTTTAACCTTTTTGTGTGTTCAGATCCCTTTGGCCTTCTGTTGAAGCCTATGGACCTCTTCTCAGAATATTTATTGTCTACATTCATGATCAAAGCAAATGTTAAATCTCAGTTCAAGATTATGGAGAAAATAATGTTTCCCCTTGTTTTAGTTACTCAAGCATTCTATTTTATGGTTTCTTAGCTTTCTGTTGATTATTATAGTCTGAAAATTAGCATGAATATTAGTGACATGCTTTGGAGCAATTTTATGTTTGAATAGAATTTAAAAATCTGAAAAATGTCTAACAGAGAAAAATCATTCTGTTTTTTTAAAAAAGAAAGGATACTAGAAATGTTAAAAAAAAAAAAAAATATGGCACCATAGACTTTATAGAAGTTGCTGCTATTTGTGGGTAAAGCCAGTTCTAAAAAAACAAAGAAAATTTAAATTTTAGAGTCTCCTTTGATAGAGCTAATCAAGTAAGCTATATTATAGAAAGTTTCCAGTTAGCATTATAACTTACTTCCATGAAAATTAACTTTAAGTCAAAATTAATTAATCAAATAATTTTAGTGAAAAATAACTAAGAATAACTTTCAGTTAAAGGCTTCCCAAAGTTTTTATTCACTAGGAAAAAATAAATGTTCCAAACCTAAGTCCTGATGAGTTTGAATTGCCTCCTTCTGGTTAAATGATATCAGGATATTTTCATTCTTTGATTCATCATTCATGCCAGAAGAAAATTAATTATTTGATAATCCCATTCAAATATTCCTGACCTTTGGCACATTGGTTTTTGATAATTAATGTGATACTGATAAGCATAATTTCACAGTAGCAGATCACCATGATCTGACCAGGGCAAGATTCAATCTGTTACTTTCTTGTTAAGCTGTTCAGAAAGATAAGCATCTCTGGTGTGAGGGCTTGTCAAGCCCTTTTCAGGGCTACTCGTCCATTTTTGGTCTTCACCTGATTCACCTAACTCTTACCTGTGGTCCAAGAACCTGTAGCACCCACAGTGGTCACCTCCCCCCATAAACTTTTTGGCAGATAGACTAAATCAGTTTGAGGATAACTGATAGGCCTCAAATCTGTTGATAAGTCATAGGGATGTCTACTTCAAGCATGTAAGATATATCTATCTCTATCTATCTATCTATCTGATAGTCTTTTATACTAGTTTATAAGATGTTGGTGTCTTATAAACTAGTGTATGTGTGTGTGTGTGTGTGTGTGTGTGTGTATGTATGAAAATACCTAATAATAAAACACAAACAGGGGCTCAAAGAAAAGTACCAAAGTCATATTGCCATGCCAAAGAAAAATCTCACTCAACTGTCTCCTAATTCACACAAAGCTCTATAGCTGCAATATAGAAAACAAGTCTAAACACCAGTCCAGATATTTCAGCTCTCAATTTTAATATAATTGCAGTCTCAGAGTAAGGCAGACACTGATCCCACTTGGGTCAGTTAAAATAGCTACTGAATTCTTCATCCACACTGCACCTGGTACTAATAAAAACTTTACTTATCAATCTACCCACCTTCTTGCTTTTTTACTGTATTTACAAATTGTTACAATTGGGAAAATTCTTTGAACTGTTAGGGCTTTTCATATGACTTCTAAAAATCCTATCATTCTATATCAGCAAGATATAATTTTAAAATATTGGAAACAAAAACAATAAATTACTCACTTTGTCTAAGAGAAGTTCCATGTTTTACTGATGATGAATACATTCTTATTTTCACCTATTAAGTAATAAAATAATTCTTAATTATAGAGTATACACAAGATGATGTCAAAGGGTTGTTATAATTCTGTTAAATAAAAACTAATAGAATAGACTTCTGGGGTTACAGGAGTGAGTTATTTCTCACTGGAGAGCTTCACAAAGGAAATAAACAAACAAAAGGGTTATTTATATGATGGATTTTTATTCACATATGGGTTGGAACAGGGGATTTCTGAAATACCTTCCAATTCTGAGATCCCAAGCGGGGTACCTAAATTAGGTAATAAAAGTACCAACTTTTTTAGAAATGAAGAAACTAGAGGTCAGTGATTTTAAATTAAACTTGCACCAGCACTAGTGACAGAGCCAGGGTCAAACCCATATTTCTAATTCCAAAATTTTTCATTTACAATATCATATTGTCTTTTGCAGCAAATGGACACCATGTGAAACTGTTTTAAAGCATTTAAAGTGCTTTAAACCACTAAAGTACAGAAATATATATTTTTAATTAAAAAATTATTTAATTAAATAAGGGAAAATAAAACTTAAAAATTTAGATCAAAGGTATGCACACATATACAGACACACCATTCACATTCATGGAGTAACTAAAAAGGTTTTTTCAATATATGGGGAAAGGGTAGTTATTGTAGTGAAGGCAACAATTGTGTGGTGTTTAAATCCTGTAAATGTTGACATTTGCCTTGGTATTTTTTTCAGCTCTCTCCTTCTGAGAGCTAAAGACTAACCTGGTATCAAAATTATCATTCTGTGCCATACACAACTGCAACAGCAGAAAGTAGGGCTATTTCCAGGAAATTAATCTTATTATCCACAGTGAAGTAAAGGTGACTGGTAGAAATAAAATTTTAAAGAATGATACTTGCTGCCTTGAAAAGGAATTTCTCTGGGGACATGCATAAGTGCATTGTACAGCAGAGAAATTGTGACAAAATTGAAAGAGTAAAAGGATTGTCTTCTATCAAATAGAAAAGAGGCAAAGACTTTTTGTACTTTGACTTGGAAAGGGAAGGTTAGGGAAACAAAGCAGAAATTGTTACATATTTTTCCACTTAATTCTTTTTGAATTGTACAAAAGATAGGCATCTATCACTCAATTTATTTGAAATATATACTTAAAATTTTAAGAAGTATTATAAAAGTATCCTCAGATGTATTGTTATCAGAGTATAATGATAACAACAGTCATAGGATCTGTCTGAGGTTTTATCAGTATAGATAACATATAAAACTTGGGTGATAACTATTAAAAGGTCAATTACAACTGAATTCTTTACAGATTTTTTGAGCCCTTACTACTCTTAACAAGCTTTTTTCACAGGTCATTGCATCCTGGCACCCAAATCCAGGGAACCTCACAAAATAACTATAAAAACTCAGTTAACATATACATTTTCACCCAGAATTCTAAGACTCCCTGCTGTTGTGGTTTATTTTATTTTTACTTTATGAAAAAATGAGTTAAGCTTAAATTAAATAAAATCTTAAGAACCTTACATGAAAACAAAAGAATACAATTTGGTCCTAGCCAGACCAGAGAAATTTGCTGCTATAAAATTAAGCATGTCACTGTAACACCAATTGTCTTTTAATTATGATTCTATTATTTATCTAACCAGATAATTCTTGATCAAATCTCTTCAGCTCTCAGTTCCTTCAGTTGTCAGTCTTCTTTCTAGTTTTTGCAGTGTTAAATGAGGGACTTGACTAGATGATTTCTAGGGTCCTCTACATTTTAAAAATCGATCTATCAAGAAGCATTTATTTGTTTGTTTATTTATTTTGGAGAGGCAATTGGGGTTAAGTGACTTGCCTAGGGTCACACAGCTAGGTCGTGTTAAGTGTCCCAGGTCAGATTTGAACTCATTGCCTCCTTTCTACAGAGACAATGTTCTATCTTCCACACTATCTAGCTGCCCCAACAAACATTTATTAAACACTTAATGTGTGTCAGTCCCTTGGTTAAATTATGGGAATATAAAAGAAACTTTTAAAATGTCCTCAGTGAATTTATATTCTAATGGGAGAGAGAATATATAACAAAATACAAAATACATATAAATGGGAAGCAACATGACCTTCAGAAGAGAAAACTAAGGGAAGGGATTAAGTAAATCACTTATTTTCATTAAATTCAGGGTTTTTTCCTCATCCACTACTTTTTCCTGGTAGCATCCTGATAATAAGTTGGTCATGGATTCATTATTCCAAAGCACTTTGTACTTTTCAGAAAAATTCCTGAAAATTATCCTCCTGCTAACTCTTAATTGGTTATATTTGAATTATGGCCTGGCAAAAATAAACTCTGGCATATTCATGTCCTAGGTGAAACAAATGATACACACTCATACACATAACACAATTTATAGACCAAAGTCATGCAGAAATAATTATACCAATGTTATTGTTCTTTATAGATTTATTAAACACACAATCCTTGCTGGAAGTTTCAGAGGGAAGTCGTGACTCTATAGCTACTGCAAAACACTATCTTGTTATTCACATTTTTTTTTTTTTACTTCAAACATCTCAATAATGATTTCACTTATAATCTGAATTATTCCTGCTGGAGTCCTTAGAGTTGTTTTAATAACAAGTACTGAACAGCATGACTATCTACAAATTATGGGATTTCTTTATACTTTTCAGTAGTTAAATAACTGCTAAACTCTACCTGAAGTTTATCAATCTTTATTTCCTTTCATCTTTTAAGAAAACAGCAACTCTGCAAAGATCAGTGTCTAGAATTGATGAGGGTATACTGAAATTGCTTTCACTGAAGTGGTCCCCAAAACAACACTAAGATTTAGTAACTGTAATTGAAGAAAGAAATCATAGAAAAGAAGATGTTAAGATGTCTCAAGTTCAGGTCATAGCTACAGTATAACAGTAAGTCAGTGAGATGTGTAGGTGGCACAACACATAAAGTCCTGGGCCTTAAGTCAGAAAGATGCAATTTCAAATTAAGCTATTTAGGGATATTTATGGGATGTTTCACAGTTGTGTGATCCTGGACAACTCACTTGACACTGCCTTATCAGTTTGTGAGGAACAAGTGACTTATATTTGTAAAAGATTTAGTATACTGTCTAATATATTATAGTTGCTTAATAAATGTTTTTTTCTCTTTTCCTTTAATAAAGGGTACTCAGAAGGAGTCAAATTTTATTTCTTGAATTCTGCCCCACTTCCTCCCTAGTATTTTGGCATAATAATATATGGGAATTGGTCTTAGATAAATTCTCTCCCTCTATCCTCCCCTTCAGATTGAATCAAAGAAAATTAAAAAAAAAACATACAAGGAAGGAAACTAAATAAATTTGAGGATCCAAACATTATTATTAAGAATTTATAAATGTGAACCAGTTCATTGATAGAATTGGGGGAACATTAGGAATGACATCCATTCTGTGTCTCTGATTTGTGTTGTACATTTTAACTATGCAAGTTCTCTCAGAATGAACTTGAATAAACTGAAACTGCTAGAATTGGATATGTTCTATTAGATAACTAGCTCCACTGTTAGACACCATGACCACTGAAGGATATTGGCATGGGAATCACACAAAGTCTGCATTTTCCCCTAGCTATAAGACTACATAAATTTCATGGATTATTTATAGAAAGGCCTCCAGGGATGTGGTAAATTTTTAGATAACCAGTTCCAATCTTCCCTTCTAATTCAATCAAGAAACCTATGTAAAAGTTCATCAGACATGGAGCAGCTAGTTGGTGTAGTGGATAGAGCACCAGCCCTGAAGTCAGGAGAACTTGAGTTCCAATGAGGCCTCAGACACTTAATACTTCCTGGCTGTGTGACCCTGGGCAAGTCTCTTAACCCCAGTTGCCTCAGCAAAAGAAAAAAAAAAAACTTCACCAGATAGTTGATATAATACTTCATGAGAGGCAGGTAGGTGGCACAATGGACAGAGTACAGAGCAAATCAGGAAGATCTGAGTTCAAATTCAACCTCAAACACTAACTGTGTGACCCTAGGTAAATAACCCTGTTTGTCACAGTTTCCTCATCTATAAAATGAGCTGAAGAAGGAAATAGTAAGCCACTCCAATATCTTCTCCCAAAAAAAAATCCAAAATGATTCACAGCATCAGACACAACAAAACAACTGAATAATAATAACAAAATAACACCTCATTAACTGCCTTTTACTTTCTAGAATTGGATTCTGCCCTTTCTAGGCTGAGGATTTGTCAAAGACCTATTTCCATAAATAAATTTTCCTGATGATAATATTCCTCCAAATCAATAAGAAAATCTCTACTCCTACAGACAATTAATCTACAATATGAGTATTTTGGATGTAACAGTCAAAGAAAAGTACTCACACATTCCCATAAACACATACATCTAATTTATCTTTGGTCTGCATCTTTGGAGCAATTCACACCAAAATCAGGGTGAGCTGACAAAATACAGATTTCCTGGGTTTTTATGATCTGGATTTAGTCTTTTAGAAGACATACATCGTTACTTATTCTCTTCATCCTCCAAGAAGCATGGTATTGAAAGAATTCTCTTTAGATTGTAGTACTCAACTCTAGAACTCAAGAATCCCAAGCTCAGAATTACTCAGAATTATGTAACCCCTATGATTTTTGCTGTGTAGTAGTTTTTCAGTGTAACACCATTTTAGTTTTTTTTGTTTTGTTTTGTTTTGTTTTATTTTGGGGGCAGGATCTTTGTTCAAGATACTAGAATGGTTTCCCATTGTCTTTTCCAGCTCATTTTGCAGAAGACAAAACTGAGGTAAACAGAGTTAGGTGAGTTGCCCCATAGTCACACAGCTAGAAAGTATCTGAGTTAATGTTTGAACTCAGGGAGATAAGTCTTTTTGATGCAGGCCAGTAACTCTATCTACTGTGCCACCTACTTGTCCACATTGGAAAGAGCCATTTTCCTTCCTTTTTCAATCAAAAAGTCATTTTTAGATTATGCCTCGACTTTCTTTTCTCTTTGTCTTCACTCCTTGAAATCTAGCTTCTGGCTCAATTGAAATTACTCTGTCTCATCTTAGCTATGCTATAAAGCAATATGAGTTCTTATAAAAGCACCATGCTCTGCAAAATATCCCATTTAAAAAAAAAAAGAGGTCTTATGAGAAAAATGAAGTTGAGGTAGAACTCTCAAAAAATTTTGTCAGCAAAATATTTTAAGAGAAAGGAACCTAATTTTTAAAAAGGTGGCATAATTTTATGTATACTGAAAGGTTAAACATAGATAAATATTATAATAAATAGTGGTGGAGTCTATTGAACAATCTGCAATGTCACACTGCTGCCTAGCTGTCAAAATCTCAATAAAGGTAGGCCAGCTAAAACTCCTGGACCAGACCTGAAACCAAGGTGGAAGGGATAAGTGGGAGAGAAGAATTAGTTCTCAGCCTTCCTCAGCTCACAGCTCCTATTGCATCAGAATATACACAGTAAATCTCTCTCTACCTTGAAAAAGACCTGAAGTTTGCTTACAAAAATGGAAATCAGAGTCTGTACTTTGTGAGTTATTGTGAAATATAATTTTCTAGATTTTTGCTATTTCTTGAATAAGACACTATAAATACGAAAGCCTGAAATTCAGGTTTTAAAAAATTCTCTAACATATCAGTTATATAGATGGGAACAAATTCATGATCTTGAAGCCAGAGTCATAACAGAACTGGATCAATAGCCTGTTAAACCTCAAACTGAATAGTCCATTCTGAATTTTATCCTCCTTGATCTCTTTGCTACATTTACCCACTGTACCTCTAATTTGTTTTTTTTTTTTTTTTTTTAAATTTAATAGCCTTTTATTTACAGGATATATACATGGGTAACTTTACAGCATTAACAATTGCCAAACCTCTTGTTCCAATTGTTCACCTCTTACCCCCACCCTCCCTAAATGGCAGGATGACCAGTAGATGTTAAATATATTAAAATATAACTTAGATACATAATAAGTATACATGACCAAAACATTATTTTGCTGTACAAAAAGAATCAGACTCTGAATTATTGTACAATTAGCTTGTGAAGGAAATCAAAAATGCAGGTGTGCATAAATATAGGGATTGGAATTCAATGTAATGGTTTTAGTCATCTCTCCAGAGTTCTTTTTCTGGGTATAGCTGGTTCAGTTCATTACTGCTCCATTAGAAATGATTTGGTTGATCTCGTTGCTGAGGATGGCCTGATCCATCAGAACTGGTCATCATCTAGTATTGTTGTTGAAGTATATAATGATCTCCTGGTCCTGCTCATTTCCTCAGCATCAGTTCGTGTAAGTCTCTCAGGCCTTTCTGAAATCATCCTGTTGGTCATTTCTTACAGAACAGTAATATTCCATAATTTTCATATACCACAATTTGATTCAGCCATTCTCCAACTGATGGACATCCATTCAGTTTCCAGTTTCTAAGCCACTACAAAGGGCTGCCACAAACATTCGTGCACATACAGGTCCCTTTCCTTCTTTATAATCTCTTTGGGATATAATCCCAGTAGTAACACTGCTGGATCAAAGGGTATGCACAGTTTGATAACTTTTTGAGCATAGTTCAAACTACTCTCCAAAATGGTTGGATTCGTTCACAACTCACCAACAATGAATCAATGTCCCAGTTTTCCACACATCTCTCCTAACAATCATCATTATTTTTCCTGTCATCTTAGCCAATCTGACAGGTGTGTGTATATCTTAGAGTTGTCTTAATTTGCATTTCTCTGATTAATAATGACTTGGAGCATCTTTTCATATGACTAGAAATAGTTTCAATTTCTTCATCTGAGAATTGTCTGTTCATATCCTTTGACCATTTTCAATTGGAGAATGGCTGATTTTTATAAATTAGAGTTAATTCTCTATATATTTTGGAAATGAGGCCTTTATCAGAACCTTTGACTGTAAAAATATTTTCCCAGTTTATTGCTTCCTTCTAATCTTGTCTGCATTAGTTTTGTTTGTACAAAACTTTTCAGTTTGGTATAATCAAAATTTTCTATTTTGTGATCAGTAATGATCTCTAGTTCTGCTTTGGTCATAAAGACCTTCCCCTTCCACAGGTCTGAGAGGTAAACTATCCTATGTTCCTCTAATTTATTAATGATTTCATTCTTTATGCCTAGGTCATGAACCCATTTTGACCTTATCTTGGTGTCTGCGTTAAGTATGGATCAATGCCTAGTTTCTGCCATATTAGTTTCCAATTTTCCCAGCAATTTTTATCAAACAGTAAGTTCTTATCCCAAAAGCTGGGATCTTTGGGTTTGATCAAAGACTAGGTTGCTATTTTGTTGACTGTTTTATCCTTGAACCTACTCTATTCCACTGATCAACTAATCTATTCCTTAGCCAATACCAAATAGTTTTGGTAACTGCTGCTCTATAATATAATTTTAGATCTGGTACAGCTAAGCCACCATCATTTGATTTTTTTTCATTAATTCCTTGAAATTCTTGACCTTTTGTTTTCCATATGAACTTTGTTGTTATTTTTTCTAGGTCATTAAAATAGTTTTTTGGAAGTCTGATTGGTATAGCGCTAAATAAATAGATTAGTTTAGGTAATATTGTCATCTTTATTATATTTGCTCGCCCTATCCAAGAGCATTTAATATTTTTCAATTGTTAGATCAGACTTAATTTGTGTGAAAAGTGGTCTGTAATTTTGCTCATAAAGTTTCTGAATTTCCTTGCAGATAGATCCTAAATATTTTATATTATCAGTAGTTACTTTAAATGGAATTTCTCTTTGTAACTCTGACTGTTGGATTTTGTTAGTGATATATAAGAATGCTGATGACTTATGTGGGTTTATTTTATAATCAGCAACTTTGCTAAAGTTGTGGATTATTTCTAATAACTTTTTAGCAGAATCTCTGGGGTTCTCTAAGTATACCATCATGTCATCGGCAAAGAGTGATTATTTGGCTTCCTCATTGCCTATTCTTATTCCTTTAATCTCTTTCTCAGCTCTTATTGCTATAGCTAGCGTTTCTAATACAATATTAAATAGTAACGGTGATAGTGGGCAACCTTGTTTCACTCCAGATCTTATTGGGAATGGTTGCAGTTTGTCTCCATTACATATGATGCTTACTGATGGTTTTAAATAGATGCTGCTGATTATTTTAAGGAAAAGTCCATTTATTCCTATACTCTCAAGTGTTTTTAATAGGAATGGATGTTGGATTTTATCAAATGCTTTTTCTGCATCTATTGAGATGATCATATGGTTTTTGTTAATTTGGTTATTAACATGGCCAATTATATTGATAGTTTTCCTAATATTGAACCAGCCCTGCATTCCTGGTATAAATCCTACTTGATCATAGTGTATTATCTTGGAGATGATTTTCTGTAGTCTTTTGCTAATATCTTATTTAAGATTTTAGCATCAATATTCATTAGGAGATTGGTCTATAATTTTCTTTCTCTGTTTTCAGCCTACCTGGTTTAGGTATCAGTACCATGTCTGTGTCATAGAAGGAATTTGGTAGGACTCCTTCATTCCTATTTTATCAAATAATTTATATAGCATTAGGGGCCAATTGTTCTTTAAATGTTTGGTAAAATTCACATGTAAATCCATCTGGTCCTGGGGATTTTTCTTAGGGAGTTGTTTAATTGCCTGTTCTATTTCTTTTTCTGAAATGGGACTATTCAAGCAATTTACTTCCTCCTCTTTAATCTGGGAAGTCTATATTTTTGGAGGTAGTCATCCATTTCACTTAGGTTATCAAATTTATTGGCATAAAGTTGAGCAAAATAACTCCTTATTATTTCTCTAATTTCCTCTTCCTTGGTGGAAAGTTCTCCCTTTTCATTTTTAAGACTACTAATTTCATTTTCCTCCTCCTTTTTCTAATCAGATTTACCAAAGGCTTATCTATTTTATTGGCTTTTCATAGAACCAACTCTTAGTTTTATTAATTAGTTCAATAGATTTTTTACTTTCAATATTTTTAATTTCTCCTTTTAATTTTAGAATTTCCAATTTAGTATTTGATTGGGGTTTTAATTTGGTCTTTTTAGTTTTTTTAGTTGCAAGCCCAATTCATTAATCTTTTCTTTCTCTGTTTTATTCAAGTAAGCCTCTAAGGATATAAAATTCCCTCTTATTACCACTTTGGCTGCATCCACAGAATTTTGGTATGATGTCTCATCATTGTCATTATCTTGAGTGAAATTATTAATTGTATCTATAATTTGCTGCTTCACCCAATCATTCTTTAAGATGAGATTGTTTAGTTTCAATTACTTTTGGTCTATTTCCCTAATTTTTTGTTGAATGTGTTTTATTGCATCATGATCTGAAAAGAAAGCATTTACTATTTCTGCTTTCTTGCATTTAATTTTGAGGTCTTTATGTCCTAATATATGGTCAATTTTTGAATAGGTTCCATGAACTGCTGAGAAGAAAGTATATTCCCTTCTATCTCCATTCAATTTTCTCCAAAGATCCAACATACCTAATTTTTCTAATATTCTGTTAACTTCTTTAATTTCTTTCTTATTTGTTTTGTGGTTTGATTTGTCTAATTCTGCGAGTGCAAGGTTGAGATCTCCTACTATTACAGTTTGTTGTCTATTTCTTCTTGCAACTCTCTTACTTCTCCTTTAGGAAGCTGAGTGCCATACCACTTGGTGCATATATGTTTAATATTGATATTGCTTCGCTGTTTATGCTACCCTTTAGCAGGATGTAGTTTCCTTCCTTATCTCTTTTAATTAGATCAATTTTACTTTTGCTTGATCTGAGATAAGGATGGCTACCCTCTTTTTGACTTCACCTGAAGCATAATAGATTTTGCTCCAGCCTTTTACCTTTACTCTATATGTATCCCCTGCTTTAAATGTGTTTCTTGTAAACAACATATTGTAGGGGTTCTGACTTTTGATCCAGTCTGCTATCTGCCTCCTCTTTATGGGGAGTTCATCCCATTCACATTTACGGTTAGAATTACTAAATCTGTATTTCCTGCCATCCTAATAACCCAGATTGTGCTTTACTTATTCTTGCCTCCCCCAACCCTCTTTCCCCTTTTAAACTTTATGTACCCTCTTGTATCACGATACTTATCCTCTTTATAATCCCTCCCTCCCCCTTTGAGTTTTCCCCTTCCTTCCTTATTACTCTTTTCTTTCCTTTTCCTCTCCCCGTTTTAATGAGGCGAGAGAATTTTCTCTAAAACAAATGTCAATTATTTTTCCTTTGAGCCAACTCTGATGAGAGTAAGATTCACACAATGTTCCTCCCCTCTCTAAATTCCCTCAGATATGATAAGTTTCCTTAGCCTCTTTGTGGGATGTGGTTTCCCTCTTTTTATCCCTCCTTCCCACCTTGTTCTGCCATCATCCCTTTTCCATATCTACTTCCCTTTTTTATGTTATATCAGTACTATCAAATTTTACATGTATTTTTTTGTATATCCACAACGAAATACAATTCTCAAAGTTATTTTTACCTTTTTCTGCATCTCTTGAGTTCTATTCTTGGAGATCAAATTTTTGTTTAGTTCTGGTTTTCTTCAGAAACAAATGGAATTCATTTGTTTCATTAAATATCCATCTTCTTCCTGGAAGAAAATGCTCCAGCTTAGCTGGGTAGTTTATTCTTGGCTGCATCCCAAGTTCTTGTGCCTTTCGGAATATCATATTCCAGGCCTTCTTTCCTTTAATGTAGAGGCAGCCAGATCTTGGGTGATCCTTATTGTGGCACCTCGGTATTTAAATGGTTTTTGGCTGCTTGTAAAATTTTTCCTTAATCTGATAGTTCTGAATTTTGCCACAATATTCCTTAGGGGTTTTTATTTTAGGGTTTCTTTCAGAAGGTGTTCGGATGAATTCTTTCAATGCCTATTTTACCTTCTGATTCTATTACATCTGGGCAGTTCTCTTTGATGATTTCTTGTAAAATAGTATCTAGGCTCTTTTTTTCATCATAGTTTTCGGAAAGTCAATAATCCTCAGATTATCTCTCTAGATCTATTTTCAAGTCTGTCATTTTAGCAAGTAGATAATTCATGGTTTTCAGTTTGTCATTTTTTGGTTTTGCTTGACTGATTCTTGCTGTCTCAATGCATCATTAGTTTCAATTTGTTCAGTTCTAATTTTTAAAGAATTATTTTCTTCATTAGCTTTTTACTTCTTTCTGTATATGTCAATTGAGTTTTTGAATGTATTGTTTTGGTCTGTGGAATTTTTTCCATTTCACTAATTTTTTTTTAGTGAATTATTTTCTTTTCAATTCACAGATCCTACTTTCTAGTGAATTCTTTATTTTTCCAATTCACAATTCTTACTTTCCTGTGATTTTTTATTTTTCAATTCACCAATTTGCACTTCCTGGGAATTTTTAACTTTTCAATTAGTATTTCAGGAAGTTGTTGCTCTCTTGTAAGGCTTCTCTTTCCTTTCCCCATTTATCTTCTAACTCTCTTTGAGACTTTTAATGGTCTCTTCTAGTGAGAGCATTATGTAAGGAGGACATCTGATGCATTTTGCTGTTTGAGGTCTCTTCAGGTTTGCTGACCTGCTCTTTTCTGCATAAAGCTGTCGATCGTTCTTTTCATCTTTTTATTCATGTTTTAAAGCCTTTGGGTAGGTCTCCTAGAAGGGGTTACCAGCTTCCTCTGCAGAGCAGGGAAAGATTTAAGCGATTTCCGGCTCCGAGGTATGGGAGTGCTCTGAGTAGAGTTTTCCTTCCCCAACAGGAGTGGATTCAGCACTGGCCAAGCTATCAAATAGCTTAGTAGGGCTGAGTGGATTATTCGTGCCCTAGGCTGAGACTAAGGGGTGAAAGTGTCACTGCCCCAGGCGGAGCCTCTTGTGGGACTGTGAGTTTAGAGCTGAGCCCAGACCCGAACTCTGCCCCAGTGTCTCTGCAATCAAATCGGCCCTGGAAAGCTCTATGGCTAAGCCGAGCTCCCACTGTGCAGATTGAGGCTAACTCAGACTCGTCCTCCTGCCGTGCAGGATCACAACTGCCCAAGGAAAAGCCCCTTACTGCGGGTTGGGGCTGCGCACTATGCTGAGATCTGTGCTTTCACCCTCGGTTTGAGACTCTCCTCGGAACCTAATTTCTCTCCCGTCTCGCGATCCCCTGGCCCCGGAACCAACCTTTTTGGCGAGACTGCAGATTTTCTTAGACGTTGAGTTGTTCTACTTCTTATCTTTACGAATTGTAGCAGTCAAGACTATTTTTGAGGCTCGATATAATATTGATAAAGAGGGTAAGAGAAGAGCTTAGAAAGTCGCGTGTGTCTTCTCCGCCATCTTGGCTCCGCCCCTGTACCTCTAATTTGTTAAAGACTTTTTTCCTGGTTATCCTTTTGCTTGTCTAATCACTCTCTCTTTCTCTTAGCCACATCCACTAACCTCAATTATATCTCCAAGACTCTTTCCTGAAAACTTGTCTACTTTCTCTCATCATTACGTTAACAATATTATCAGCAGTCAAGTGTTCCACCACCAGCAGCAGCATCTCATTTCACATTAGCCAACCAATTCAACCATTACAAGGGAAAAAGTCAAGTATTATATTTGTAGTAACAGAAAGGAAAGGAGGAAGGAAGAAAGAAACAAAGGAAGGAAGGAAGGAAGGAAGGAAGGAAGGAAGGAAGGAAGGAAGGAAGGAAGGAAGGAAGGAAGGAAGGAAGGAAGGAAGGAAAGGAAAGGAAGGAAGGAAGGAAGGAAGGAAGGAAGGAAAGAAGGAAAAGGAAGGAAGAAGGAAGGAAGGAAGAGGAAGGAAGAAGAAGGAAAGGAGGAAGGAAGGAAGGAAGGAAGGAAGGAAAGGAAGGAAGGAAGGAAGGAAGGAAGGAAAGGAAAGGAAGTTTGTCTTATTAAAGAAGATTGAGAAATATTAAAAACTAGGACATTGGATTTAAAGAAGGAAGGAAAATTAGAGGCTATTTAGTTCAGTGAACTTATATTTTGTTTTGTTTTTCTTAATAGAAGAGGAAAGTAAAGTTACAGATATAGTTATTTGTCCAGGCTCATACATTTTGATCCTAAATTAATTAAGCTTTGTCCCTAAGACTTTCTGATTTCAACTCCAGTATTCAAGCTGCTCAGCCGCTCTGCCACTATTCTGATCTTATTTTACAGTGAGAAAATAAGAACTTTGGGGGCTTAAGTGAGAAAGTCAAACAAGTAAATGCCAGAACTGAATTGGAGTTCAAATTCAGGACTTCTGATTTTAAGTCTCCAAGGACTCTTTCTACAAAATCATAATTCATCAGGCAGCTTAGGATGGTATACCTATTCTCAGCCCACATAACTAGGCTATGGTAAAGAAGTGGAAAAGGTAATTAAACCCCTCATTTTTGCCTTCATTCAACTAAGTACTTCAAAGCTGACATGAATTTCTTATATTATATCTAAATCTAAAGTCTTTGATCTAGTGAGCTGCAATTTGGCCCCAAGCAGAAATTTCTTATTTTAAAAAAAAATCCAGAAATTTGTGTGGCAAAGCTAATAAACCTTCAATACTTGTGAGGTACAAATTTATTAACTAAGCCACTAACAAAATGCCATGAGACACTTGGAGAGCCTGTATTGGGCTTAAACCGCAGGGCAAACAAAATTCAATTTTTTAGTCCAATATGACGGAAAAACAATTGATTCTGTAATGAAAATGCCTCATATTTGGTATTGGTATGTTGTATCAAAGATCTTATACTGCTGCCATGGAAGAAGAAAAAATGTGAAAACTTTAATAATAAAATAATTTAAAATATTAAAGTGCTAATATGGTGGTGCTGACAAGGGGAAAATATCTTTTAGGAGTTATGCAAGAGTGTTTCAAAAACCAGGTACAGGGATCCTCAGTAACTATTTCACAGAGATGACATCATGAATAATTCTTTCAAGATAAGCACCATCAGACACTAATACGTTATTGGTGGAATTGTGAATATATCCAGCCATTCTGAAAAGCAATTTGGAACAATGTTCAAAAGTTATTAAATTGTGCATACCCTTTGATCCAGCAGTATTACTACTGGGCTTATATCCCAAAGAGATCTTAAAGAAGGGAAAGGAACCTGTATGTGCAAAAATGTTTGTGGCAGCCCTCTTTGTAGTGGCTAGAAACTAGAAAATGAGTGGATGTCCATCAATTGGAGAATGGCTAAATAAATTGTGGTATATGAATGTTATGTAATATTATTGTTCTATAAGAAATTACCAGCAGGATGATTTCAAAAAGGTCTGGAGAGACTTGCATGAACTGATGCTGAGTGAAATGAGCAGGACCAGGAGATCGTTATATATTTCAAAAGCAATACTATATGATGATCAATTCTGATGGACATGGCTCTCTTCAACAATGAGATGAACCAAATCAGTTCCATTTGTTCAATAATGAATAGAACCAGCTACACTCAGCAAAAGAACTCTGGGAAATGAATGTGAACCACTACATAGCATTTCCAGTCCCTCTCTTTTTGTCCACTAGCATTTTTTATTTCCTTCACAGGTTAATTAGACATTATTTTAAAGTCCGATTCTTCTTGTGCAGCAAAATAACTGTATGGATATATATACATATATTGTATTACCATATACTTTAACATATTTAACAGGTATTGGTCTACCTGCCATCTGGGGGAGAAGGTGGGAGGAAGGAGGGAGAAAATTGGACAAAAGGTCTTGCAAGGGTCAATGCTGAAAAATTATCCATGCATTTATCTTGTAAATAAAAAGCTATAATAATAATAATAATAATAATAAAAGATTTGCACCCTCAGATATTTGAGCCATTGCATTGAGTGAAATTTGTAAGAAACTAAAAAGTTAATACAGGCCAGACATTCACATTTTTTTTAAAAATTACAATTTTCATAAATTGTGAACTTGCTTATGCAGAATAAAAGCAAAATTTCAATGGATCTATGACTTTATTAATGTAGGTGCTCCTTCTATCACTGAAAATCTCAATTGCTTTATATATTTTATCACATGTTATTCTTGCTCATATTTTTCCATGGATGCTACATAGCACTTGTTAGTGTCTAGGAATAAAACATATGATATCAATTTTGGATTACCAATTAACCGCATGATTGACCTAGTTCCTGTAAGAACATACATTTCCTCATTTTCAACTATTTTGATATTTGTGGCACATAGGTTAGAAATAAACTATAGACTACTACATACATCATTACTCTTTATCTAACTTACAAATTGATTTTTCAGTGTTTATCTCTTCTAAAATTGAGAAATATAGAATATAACTGTAAGAATGAATTAAGAAGATAGGCTTTTGAGCCAGGAAATAGTTTTGAATAGCTAAAAATGAATATTGTTCAATATTCTAAACATGTTTATGTATATATAGACTCACATGGGCATAGGACACATACACTCTGAAACATACATATCTATATATAGGTTTGTATGTTTATATATACATATGTAACATAACACTTTTAGGTAAAATTTTATGTATTTTGTGTTACTTTAATTTTTTTCAAATTTATATTTAGAAATGAGATAAAATCAGTTGTTAAGAATGTTGCATTTGTTTTTAAGAATATAATACTGATAAAATTAGTGGTAAAGTTACAAAAGAAAATTTAATATTAAAAATATATTAGAGAATTTTAAAAAATTAGAAGAATTAGAAAATAAGGATAATAATATTATCAAATAAGTTCAATTATACATATAGGTCATTTCTCACTGGGAGCTCTCTATACTGATGAAATTACAGGTATGATAAAATATGTATTTTAAAAAAATATGAGAAGGTTGCTTACAAATATGGTGCTATGAAGCTAGGATAACTTGTAATTGTTGTCAAGTGTCAATGTAACTCAATAGAAGTGTTAAAAAATACTGATTTAATAGCTGGCAGAAAAACCAGTGGAGTCACTGGTCATAATTTCTATATAATTTCAATCATCACAGATAGGCAGGAAAAGCATCAAAGAAACCAGACTCTGGAGAACCACTGTTCCACCACAATGAGGTTTCATCTCTCCACTCACTGTCTCTTCTTCCAAAATGCACAGTTATAGTACCCTATAATGGACCCAATCTAATACCATCCTAGAGATCCAGCACAATTTAGTTTTTAAACTGCTGTCTAAAGTTACTGACATTACCATGAAGTGACTCAGTAGATAAGAGTTCTGGGCCATGAAGTCAGGAAGACTCAAATTCATGTTCAAATGTGACCTCAAACACTTCCTAGCTGTTTCTAGCTAGGAAAATATTTAATCCTGTTTGCCTTAGTTTTCTCATTTATAAAAAGAGCCAGAGAAGGAAATGGAAATGACTTTAATATCTTTGCTGAGAAAATCCTAAACAGAGTCACAATAAACTGAACATAACTAAACAACTCACAATTAAACTGTTAATAATAATGTGATTCTACAGCTGTAGGATCACATTACACTAAAGTACCACACAATGTTACAAAAAAGGAATAGAAAACATGAACAGGAAGTTAAATAGCAAGATTTTTTAAAAGATGATAAATAATCCAATTAAGTAATATAAACAGCAGCAGATGGTAGTGCCATCAATTGACTTTTTTTTTTCTACATCAGCATTTGAAGACTTTTTTTCACACCTTCAATTTTTCAGTATAAATTATTGAAGAAAGAAAAGTTGCTCAAGAAAATATAATTCATATCTGAGAGATAACCATATGCATATATTATGAGTATTATAGTATAAATCTGGTATGGGAGTATTTATAATAACTTTTTTTGTTTTTTTCAAATATATGCAAAAATAATTTTCAACATTCACTTTTGCAAAACATTGTGATCCAAATTTTTCTCTTCTCCTCCTCCTCTCCCTCATATAACATGCAAATTATTATGTGCTAAATGTGCAATTATTCTAAACATATTTCCATATTCATCATTTTTTGTTTTGTTTTTATTTTGGGGGGGAAATTTGGAACAATTTCACAACCATATTCATTGTGGTACACAAGAAAAATCAGATCAAAAGAGAAAACAAACAAAAAAGAATCAAATAAATAAACAACAAAAGTGGTGAGAAAGCTATGCTTTGATCCATTGGATCTCTCTCTGGATACAAATGGCTCTTCTCATCACAAATCTAGTAGAATTGCCATGAATCACGTCATTGTTGAAAAGAGCCAAGTCCATCACATTTGATCATCACATAATCTTCTTATTGCTATATACAATGTTCTCTTAATTCTACTCAATTCGCTTAGTGTCAGTTCACGTAAGTCTTTCCAGGCTTTTCTGAAGTGAGCCTATTTGTCATTTCTTATAGAAAACTAATATTCCACTATATTCATATATCATAACTTATTCAACTATTCCCCACCTGACAAGTACCCACTCAAGTTTCAGTTCCTTAGATAGTGGTCTTTTAAAAAAATGTAATATCTAAGGAAAGATGTTCCACCCCACCCCCTCCTCCAAAGTCTTAGGCACAGAATCAATATGTTTAGTTTATATATTTACATGAAGATTGTTGTTGTGTTGCTAGAGTTTTCTCCTTTGTTCTCAAAGAAGATCATGAAATTAAGGAACTATTGCCATGACATGCAAGTGAATTAGATTTGAGTAAGGGAGGGCTGTACAACATCATCATCCTCACTCTCTCCTCAAAAGTCATCTGGTTCCAATGGTGTGTGTGTGTGTGTAAAGTATATATATATATATATATATATATATATATATATTATATATATAATATATATATACTATACACACACACACACACACACATATATATATATATATATATATATATATACAATTTATAAAATTTACCTTGGCCTTTTTATGTTAAGATTTTTAACAGATCTTTGTTTGATTGAGGAACTGTCCAGTGACCAAGACAAGGTAAGAAATGAGGCAGAGAATGGTCTCTTTAAGCTAGTCAAAAAATCAATCTGGGAAGGAAAAACCCTCAGAGTTTCTGGTTAAAATAGAAGTTATTGCTGTTTACATTCACTCTGAGCCAATCAGGGCCCAAACAATGACTAAGTGGGGCTTCACCTGGGATCAATTGTTAGTCAATTGATGAAGGGAGTAGAGTAAGAGATGTTCAAAGTTAGAAAATAGACCCCAAATGTTCACTTGGACTATTTGTGTTCAACCTGAACATTCCAGGCTCATATTGGTCTGATCAGCCAGTCAGATACATTGAAATTTGACTGTAGCATAGTGTTATTTTAGTCCTTTCAAGAATGAAAAATAACAAACAACCAGAAATCAATAAAGATATTGTAATCATAAGCATAATTTTACCAATAGAAATAATATTTTATAATAATGAAATCATAAAGGCAGTAATTTATAACCTAATCTAATATGTATAATGAATGTTATTCTTATATCTAATCATATATCAGTGTGTAACACATGATTGTGTTTGATCATTTTATAGTTGAGTCATAGTTTGGGGATTTTCAAACAGATTTAGTTCCAGGTGTTAAGAGAGGAATATAAATGTGTTCAGGGTTTACTTTTGCTCTGTGGGAGATTAAAAAGTTAGTGAAAGTAAAATGTCATTATCTACAAGCTGTGCTTCTGAAAGGATCTTTCAGCACTTGTTCAAGTTACAGAAACAGATTTGCGGGGATAGTTTCTTGGACAAAGAAAGGAAGTTAAGCATTACCAGTAGGACTGTGGCCATTTTGTTGATAGTTTAGACATTATCTGATTCCATAGGATTTATTTGTCCTGTAGCATGTTTGACACAAATAGACATGAAAGAATAGAGAAATACTTTAAAAGGCTTCTTGAGGGTACAGCCGTTGCTGACTCTCTTACAATGAGTCATTATTGCTAACCTCCTTGCCATATTCTGTGCCAATGACTTCAACCAATTCAACTATGTAATGGCATGAGATTTTTCATAAGACCACTCAGCACAAGGGAACAGAAGCACAGATAGTCAGGAAAAGCACCAAAGAAACCAGACTCTGGAGAACCACTATTCCACCACAATGAGGTTTCCTCTCTCTGCTCACTGTTTCTTCTTCCAAGACACACAGCTGTAGTACCAGTAAAATGGACCCACCTAAATACCATCCTAGAGGCCCAGCACAGTTTAGTTTTTAAACTGCTGTCTAAAGTTACTGACATTACAGTGAAGTGACTCAGTAGATAAGAGTTCTGGGCCATGAATTCAGGAAGACTCAAATTCATGTTCAAATGTGACCTCAGGCACTTCCTAGCTGTTTCTAGCTGGGTAAATTATTTAATCCTTTTTGCCTTAGTTTTCTCACTTATAAAGAGAGCCAGAGAAGGAAATGGCAAATCACTTTAATATCTTTGCTGAGAAAATTCTAAACAGGGTTACAATGAAGTGGACATAACTAAACAACACAAAACCAAACCAACAATAACTGACAAGAGCTACTGTCTTCCTACCCTTCAGAATAAACGATATTCTTCATGATTAAGAGAGGAGTAAAGGAAATATATTTCAGTTTCTTACCTCCTTCATTTTCCACTTGGTTTTCCTCCCAGCAGGTAGGAACCTTTTTTTTTTCTCCTTCAAATACTGATTTTCAATTTCCTTTTATGTATTGTCTAACTTCATGAGATCATTTTTCTTTATGGAAGGGATTGTCTTTTGCCTTTACTTATAGTCAGTATTAGCACAGTTCTTAGTACAATGTAGACACTTAATAAATGTTTATTGACTGACTGACAAGTTTTTCGAACATGTGGACATGAACCACAATTTTTTTGGTTTTTTTGGCTTCTAAGTTCATAAGAGGAATGCATTTTTTCTACTTAGCCGGAACAAATCAAGTCACCAAAATAACTTATATTTCTCTTGCTTTAATTAATACAGAAATGCCCTGATTGGGTTCCTATTGTTTTCATTATACTAAATTGCAACTTTTGAGGCAGAAACTGTTTCACTTTTGGCTTGGTGTCCCCAAAATTTATCACAGTACCTGGCATACAGCAAAAATTAATAAAATTGTCAATTGTTTTAAGAAAATATATATAGTGCAGTTGAAAATTGGTGAAACAAGTTCTCTTTAGAGACTTGTTATTTATTCAGGATAATAGCTCTGGTGGGAAGAACACCAAATAAAAGTTTAATCCCATCCATCTTCTCACACAAAATGAGCATATCATTTAATCCTTGACTTTTCTCATCTGTAAAATGGGGATACTGTATATTTTATGAGAGCCACCATCCTCTTTCATTTATTTTTAATCTCTAGTTATCTATTGATTAATTTCCTGCTGCCTACAAATATGCCCTTTTCTACTCCATGCTGGAAAAAAAACTGCTCATTTGATTCTTCCATCTCTACTGTTCTTTATTTCTTCTGTGTTTTGTAGCTTAACCCCTTGAAAAGACCATCAACAATAAGTGATTCCATTTTATCTCCTCTCATTGTCTTAATTCTTTACAATATAGTTTCTGAGATTATCATTCCATTGATCCAAAGTAATAATGCCAAATTAACTAATCTTTTCTCAGTATTTATTCATTCCCCTTGATCTCTCTGCAGCCCTTTATGTTGCTGATCACTCTTTCCTCCTTGGTACTCCTTTTTTTTCTCTCTAGGTTTTGGGGTCTCTACTCTCTCTAGTTTTTCTTCTTATCTATCTCACATTCCTTTCTGTCTCCTTTATTGAATTCTCATCCAACCATAAATGTCCCTCAGGTTTCTGTCCTAGACATTCTTCTCTTTTCCCTGTATTTACTTCATTTGATGCTCTCATCAGCTCCCATTGATTTAGTTACCATCTTTGTATGGATGACTCTTAAATATACTTTTATGGACCCAAACTTTATGCTAATCTTCAATCACATCTCCAATTTTCCTTCAAATATTTCAAACTGTATGTCCAGTAGACATCTTAAACTCAATTATGCTCCAAACTCATTAGTGTTCTCTTTATCCTTTTTCTTCTCCTAACTCTCTACCCTGCACCTCAAAGTTAATAATTCATACCATACCTACCATATATGGTCAAAGACCAAATTATTTGAATGCAAAACTGTTATGGGCCAGAACTCTGAAATTGAAACAAAGAGTCTTACAAGGTACCAAGTGGAATTGATGAGACAATGATTATATAGTTTAGCATGATGCTTGATAGTTCTCTAGATTCAGTATAATTTATTTAATCCTACAACAAATAATGGTTTACTAGTGATATAATGATTGGTTTATACTTAGTGTAGCTCATATAAACTGGGAGCCTCAATTATGTTCATTCAGAGCTAGAGAGGAGGCAGAGCTAGAGAAGACAAGCAGACTGGAGGCTGAAGCACAAGCCCTTGAACTCAGATTCATTCATCCCATCTCACACCATCCTTGTGGCAGGCTCTCCTCCTTCATTTGTCCTCTGTAACCAAGACTCCAGAAGGCCTCTAAGAAAGCTGCCCAGCCCCAGGCAAGGAAATAATAAAGATTTTGGACTTTAACCCCTGGCTACTCATGTGGTGATTACTGAACTGAAATGAAGGCTGCTCCCAAAGATCCCAAAAAAACTGAACCAAAGAACATTACACAAAACCTGGAGGGCTAGAACTATTTCACTTTTATCTTTGTAGTCCCACCTACCAAGGTAGTAGACACTTAACGGATGCCTTCTGATTGATCAATTGATTCACATATAAAGGAAAATTGCATTTCTGTTATTGGGGCTTTTATGTGTCCCTCAAAGTTATATAACTAAACCAAAACTGCTAAACATTCAGGCCCACCATAACAATAATCCCTTGTTGGTATTCTACATGGTCTGATAAGCAGAGATATAGCAATTAACAGATGCACTTTAGAGTCAGTCTTTAGAAAATGACAAGTTTTGCTGAATTACTTGGTTGACTACTTCTTAAACATTTAAATTTAGTCACATAGACCATGAGATTATTAAACTGTAGTTTTCTCCTTTAATTTTCACATATATACACAATATTGAGCCTTGCACAGATATTTGTGTAATCTATTGATCAAATTGTCTCCAATTTCTCATGTTTCTCAGTATGTATAATTTTTAATTGGTAAAGATTTCTTTTTAAATTATGAACATAAAAATACTATTGTAAATACCCTTAGAAACAGATTATCAAGAGAGTTGAAGGTCGGGTTTTTATAATAAAACAATTACTACCAAATATACAATATACGAGTTCAAATTTACAGTCACATTAACAAATGAAATAACTTGCTTAAACAATCCTCTGACTTATTAGAAACTATTATTTTACTAAAATATGAGATCATAAATTTAAAGCTGGAAGGAACTTTAGAAGTCTCCTGTCCAAATGTTTCAATTTTGATATGGATAAATTGAGGTAAAGGTTTTTAAGTGGCTTGCCAATCACCCAACTTTCAATTGTAGCTTTAAAGATTTGTAGATATAGCTATAGTTGTAGCCACAATGGCACATGCTTGTAAAAAACCATGGACAGATGGGGTAAACGATGTTGAGTTCTCGAATATACCAGTGAGTTAGGAGGATATCTATCTCAAACATGGTAATAAAGGTACCAGAAGTGGTATTATGGAGTAGAAATATGAAATAGATTTGAGAGAACATCATTGTAAAAAGAGTATAAAAATAATATAATAGAAATTTGGTTCATGACATGGAGCAGCCATATAACAAGACATCCATTACAAATAACAGATTTTACTGTTTATTATGTGGATAGCACAGACTCAAACCAACCAGAACTATGCAAAGCAGAATCACAGGTGGTTTTAACAATTTGCTTTTGAGGAACACAACTTTTTATAGCTCAGGGAAAATGGAGGAATTGGAGGTTAGGATGTAGGGAAAAGGGGAAGAAACCAGGAAGGAATTTGGTAACTCACAGAAAAAAGAGGGGAAAAAGGCATAATATGGGGAATAACAAGGATGTGTATTGAGATACTGAGACTGTCTTAAAGCCATTCTGGGAAAACTAAGTTCCCATCAATTTTGTATAAATGATTGGAGACAGAATAAATGGATTAATAATTGATTCTAGCTTCACATCATAAAGACTTTCTCTAGGAGAATGGGCAGATGAGAACAATTTGTTCCAATAGCCATGAAGATAGCTAAAGCAGATAAAATAGAGTGCTTAGAGCTTTGTCAGACATCAAAGACACTGAGGTAATCCACTGTATCCCAGGCCATCTCTAGTCACCCTGACTTTTTTCTTGTCATTGGACTTCTTAACTCTAGAAGAAAGAATAAGGCTGACAACTTTGTTCAACTTTGTCTCACTTAAATTCAATTCACTCTCAAGCCAATGTATCATTCAATGATGTCACTGGTCATCTTCAAAAATGAAGGCTGAACAACAATAACTTGTCCAAGTTGATATTCATTAAATAGTAGAATTAAGTTTTCAACTCAGATGTTCTGACATCAATTCTAGTACTCATTCTAATATATAATAGTATCTTCCTTTTAATTTAATTGACTTTTATAATTAGTCAATAAATATTCATCAAAGTTCTCCTAATGAAAATAATAACCAGTGAAAAATACTTCCTCTGGTAGAAGGGACAGATGAGAACAATTTGGCCAATGGCCATGAAGGCAATCAGACATCAAAAATACTAAGGTCATCTACTGCATCCTAGGACATCTTGAACTGGCCTGCCTTTTGTCTTGATATTGAACTCCGATGAATATAGAAGAGAGTGAGGCTAACAACTATATATCACTTAAATCCAATTTACTTTCAAGTCATAACATCACCCCACATTGATGTTCATTGGTCTTCTTCAAAAACAAAAGACAAGCAAAAACAGTCTCTCAGAATACACACAGATACCTTCTCTTACATATACACAAACACACACACATACACACTACACACACACACAATATCACCTTGTAATTTCTTCTTAAGCTCTAAGTGAGATTTTTAAAGAATATGATAGAAAAAGGATGAAATACAAATTTTAAAAATCTAGACTCCAATTAAGTCAGCTATTAATGATGTTTAACTCTAAGGAACTAATATTTCTTTATAATATAAGGGGATGGGAATAACAGACATTATCGATAACTCACCCTCCCAATGTTTGTGAATAAAAAATATTCACAGGAAACTTATACTAGTCATAACAGATTGGAAGTAGAAGAAACCTTACATATTATCTTGTCCTATATTTTACAGATGAGGGAACAGAGGGTCAGTAATGAGGATAGCTTTATGTGATGAAATATTTTCATGAAGAATTCAAATAAATATAGTAGATAAATATAGAAAGTTTCTTTTTGCAAGAGATATGAGGCTTTACAGTTATGTCAGCAAAGGCATTGTTTCCTCCTTTGCTCCTTGCATTTTTAATGTGTTTTTGAAGCTTATTGGAATTTCAAAGCAATTTTCATGGTACTAGGCTAGTTGCCATGGTGCATGATATAAGTTGGAAAGGAAAATGGAAAAGAAATACAAGCATTTATTCTTATCCTTCAAGTGTTTCAAAAGAAGCTGACCATCCCACAACCTGTAACCTGAAACAATGAAGAGCAATAAATAAAATTCAGGCATTCTAATTTAAACAGAAATATTGCAGGGGACCTTCCTCTGAAAAAATATTATCTTCAACTCAGCTGCTTAAGTTGACCATCTGTGAGATAAATGGGCAAGAATACTAGGTCACCTAACAAAAAACCTGAAAAAATGCGTTGACTAGTCCTAAGACTAAGGGAGGAAAGGGAGAAAAACATTTATATAGCACCCACTATGTGACAGTCACTCTACAAATATCTCATGTGATCCTCACAACAATCCTGCAAGTAGGTACCATTATTGATATTATTGTTATTTTATAGTTGAGGAGACTGAGGGAAATGGTGATTAAAGGGACTTATCAATATCACAGAAAGTTTCTGAGGAAAGATTTGAACTGAAGTCTTACTGACTCCAAGCCCATTAATCTATTCTTATAGTTCCACCTACCTGCCTAGACTACCCAGAGCAGAAATCGTGGTAGCATCTATGGTGGAAAGGGCTCCATGAATGGCAGCTATGAAGGGAAGTAGCATAAGTAGCATTACAACAGTTCTGGCAAATGGCAGCTGCAGATAGTAGCATTAGAATGAAAAACTTACAAATCCCAAGAAGAGTAAAATAGAAGTTACATGGAGTGGAATCATTTTTTTTTAATTGCCTGAGCAACCCCAAGTTGCTGCATAAGGCAAAACTGAGAAGAAAGTAAAAGACTAAGAGAAGAAATAGTCAAGAATATTCATTCAGTCTGGAGAAATCACACAGCCCCAACTTGAGGCAGATGGAAATGTAACCTTGTCCCTACTAAACTCACTGAACTATTTAATCCCAATTAAATACTGTTCTATTGAATTTGTAATTCAATTTAATTCAATTCAATGAGCATTTATTAGGCATTTCCTAAGCACCAGGCACTCTGTTGGTTTAGGGAGATCAATACAATAAACAAAAACAATATAGTACCTGCCCTAAGTAGCTTACATTCTATTGGAAAGGTATAAGTTGCATACAAATTTTTCCTACCTGGTCTGCTAGTATAGTAAGCACTGGAGAGGAGCTCAAGACTCATATTGCTTTTGCAATGAATCAAAGAAGCATGTGATTCCAGTATTTAATAGGAAACATGCTAAATAAGTTTTCTTTTAGATTTGGGAAAAAACTTCTGAAATAAAAATCAACAATAACCACATTTTTTAAAAAGTAAAAGCATTGATAATACTCATATGGCAGAGTAATTGGTCTCCTGCCAACTCTAATATATATAGTAATCATTTTTTATTCTTTACTTTCCTTTATCCCATAAATCTTTTTTGTCAAAATTTTGTTTTAGCTTTCATATCACAAGTATATACTCTTTCTCATGTTAATCTAAAGAGCAACCTGCTCTTTGAAATAGTACTTATCTTCAATAGTATCCATTTCTTCATTATATAAATTATTTTCCCAGATACCTCTTTTTTAAAATTATTTTTCTGTTATTAATTTTTCTATTTTTAGCTTATTAAATACAAAATGGATTAGGCATTTACAAATACATAGAAAAGGAAAAAAAAAAAGATTTTATGGGAAATTACAAGATTCTGCTATGTATAACTGGACTTTCTTCTTAAATATACAATTAGATGAAATTATCATTTTAATATTATCCTCATTAGTATTGTTTCTGGAATACATGTTGTTTTTACCTGTTAAAAAAGATCCCAATGAGTCTTTTTATTTCTATTTTTTCACTACTCTACCCCTAGCAATGCTTGCCTTCCTATCTATAAACAATTGGAAAAGGAAAAAAAAAGAAGGGAAACCGTCCTTATAGCAAATATAGTTAAGCAAAACAATTTTTTCCATGGCTATATCAGAAAATGTCTATCATTCAGTATTTCAAGTTTATCACCTCTCTGTCAAGAGATGAATAGCAAGCTTCATCATAGGTTATTTGGAATAATAGTTGGATATTGTATACATTAGTTCTCTAAAGTAATTCAGTGTTTTTTTTTTTCCTTCATAATATTGATGTTAGTATATAAATTGTTTTCCTTTTTCTGTTCACTTCACTCTGTATCAGTTAATATAAGTTTTCCTAGATTTCTCTGAACCTTCTCATGTTATCATTTCTTTTAGGACAAAAAAAACCCATTAAATTTGCTTAGTCATGTTCCAATTGGGTTTGTTATTAGTCTATAATGTATTCTCTCTCTGTGTGCCTCTTTACTAATGTATTATAAATGTCACCTACTCTCTCAAGGGACTTTTGTGCAAGGGAAGATAGCACCCCCAGTTTTTTAGATAAAAGAGATTGTTTCTATTACAACAGTCCTTCCTATACTATTTAGTAAATACCTTTTCTAGAAGCTAATTGAGACTGATTCAGAATTTTTCTTAGAATTCTTAGAACAATAAGTTCCCACTGTGAGAAAATTGAAGGAATAACTTCAGACAATGTGCTACAAAATTGTACAGTTTATTTTTTTTTCATTTTGTTTCTTTGGGTCAATTTCTTCTTTTGTAATGTGACTAATATGAAAATATTTTACATGATTGAACATATTTAACCTATGTTGAACTATATATTGTTTTAGAGAGGTAAGAGGGAAGGGAATGGAAAAATTTGGAACTCAATATTCTTTAAATGATTGTTAAAACTCATTGTTACATATAATTGAAAAAATAAGAAAAACTTTTTTTAAAAAGGAGAAAAATAAGTTATTATGCTGTAGGAACTACTTCCACACAGGCAGTTGCTAGAAATGTGGTCTTCTGTGATATATCTCTCAGGAGTCCAGGCTACATCAAATTTATTTTTGTTGTTCCTCTAGAGGTGTGTGTGTGTGTGTGTGTGTGTGTGTGTGTGTGTGTGTGATTTCTGACTGAAACCATCTCTACAATTTATGGGATGAGAAGGTCATATAGAGTACTGAGAAGTTAAGTGTTTTGCCCAAGTGACTATGTAAAAGGGGAAACCTGAACCCAGATTTTCCAGGATTCAAAGCTGACTTTCTATTCCATGCTACCATTCTGACATCTATCTATCTATCTATCTTTCTATCTATCTATTTATCTATCTATTTTTCTGTCTATCTTTCCACCTACCTATCTATCTATCTCCATTGATAAATATAAACATCTATTGACACCCATGTTGTAAATACATAGATTTATGTATCATGTATATGTGTGGGTGTGTGTGTGTGTGTGTGTGTGTACACGGAGACACAAATACATATATATGTATTTTTATGTATATGCATATATATGTATATATGTGACATATATAAATAAATATGAAAATAGACACATAGTTTGGTGGATTTTTATTCTCTTAGTTGTTTTTCCCTGTGTTCTAATAGATCCAAATTTTTTCAATGCTTTTCATATTTTCTCTGCTTCAGATAACTTAAGAATCAATCACTCAGTGTCATGAACTGTATTACCTCTAGCATGAACTCCCTCTTTATATTTGGGCAAGTCTATCTGCTTTCTCTATATTTATTCTTTTCAACATCCTCTAATTTTTAAAACCAAAAAACAAGATTGATTGGAAAATTATTTTTTTTTAAATAAATCATAAGATCTCAAAAAATATGAATTTAGTTCAATGCACAGTTTTATATGACTTTGAAGATTTGACAAGAAATACTTTCCATCTTTATTTCTAGCATTTAAATATATTTTCATCCTGAAAATTTTGTAAAGCAAGAATTTTAAGTTTTATTATTGTTCATATTTTACTTTTCAAAGATATTTGCAAGATCACAGACAAATCATTTCTAATAAACATACCAATAACAGAACAACTTATTTTGGATGTGTGTATGTGTTTATCACACAAAAATACACTCCCTTCTCCACTATATACAACAATAAAAGATTCCCAGCTACTTCTGCTCTACATCTCCACATTTAAAAGTTTTGAGATTTATACAGCTAATTTAGGTCTCTGGAAATTATACTCCAAAATCTTGAGTGATTAGAGATAAAATAGAATGGTTATCATCATCATCATTATTTTCTTGAAGTATGTTTAATTTGTCAGTTTACTTTGCACATACAGGCTCTACCTTATGTCCTATTTTCTCTCAGCTTGCTGAAGGAGTAGGCAGAGTTGACAATAATGAGCCTCTGCAAAAGAAACACAGCCACATTATAGAAGTCTCTTCACTGAAATTGCTTGTACAGTTTTCAGCCTGTCTTTTGAAGATGTTTACAAAAAGCTAAAATGTCTATTTACACTGTAGGTATCTATCTGCTCCATCTCAAGTCTGATTTTAACTCTTACTTTGCTGCTTTTGAACTGTATTTAAAGACTTTTAAATGCTTGCTTTTCTCATAAATTTAATACAAATAAGCAGTCTTGTCCCAGCTTGATTGGGAGGATTGAGCAAATAAAATAATTACAATGTCCCCAACAACTCTCCTTTGAGTTCTTCCCTGTGAAAAATTAAGAGTTCATTTAAATAGGACACATTTAGTAATATTTTATATGCCTTCTCTATATGTCAGTTTTTAATGGTCATAATGATCTCAAAATCCATAGTTTAATTACTCAAGATATATGAAGACAAACAATCAAATATGAAGTTCCTTTGGGAATCTACCTGTCAAGACAAATCCAGGAATTATAGCCACAATTATGAAACATTTTTCACACAAATAAAGTCATATCTAAACAAATGGAAAATATCAATTGCTTATGCATAGGTTGAGCTAATATAATAAAAAAGACAATTCTACCTAAATTAATCTACTTATTCAATACCACACTAATCAAACCAGAAAAAAATCTAGTTTTATAGAGCTAGAAATAATAATAATAACAAAATCATTTGGAAGAACAAAAGATTAAGAATAAAAGGGGAATTAATGAAAAGAAAATGCAAAGAAATATGGGTTAATCATACTGGAACTAAAATGATGATAAAGCAGCAGTCATCAAAACCATTTGCTATTGGCTAAGAAACAGAGTGATGGATCAGTGGAATCAATTAGGTATATAAGACACAATAGTCAATGGCTATAGTAATATGCTGTTTGATAAATCTACAGATTCCAGCTTCTGGGATGAGATTGTTGACTCCCCTTAAATACCCCAGCATGAATGTTACATGTCATTAAAAAATAAAATACTATTGAAGAAAAATAGACATGATGTTAATAAAAGAAAACATAAAATTTACTTAATAAATGTTTGTTTGATCAAATTAAATTGAGCCTTCTTTCCCCAAAGCAGTTTCTACTGAGTGCACCTGGTCATAACTTGGCAGAGGCCAAGAATCCCCCAAAAAAAAAAAAAAAAATTGAGAAGCGCTAAGGAAAGAAATGGTTTGGGGAAAATATGTGCCATGAATTGGAGGGTGAAGTTTTGATTAAAAGACCAGTTATAACATATGTGAATAAAATCCAGCTTAATAGCTATCAATTTTTCCCTTCTTCAACAAGTAAATATATTTAGCAGGGCCTAAGAGCTTCAGTTACTCTGCCCTAGGTCAAAGAAATGAATTGTAGATTTCCAGATATGAATTGATTGTTTTCTTCCATTTAGAAAGAGAGTCAAAAATTCAATTCAGTTTTTCTAACTCCAAACTCAGGATTCTTTCCTCTACTTTGTTATAGACTCTTCAATTGGTCGTTTGGCACTTTATTAAAGAAGCCAACTCCTTTCATTTCATTGTATCCTCCATCAATCAACAAGTAATTCTAAGGTACCTACAAGGTACCAATCACTATGTTAGTCACTGGGCTTCAAATATCTGAACCTGACAGGAATTTTTAAATAAAAGTACTATACTCAAGTCCTAGTACAGTCTAAGAAGGAAAATTTCCATCCTCAACATGAACTAAGAGACAGACATAAATGAAACACAGGGAACTTGGAGGAGGAAAGTTTTCTTATCTCCAAGTTCATTCTCTGAGTGTGGGGGCATCAATACTTAATCTAAATTATTGTGAATTTCTGGAAGATAGACATCTCTTTTTTCAAATATAAGAACAAAAATGATTTGTGAAATCAAATATAAAAAGGGAGATTATCTTCTAATTTTTATTATTCTTTCTACTACTTTCTTCTATCAATATGGATAATTAAAATTTAACTAACCTTAAAGGAAATATTAAGGTATAGAATCAACATACTGTAATATTGTAGTTTAGAATCTCAGGGGGAATAAAAGGGAAAATTATTAATAAAGGGGGGGATAATCTAACAATGGTATTGTACAATAGCAATAATCAAAATTATTAATTCCTTGTTTTTTTTAAATAGAAAATGGAGCAGCAAAACACACTAGATAAAGAATAATTAGAAAAATAATTAAATTATCCATTTTTCATCTGGGATATATCACCTGAGAACACAACTTTATTAGAATTATCAATTTAAGAAGAACTATTATAAAACTATGATTTAGTAGAAAAATTCTGATATCAGTCACAGAATTTTGACTGACATTTACTATTTGTCCTGATTTTACAAAAATCTTTTAACTTCTCTGGAGCTTAGTTGTGTCTTCTGTGAACTATGAAGATTATCCTAGATAACCTCAAAGTTTCCTTTTAACTCTAAATCTATGAGTCTAGGAAATTAAGATTATACCAGTATCTTAGAACATATACAACAATAAACTAAAAATGGCATACATGAGATAAATATAGAAGGACCAGGACTTTAAAAATACCAAAAAGGACCAAGGAAGTGATTATTATGTCAATTGACATTCTTCATCCTTCTCCTGTTAAAGGTTTCAACAGAAAAAAAGAAATATATATACATATATATGTGTGTGTGTGTATACCCATATATATATGTACATACACAAACACATATGAAAGGAATCGAGAAACTAACATGTATTACTAGAGGAAAAATTCTTAATTAAACAAGGAATAGAAACAATGACAATAATTAAATAGATAATTTTGATTTCAACAAACTGAAAACTTTTGAATGAATAAGATCAATGTTACAAGGAAAATAATAAAAGTAACTTGTATCATTAAAATCAAATATCTCTAATTATTAAATGTTTGCTATCTGGTATGTGTGTGTGTTTGTGAGAGTGTGTGTGTGTATAGAAAATTCAAGTATAGAAAAGCCCAAGAGTCTCTGACTAAAGGATATGAACAAATAATTCACAAAGAAAAAGCCCGTTTTTCTTTTCTTTGTATTTACAGATTTTAGCACAGTGCCTGGCACATAATAAGTGCTTAATAAAAGAAGTTGTTGTTGATCATGATGATGGTAATAAATAACCATGTAATATGTAATATTCTTCCAGATTACTAATGTAAACAATGAAAATCTGAAAAAAATCAGAATATGTAATATTGGAGGAATGTTCGGGGGACAGAAACCTCTCTGAAACACACACACACACAAAAATATGGAAGTATGATTTTGTTGATTGATGAATTACATCCAGTAATATGGGTAACTGCCCATTTTGTATGACTTTTGTCTCTTCTTTTTTTATTAAGAAGTTCAACTCACAAGCATCCAGACCACAAATTTAGATGAACAAAGGAAACTAAAGAATAGAATCCAAAGGAGATCAATTAGAAGGAACTAGAAGTCCCAAAAAGATATCCTTCAAAAAAATTTCCCATTCATTTACAACTCACTGTTTCTAGATTCCATTGTATTTTGCCATGGAAGTCTCTAATATAAAAAGGATGATAAGGATTTTAGTTTCAACCCTTTCATCAGAAGAGGGATAAAGCTGTAAAATGTATTGTACCCTTGGAGCTTGGATTACTTACACATAAAGCACATAGAGAATGACCATCAGGCATCAAAAAGAATCAATGGAGCTTTTAGCAACCATATGAATTTTGTTTTGCAATATCCATCTGACAAGTTTCAGGTCTTTTTTCTATATCATGTTTGAGGTTGCATATTTTCTGAACCGTGCTGGATGGAATTGACTTCATTTTTCTTTTTTTTTCCCTATCAAAAAGATACTCAAAATATTACAAAAACATACTCAGGAAATTTGGGTATTTCACAATCTTGAAAGTATTGAGGAATTGTCCTATAAAATACCTCAAAATGGGAAAGATGATTAAGGATCTGAAACCTAGAAGACCTAGATCTCACCTCTAAAACACATTGGCTATGTGGCCTGTGACCACTTAATCTCTTGATGTTCTAGGCAATATTATCACCCTATAAATTACAGAGAATGTGCTGAACTGAATTAATAGACAATTCCTCACCTGGATTTTCTTCATAGCAAAGAAATTTTGTGTCCAGTCACTGTTTATATAAAATCTCTCTCTCTTTTTTTTTTTAGTTTGTAATTTATAGAAAGCAAACATTTCCTTGATAGTATACAACTAAAAGATGATGCTACTCTATTAAGATAATTTACTGCTCATCTACTATGCACAACTTGCTATTTCTTTTAAACACACCACAAATATATCATGTAAATTTCCTTTTTTCCTCATTTTCCTCATTTTCCTACCTATTTGACTCTTTAGAGACATATAGGGAAGAAGATTCTAGCATCCTTTTTTGTTCTAAAGGAATTGTACTAAGGCTTACCCTGAATTTGTTCTAAATCTTCTACAAGAAAAGATAATATAAAAAATACTGTAAGTATTGCATGATCTTTCTCAGTATTTGTGGAATGTTTGTGGTTTATTAGTAAATAATGTATCAGATCACCAGATGCAGAGAAGAAATTGCATGGGCATACATTAGTCACCCAAAATATACAGTCTACTTGTGATCATAAAATGTTATGAATTCTTTTTCTTAAGTCCATTCCAAATATGGAAGTAATCTAGGCTTTTTTCCTCATTTCTTTATCCCTAAGAAAGTGAGTAAAAATCCTTTTCCCCTCTCCAACCTCCTCTCATTCTCCGTGAACTTTATGATTGTATGCAAAAAACTGCATAGAAAATGTCAGAAAAAGTCTAAGAAAAGCAGTAATCTCTATCTCTGTGACAGTGAAGAAGAGTTTTCTTTTTTCCTAATCACTTCAGGCCTAGATAAATTAAAAACTGCAGAGTCATATATCGTGTGTCTGAATAAATAAGGCACAGATGGGAGACAAAATAAAAGGAAATTTATTCACATCCCCTAGGAGGAGTAAGACTCAAAGTAATTATAGTGATTCTTATATTTGATTAATATTCCATATTCTAGACTATGACTGAGAAAAGGTAGATTGAAGCAAAGATGAATTCAAAGGTTACTAAGCCTAAAAATAGTGACCTAAAATAGTGAAATAACATTGAGAGGGTAGAACAAATAGCTCAGACTTTTACAGGTTTTGAACCCTAATAATCAAAAGGGAAGTTTCAGTTTACTAAAAGGTCAGCTATACCTCTACATGTGAACCTTGAGAGAATAATTTGAGTGAATTGCCACTGAATTGCTACCTTAGGTAATATATTCTGTTAATTAAAAGAGTGAAAATTAAATACCCATTTTACAAAAAATCATAGTGCCAAAGAAACAAACAAAAAAAGGAAATCAAAACACTGCATAGTCAAGAATGTCAAATATTAAGGAATGTTAAAAAGGATGAGGAATTTGTTTAAATAGGCCACTAAATTGGCAATTAGGAGGTGTTCCTAAAGAAAGTTTCATTAGATAGTAAGAAGAAAGATGAGGTTATAAAGTCTTAAAGTATAAGTGAATGAGTGAGAGGTGAGGAAATTAAAGCACCAAACATAAATCACTCTTTCTAGAAATTTGATGATGGAGCTAGGGGAAATGATTTAAAGTATGATAGTTCAAGAAAAGGGCAAGGGCAAGGGACATCTTTGGAAGATGGGTAGTCCTAAATATATTTTAAGATAGTAATGAGCCCATAAATCAGGAGGCATTCAAGATGAAAAAGGAAAGATAGATGATGGATGAAACAATGTCCAAGAGAATGTAGAAGGGAATTAAAAAAAAAAAAACATGCAGTTGGGAGAGGTTAGCTTTGGTAAGAAAGGCTATAAGATCAGAGGAGAAGAAGAAATGATGACACAGAGAAGTTTTCAAATGTGAAGGAGAGGTTAAGAAGCTCAAATATGATGGCCTCAATTTTTTCACTGTAAAGAGAAAGTTATTGGCTGAGAGAGATGGCACTGTTGTAGACATGGGTACTTGGGGTTATGAGAGAAAATTTGCAACTACTGTGGGGTATATAACATGTGACTATTCATCTCTTTCAAACCTTAGGATCAACATTTTCCAGCATCTCACTAAAAATGATTAACTCTTTAAAATATCATTTCCTCATCTCTACCCAAGAATATTTCACATAGAATCATATGATATGAGAACCTTTGTTGCCTAATTTCTCATAAGTATTTCACTGACAGAAGTATGAAACTTAAAGAACTTCAGGCTGAAAGGAGACATATAATCATCTAGTATAATATCTTCATTTTATAGAAGAAGCAGATTTTTACAAAGAAAGCAGAAAACAAAAGAGATTAGTTTGAGTATATATTTGACATGGAATAATTTCAAATAAGACTAGATTGATGGTTAAGTAAATAATTGGCATCTGTTCATAAATTTAAAAATAATCTTGTTAGGGATTATCTGTAGATTATATTTCCTGTTCAGTTAATGTTTATATTGAATTATGAAAGAAGATATAAAATGACTGCTGTCAAGCCAAGTAATATGGAACTAATTCCCTTAATTCCATTAAATTATTGCTATATAGCAGTTGATTCTCCTTAGATAATAAAAAATAATCAAATCCTAAGAATTATTCCTTTCATTGGAACCAAATACTAATTTCTGACTCAGTTCTAAAAACCAATTGAGAATAGAGAATTAAAATATCATTTCTGGCTTTGAGAATCCAAGAATTACTTCAGTGGTTTCTTTAATTTGTGAAAGATTACAAATGACCATCTAAAAAGCCTATTTGTTTAACCCTGTTTTTGTTTGGAAATTATTATTAGGTAGATTAATATTACTTGTTAAATTGTTCTCATACTTCACACTCAAATTTTGTTCTCCCACATTTAGTAAATAAATCTTCCATAAACATCAATGGACATGAAACTCAAATGGATCAAAAATTGAACAATAAAAGTGTAGCTCGTTAAAGCTTCTGAGACTCAATGTACTATTCTAGATACTATACAAAATATTTTCAGAAGAACTATTTCCCACATCTTTCAAGATGAAGATTAATTTTGTTGGCATTGATACATACAGTTAACTTCTAATTGATTAATGAGCTGATTTTTATGTTTATAGATTACCAAGATTCTTTGTTTTTTTTTTCACCTTTTTACTGTGCTTTTAGCCATTTCCTTCATTTCCAGAGCCAAGAGATTAAAAGCACTCAAAGATCTTTTCAAATATATTTGAGAGTGACCATTTAGGAGCATTTCCAATTATTTGAATTTCTCACCAGCACTTGGCCTTACCCCTAACAGAAAAAAGCATTCAAGTAAGTTAAAAATCTACTATATATCAACAACTATGCTATCTACTGGGGATATGAAGACAAAAACAAAACAGGCTACATTATAATAAGAAGAAAAACATTGCACACTTACAGAAATATATAAAATATATACCATGTAAACAGAAAGTATTGATAAGAAATCAGAAAAATTAAGAAAAAAGATCAGGAAAAAATTGTATGTAGAAGGTTATTTATGAATTCAACCTTGAACAGAACTGGAGATTCTAAGAGGGAACGGGAGAGAAGAATGAGTGAAAGACAGAGAGAGAAACGGAGACAGACAGAGAAAGAGAGACAGAGAAAAAGAGTGATTACATTCTAAGCATGGGGCAAAAACACATAGGAAATGGAATTCTGGGTAATGAGAACAGCAAGTAGGCAGGTTTGACTAGGTCAATAAAAGAGAGTAATGAGAAATCAGTATAGAAAAATAATACAGAGTCAGACCTTAAAAGTCTTTAAATGTCAAAGAATTTCCATTTCACTCTACTTAGCAACAACTGCTGGCTCTTCTGGAAAAGGGGAGACATTGTCAGACTTGTATTTTTTAGAATATGAATCTGATGCCATTTAGAGAATAGATTGGAGATTCAAGCAATTTTAAGTAGGAAGAAGTAACATCTTAGGTTTTGCTTATGTGATTGTTTCTGTTGAACTGTTTATGATTAGGATGTTGAAATCTGATGGAAGGAGAAGGGAAAGAAGCAAAGAGCTCATAAGCTCACCTTGCTAAAATAAATGCATGGTTTCTCTTTGTAGTCTTTCTTCACTAGTCCAAAGAATTATCAACTTGGTGTTTGCAATATTATGTATGAGATTTTTGTCATTTTGTTGGCAGAAACCTACGCCAATGCAATCACAGAGATGGAATAAAGAAATCTTTTAGATAATGTGAATTTTTCATTGTCCTATTTCACTAGAATTGGCTCATAAAAGATGCAATGATTTCATTTAATCAAGGAAAATAGAGAATTTTAATGGATATTTGAAATAGTGAAAGGGGGACAAGTAATATCATTGAAAGTTTAGGAAGAAGTATACTTGAAAATTCTTCCTAAAATGTTTCCATGGAAACAATTTTCTCTAATGTTGTAAGAGGACACTTTTCTCAATTATTATCTTTTTTGACTTCTAAAGTACATTGGGCACTATTGACTATCTTCCCTTCAAACTTGCTGTCATCTCATTTTTCTTTCTCTCTCTTCACATTTTCTTTTCTTCTCCATTGTCTTTCTCCCTTCTTCCTCCCAATTTTACATGTGTGTACACATTCTTCTATATAACCATATATGTGTGTGTGTGTGTGTGTGTGTGTGTGTGTGTGTGTGTGTATTACACCAAACTCTGCCCTTGGTCCTAGGTTCTTCTCTTTGTTCAATCCCTTAGAAAATTTCACCATTCTTATTGTATAAACTACTATTTCTATACCTTGTGCGTCAGCTATATTGTAAATTCCTCGTGGATTAATTATAATCCTCATTAATTTTTATTAGTTACATAGTACTTTGCTCAGAACAACATTGTAAGAAAGAAAGAAGAGATGTAAAGTCTCCATTGCATTTTTGTCATCTTTGTGATTGTAACTCTAAGGATACATTTAAGAGAACATCAATTTTTTTTTCTGCTTTACAGGCACATTCTAAAATTAAAATTCCATAGTATTCCTGCAAACATGAAATTCATTATATTAAAGAAAGCAAGTTCTAAGAAAGGAACAAAATAATAATAATGATTCACACTGATATTGCATTATACTATTCATAAAACCCTTTCATCACAATAAAATTTTGAGATAGTGAATATATTATAATTTTTAAAAGTTGTAGAAATGAAAACATAAATTAAATGACATAAACTAACTTGTCCAGGATCATAAATATAAGGTCAATATCAAGATTTAAATTCATATTTCTAATCGACTATAAACTATTCCATTTTGTGAAACAAAATATTAAAACCTTAGAAAATAAACAAAATCGCTACTGAACTCCTAAAAAAAAAATCTTGCCAAAAAGACAACTTTCTATAGCAGTTGTGTCTGTCAAATACACAACCCACAACCCAAAAGTATCTCACAACAATTCTGAATATGACCCAAACAGATTAGAGGGTATTTCGGGAATATTTAACAAAGTAAAAACAAATAAAATAAAGCATTATGTGTGTGTGTGTGTACACACACACACACACACACACACACACACACACATATATATATATATAAAACATAAAATATATGACTTTCTAAGTAAATATGATGCCTAATGAGACCTGCAGGGATCTTTCCGTACTATTTAGTATACTCTGTTTCTAATCGTATTTGATACCAAAAGACTTAATAATCACAACTATTCAGGTTTTTCTTTCACAGTAATTTCACACACACAGTTTGACTGCTGCTCTCTGATGTTTTCTAATTTCTGATGTCTATTATCCGCTGGAAGAACATTTCTATTTGTATAAGTTTCTCTACAATTCTTTGCTGAACACTACCAGATGCTGCTTTCTTTCCTCATTCTACAGTTCCTGCCAGCTTTCTGGAAATATCTCCATATTCTAGGTCTCTTCTGTTTCTAGCACAACATACTTCTTCCTAAACTCATGAAGTCATAGGTAAAAGGGTAGAAAAAGTTTTTGTTTGTGTTTAGTGAAGTTCTAGGGTAAAAAGATGGTAAGCTTCGCAAAAGATGTCAGGATATTGAAAACCAAAGTAAAGGCAAGATCATAAATTTATTTGTGTTAGAAATTAGCTATATCTATACAAAATAAAAGTGATTTGATGAACAATTTTTAAAGAGGAAGAATGGGGCCAATGACATGGATTTAGAGTCAAATGGAGCAGGTTTCAAAATGAACAAATCACTCAACCTTTCTAGGATTTAATTTTCTCATTTTTCAAGTGAGAGAATAAGGCTTAGTGAATTCTAAAGTCCATTTTAGCTCTAAATTTATGAGTCTGTGCTTACATAATTTCATTCAACATAGACAAAGTTTCTAACGATACAAACTAAAAAAATTCCTTCCCTTGAGAATGTTACCAAAAAGACAATCTTTATTCTATTTGATTGGCTATTAGGGTTAAGGAGAAGGATAAATGACAGGGGGAAATTCAGATGATGTGAAAACAAAGTATATCAGTAAAATCTACTTTTACAAAAGTTTATTGAAATAATTCTCTCTGAATAATGATAGTAAATAAAACATGATGATACTTTTTTCCTCATTATTATTGTTATAATGTACTGAAACTCAATAAAATTATATGATAAAATAGGGAATGAAGGAGTCCTACCAAATTCCTTCTATGACACAGACATGGTACTGATATCTAAACCAGGTAGGCTGAAAACAGAGAAAGAAAATTATAGACCAATCTCCCTAATGAATATTGATGCTAAAATCTTAAATAAGATATTAGCAAAAAGACTACAAGAAAATCATCTCCAAGATAATACACTATGATCAAGTAGGATTTATACCAGGAATGCAGGGCTGGTTCAATAGTAGGAAAACTATCAATATAATTGGCCATGTTAATAACCAAATTAACAAAAACCATATGATCATCTCAATAGATGCAGAAAAAGCATTTGATAAAATCCAACATCCATTCCTATTAAAAACACTTGAGAGTATAGGAATAAATGGACTTTTCCTTAAAATAATCAGCAGCATCTATTTAAAACCATCAGTAAGCATCATATGTAATGGAGACAAACTGCAACCTATTCCAATAAGATCTGAGTGAAACAAGGGTTCCCACTATCACCGTTACTATTTAATATTGTATTAGAAAGCTAGCTATAGCAATAAGAGCTGAGAAAGAGATTAAAGGAATAAGAATAGGCAATGAGAAGCCAATTATCACTTTTTGCTGATGACATGATAGTATACTTAGAGAATCCCAGAATTCTGCTAAAAAGTTATTAGAAATAATCCACAACTTTAGCAAAGTTGCTGGTTATAAAATAAACCCACATAAGTCATCAGCATTCTTATATATCACTAACAAAATCCAACAGAGTTACAAAGAGAAATTCCATTTAAAGTAACTACTGATAATATAAAATATTTAGGAATCTATCTGCCAAGGGAAAATCAGAAACTTTATGAGCAAAATTACAGACCACTTTTCACACAAATTAAGTCTGATCTAACCAATTGGAAAAATATTAAATGCTCTTGGATAGGCGAAAGCAAATATAATAAAGATGACAATATTACCTAAACTAATCTATTTATTTAGCGCCATACCAATCAGACTCCCAAAAACTATTTTAATGACCTAGAAAAATAACAACAAAGTTCATATGGAAAACAAAAGGTCAAGAATTTCAAGGGAATTAATGAAAAAAAATCAAATGATGGTGGCTTAGCTGTACCAGATCTAAAATTATATTATAGAGCAGCAGTTACAAAACTATTTAGTATTGGCTAAGGAATAGATTAGTTGATCAGTGAAATAGAGTTGGGTTCAAGGGATAAAACAGTCAACAAATATAGCAACTTAAGTCTTTGACAAACCCAAAAGATCCCAGCTTTTGGGATAAGAACTTAGTGTTTGATAAAATTGCTGGGAAAATTGGAAACTAATATGGCAGAAACTAGGCATTGATCCATACTTAACGCAAGACACCAAGATAAGGTCAAAATGGGTTCACGACCTAGGCATAAAGAATGAAATTATTAATAAATTAGAGGAACATAGGATAGTTTACCTCCTCAGACCTGTGGAAGGGGAGAGTCTTTATGACCAAAGCAGAACTAGAGATCATTACTGATCACAAAATAGAAAAATTTTGATTATACCAAACTGAAAAGTTTTTGTACAAACAAAACTAATGCAGACAAGATCAGAAGGGAAGCAATAAACTGGGAAAATATTTTTACAGTCAAAGGTTCCTGATAAAGCCCTCATTTCCAAAATATATAGAGAATTAACTCTAATTTATAAAAAATCAAGCCATTCTCCAATTGAAAAATGGTCAAAGGATATGAACAGACAATTCCTCAGATGAAGAAATTGAAACTATTTCTAGTCATATGAAAAGATGCTCCAAGTCATTATTAATCAGAGAAATGCAAATTAAGACAACTCTAAGATACCACTACACACCTGTCAGATTGGCTAAGATGACAGGAAAAATAATGATGATTGTTGAGGGGATGCGGAAAACTGGGACATTGATGCATTGTTGGTGGAATGTAACGGTCCAACCATTTTGGAAAGTAGTTTGGAACTATGCTCAAAAAGTTATCAAACTGTGCATACCCTTTGATCCTGCAGTAGTTACTACTGGGATTATATCCCAAAGAGATTATAAAGAAGGAAGAAGGGACCTGTATGTGCACGAATGTTTGTGGCAGCCCTTTTGTAGTGGCTAGAAACTGGAAACTGAATGGATGTCCATCAGTTGGAGAATGGCTGAATAAATTGTGGTATATGAAAATTATGGAATATTACTGTTCTGTAAGAAATGACCAACAGGATGATTTCAGAAAGGCCTGGAGAGACTTACACGAACTGATGCTGAGTGAAATGAGCAGGACCAGGAGATCATTATATACTTCAACAACAATACTAGATGATGACCAGTTCTGATGGATCAGGCCATCCTCAGCAACGAGATCAACCAAATCATTTCTAATGGAGCAGTAATGAACTGAGCTAGACTATGCCCAGAAAAATAACTCTGGGAGAGGGACTAAAAACCATTACATTAAATTCCCAATCCCTATATTTATGCACACATGCATTTTTGATCTCCTTCACAAGCTAATTGTACAATAATTCAGAGTCTGATTCTTTTTGTACAGCAAAATAATGTTTTGGTCATGTATACTTATTGTGTATCTAAGTTATATTTAATATATTTAATATCTACTGGTCATCCTGCCATCTAGGGAGGGTGAGAAGAGGTGAAAAACTGGAACAAGAGGTTTGGCAATTGTTAATGCTGTAAAGTTACCCATGTATATATCCTGTAAATAAAAGGCTATTAAATAAAAAAATAAAAAAAAAATAAAATTATATGAAAATAAACAACTATTTTTCACTTCTTTACTGATCTATGATTTCCATTTTGCAAAATCAGCATTGCAGCATTGCTCTTACAACAATCTGTTTCACAAGGAGAATGAACTATTGTATTTCTGCATTTTTAATATGATTGTAATTGGCAAAAATGAAAATTACAAAATGTAAATTAAAGTTTCAAAGTGTGAGAACGCTCATGTTCTTGTGTAACTAGAATGCCAGTTTTATACCATGATTGTAATTGTTGTAAGGTTATTGATTACAGAGAAAAAATTGTTACTATTTCCTTCACTGCTAAGAATCATTTCTAATTGAGAAAATTCTCTCTCGCCTCATTAAAAACGGGGGAGAGGAAAAGGGAAAAGAAAAAGAGTAATAAGGGAAGGAAGGGGGAAAGACTCAAAGGGGAGGGAGGGATTATAAAGAGGATAAGTATCGTGATACAAGAGGGTCATAAAGTTTAAAAGGGGAGAAAGAGGGTTGGAGAGGCAAGAATAAGTAAAGCACAATCTGGAGTTATTAGGATGGCAGGAAATACAGATTTAGTAATTCTAACCGTAAATGTGAATGGGATGAACTCCCCCATAAAGAGGAGGCAGATAGCAGACTGGATCAAAAGTCAGAACCCTACAATATGTTGTTACAAGAAACACATTTAAAGCAGGGGATACATATAAGAGTAAAGGTAAAAGGCTGGAGCAAAATCTATTATGCTTCAGGTGAAGTCAAAAAAGAGGGTAGCCATCCTTATCTCAGATCAAGCAAAAAGTAAAAATTGATCTAATTAAAAGAGATAAGGAAGGAAACTACATCCTGCTAAAGTAATCATAAACAACGAAGCAATATCAATATTAAAACATATATGCACCAAGTGGTATGGCACTCAGCTTTCTAAAGGAGAAGTTAAGAGAGTTGCAAGAAGAAATAGACAACAAAACTGTAATAGTAGGAGATCTCAACCTTGCACTCTCAGAATTAGACAAATCAAACCACAAAACAAATAAGAAAGAAATTAAAGAAGTAAAAGAATCATTTCTAATTGTGAATTTGGGTTCTTGAGCTAGGATTTAAAAAACTGAACATATGGAGGCATTTGGAGAATATAGGTATGATAAATATAAATTTATACCTAGCCTGTAATTTCAGTTTTAGCAATGAAATCAAATCTTGGAAAAGTTCACTGGAGGAAAAGGAGTAAAAGAGAAGGAAAAATTCCTTAATCTTTAACCAATTGCCTCTCAGTGCTCAAGGAGGAGAAAAGTTCACTACAAAGGGCAAGCTGAAATTGTAATATAAATACTTTACTTAATGAATAAAAGAGAGATTCCAGGTACCAGAGCATCACGTTTAGGTGAACATGGCAAGATAATTTTCTTTCTAAAATCTGATTTTAACAAATAAAAATAAATTGGTTTGCAAAGTAGATATGATGGAAATATTAGAAGTAAATGGGTCATCTATCATGGAGTTTAAATATATAAGGTCAAATTTAGTATAATCTGATTGTGCTCTAGATTCATGTAAAATACCTTGGCCTAAATATAGTACAGTAGAAGTTAGATCAAAAAGGATTATGAGCTCTGGTGAATAAAATGTTTAAAACAGAAATACTAACTATTACAGTGAAGAAGAAACAAAGATACCATAATAAGATATCCACTAACCAACTTAGATTCTTTAAAAACAATATTCATAGAAAATAAAAAGAAGGGTAAGTAGACTAAAGATAAGTGCCATTGCCCTTTAAGAAAAGTGATAGGGTGATTTAACATGGGATTTTCAAATCATTCCAGATTAACTTCATTTACTTATAGATGGAAATATTAGATAGAAGTAGTCAGTAATTAAATCTTCTCCCTTGGTGCCTAATACTGTGTTTCATGAACACAGAGATATCAATAAAGATATGGAGAGAAAGAGGAAAAGGGAGGAAGGAAGGGATACAGAGAGAGAGACAGAAATATATAGATAAAGTAGGTTAAGTGATATGGATCTTAGCCAGGATCTCAAGAATTCAGAAGACTAAGATGAGCATAAGTTTCCCTGACTCGGTAGCCTAAGGTCCATTCTTAGAAACTCAGAAGCCAGTTCTCTATCCATTAAATCATGCTCTCTGGACATTTTAGACCACTTTAACATAAACCATTCCCTTTGAAGTAATATTTTTCAGTACTCTGGATATCTTCTTTTAGTGCCTAAAGAAATGCAACCCCAGACTCTACCCTGAGATTAAGTCCTACATCACCAACTGCCTATTGGACATTTCAAACTGGATGTACCAGAGATATCTCAACCTCAACATATCCAAAACTTAACTATTTATGTTCCCTAATCCAAATCTGCCCCTTTTTCCTATTTGTATTCATGATACCACCATCCTTCCAGTGGTCCAGTTTAATAACTCTATCAAGTAGCTACAACTTTCCAATATACAATACCACACATATCTAATTAGTTGCCAAATTTTGACATTTCTACTTCCATCAGTTCTTTAAAATCTAACTCTTTCACTCACACAGATTAGTTCACACCCTTGTCAGTTCTCTCTTGTATTAGTGAAATAGCCTCCCAATTTATCTCCCTAACTCAAGTTTCTCCATACTTTATGGCCCATCCTATACACTATTGCTGAAGTAATTTTTCATAAGTGAAGACACAATCTTGTGACTTCACTACTCAATCAACTCCAATAACTTATTATCTCTAAAATCATATATAAGTTTTGTTTAGTTTTCAAATTCCTTCAACCTAGACCCAACTTATCTTTCCAATATTATTTGACATTACTCTTCCTTCCATACCCTGCAGCATAGTCAAACTGATCTTCTCTGTTCCTCACATCATCTCCTATCTTTATCTTCATTGACCATTTCTCATGCCTGAATGTACTTCCTTCCTTCTAATAAGATATAATTCAAGAAGTATTTTCTGCAAGAAACATAAAATGTTTTTTAATCCCTCTACCTTTTACTAGCCTATCCTCTAAACTGCCTTCCATGTAACTACTTTGCACATGTTTGTAATCATTCGCTTTATGATTATGCTACATATAAATATGCATTTGTTGCCCTCATAAGAAGCTAAATTCTTTGGGAGGAAGAATTATTTTAATCTTGGTACTTTTATTCCTAGCACAATATGATGCTTAAGAAATGCTTGTAGATTAGATGAATGAACACATGAAGGAGTGAATTTAATCCTTAAAGAACCTAAAGGTTATTTAATATTTGTAAGACAAAGGAGAAAAGAAAAGGTCTAAATATTTTCCAAAGGCTAAGCACAAATGAAGGTCAGCAAAAGATTATTTAGAAAGAGCAATAAACCAAGTTCTGAGATTAAGTAAAGAAGAAAAAAAAATATAGGATATAGGAGATGGTAGATTGGTAGTACTACATATATTTTAAATTATATATAGAACCATAGAATCACATAGAAATCTCAGAATTGGAAAGAATCAAAGATCTTTATAATCAAATCTATTTCACAGCAAAAATCTAGCATACAAATATCACAAATATTCATCTAACTTCCTCTAAAAGACCTTTTGTTCTGAGAATTCATTACCTCCTCCAATGGCCCATTCTATTTTAGGGATTGCTTTGCTAAAAAGTTGTTTTTTTCTTAATTTGCATCAACATTTTAATCCCTTTAACTTTCACCCATTAATCCTACTAGTTCTGCCCTTTGGAGACAAAGGAAACAAATCTAATTTCTATGAAAGAGGTTTTTTAAACATTTCTTTTTTTTTTTAACTTTGGCTAGATTTTTTCCATGTTTTTCTTTTTAAAGTTAGGAGCTTTTGATTTTTTTTTATATATATTTTTACTTTGCCCTTGTGTGAAGAAGTTGTGAATGCAGTTAAAATTCAAGAGCATGTTTCTCTTTTCTTTTTTTTCTTTTTTTTTTTTTTTTTTTTTGTTTATACATATTCTATTAGCTGAAAGAAAAACTCTAGGGACTTTAATCTTCTGCAGATCCACAAGACCATTCAGGTACTGCAGGCACCTTCACACTAGCATACTAAAATACCTGAGGGTTCACATAGGCACTATTATTCACATAAGTCACTGAGAGGAACTAGAATTCTAATGACAAGATATAGCATACCATTTTATACTCCACAAGGAAGAAATTCTGTTTCTGAATGAAAAATACTTTTCATTCTAAGGGAAACACCATTCTAAGGAAAACACCAATTAAAGTCAGTATCTTTCCTTATTTGCTATATTGCAAATAAAGATCTAGAAGGTAATCATGTCCAAACTTACTGCATAAATAGCTTCAGTGAAGAATGCTGATTGGAAATGTCTGTTTTGTATTGCTATTTATTCTTCACTAGGCTAGATTCATCTTCTTGCTGTTATTAAGATAATGACACATCTCTCAATTCATGACTATTCTCTATACTAAAATAGGAAACCAATATATGTTAGTTAACATCCTTTGTAGAATCTGAAGTAACTACAATATTTTGAGGGGGGAAGCAGATGATGAAGTTTTCTCTTTTTTGTTATTTAACTGAAGTACATGTATCATCATGTTTCCCTACTCTAGGGATAATATTATTGATGTTAATTAATTATTAATATTAATAGTTAATAATAATTAATAATAAAAGATAAAATAACCTCCCAATCAGCTAAAAGAATCCAGGCATCTCTGATGATCACTTTGTTTTTTGTAGTCAGATATACTGGGTAGTTTTCTCATATAATTTTTTTACATTATACTTTTCAGGTTTTTTCACTTCTTGTTTTGCTTTGGGATCTATAATCTTAATATTATCTATATGCATTCTGCCTTAAATATTGTATTGAAAATAAATGTGAATAACATATTGAAAGACAAAGGAAAACTATTTGTGTAAAATTTGATAACAAAACAATTTGGAACTATGTCCAAAGAATTATTCAAATTGGGCATACCCTTTGATTCAGGAATGTTTCTACCTGTCTTATATCCCAAAGAAATCTTAAAGGAGGGAGAGGGACCCACATGTGCAAAAATGTTTGTGGCAGCTCTTTTTGTAGTGGCAAGAAATTGAAAACTGAGTGGATTCCCATCAATTGGAGAATGGCTGAATAAATTAGGGTATATAAATGTTATGTAATATTATTGTTCTGTAAGAAACAATCAGTAGGATGATTTCAGAGAGGCCTGGAGAGACATGAACTGGTGCTATTTGAAATGAGCAGAACCAGGAGATCATTGTATATGGCAATAACAAGATTATACAGTGATCAATTCTGATGGGCATGGTTCTCTTCAACAATGAGATGATTCAGACCAGTTCAAGTGGTCTTGTGATGAAGAGTGCCATCTATACCCAGAGAGAAGACAATGGGAACTGAGTGTGGATCACAACATAGCATTTTCTCTCTTGTTGTTCACTTGCATTTTATTTTCTTCTCAATTTTTTCTGGTTTGATTTGATTTTTCTTGTGCAGCAAGATAATTGTATGAATATGTATACATATATTGGATTTAACATATATTTCTATCATTTTTAATATATATTGAATTATTTGCAATCTAGGAAAGAGAGGATGAGAGGGTTGGAACACAAGATTTTGCAAGGGTTAATGTTGAAAAATTATCCATGCATATGTTTTGAAAAACAGAATGCTTTAGTAAAGAAAAAAGTAAAATGTTCAATTACAGATTCTTCCCCCTTACTCCTCACACCTCTCCCAATGATGAATGCAAAAAAAATCCATAAATATCATATTAAAAAAAAAACTAAATACAGCCCAAAAAATCCATGAAAAAAAAAGTAATAAAGTATGCTTTGGTCTGTATTCATTCACAATCCATTTTTTCTCTGGATATAAATAGTATTTTTCATCATAAATTCTTTGGCATACTCTTAGATTATTGTTTTTCTGATTATCCAAAGTCATTTACAGCTGATCATCACACAGATTTGCTGTTATTATATACAGAGCACCTTTCACTTTGCTTGAGTTTATGGAAGACTTTGCAGGTTTTTCTGATAATATCCTGCTCATCATTTCTTATAGAATAATAATAATCTTTTGACCAGTTCTGATGGATCAGGCCCTCCTCAGCACCGAGATCAACCAAATCATTTCTAATGGAGCAGTAATGAACTGAACTAGCTATGCCCAGAAAAAGAACTCTGGGAGATGACTAAAAACCATTACATTGAATTCCCAATCCCTATATTTATGCACACCTGCATTTTTGATTTCCTTCACAAGCTAATTGTACAATATTTCAGAGTCTGATTCTTTTTCTACAGCAAAATAACGTTTTGGTCAGGTATACTTATTGTGTATCTAATTTATATTTTAATATATTTAACATCTACTAGTCATCCTGCCATCTAGGGGAGGGGGTGGGGGGGGTAAGAGGTGAAAAATTGGAACAAGAGGTTTGGCAATTGTTAATGCTGTAAAGTTACCCATGTATATATCCTGTAAATAAAAGGCTATTAAAAAAAAAGAATAATAATAATCTTTCATAATCCCATACTATAGTTTATTCAGTGAGTCATTCCCCAATTTATGGGCATACCCTCAATTTTTATTTCTTTTCACTGAGAAAAAAAAGATGATATAAATATTTTTATACATATAAGTTTTTTTTCCCTTTTTTTCAAAATCTCTTTTGGAATTCATGCCTACTAGTGACATTATATCAAAAATATGCATGATTTTATAACCTTTGGGGCACTGATAATTTATTTTGATCATTTATCAAGTGGGTAATGGCTCTTTTTATAGATTTAACTCAGTTCCCTATACATTATACTTTAACTATAGTTCCCTATACTTTTGAGAAGTGAGAGAAGTTTTCTTTATCAGAGAAACTTACTTCAAAATTCTTTTCATAATTACTATTGCTAACTATATTTCCCCTATTTATTCTATTCTCTCTTTTCTTCCATCCTCTCCTTTCTCAAAAGTGTTTTGCTTCTGACCAGTCTTTCCCCCAATATACTCTCTCTTCTATCACTCTCCCTATTTCTTGTATCCTCTTCCCCTCCTATTTCATATTGAGTGTGTATATTATTTCTTCTTTGAGCCTATTCTGATTAGAGTAAGACTCACACACTCCTCCTCTTCTCTCCTTCTTCCTTTCCATTGTAAAAGTTTTTTTCTTGTATCATATGGCAGATAATTTACACCATTCCACCTCTCCTTTTCCTTTTCTCTCAGCACATTCTTTTCTCACCCCCGAATTTATTTTATTTCTTAGATTTTATCTTTTCATATTCAACTTTCCTCTGTACTCCTTCTAATTGTCACAATACAAGAAAGTTCTTATGAACTAAAAGTACCATCTTCCCATGTAGTAATGAAAAGAGGTAAACTTTATTAAGTCCCTTGATTTCGCTTTTTTTAAGTCTCTCCTTATGCTTCTCCTGAGTCCTATATTTGAAAGTGAACTATTCAGCTCTGATCTTTTTTATCATGAATGCTTGAAAATCCTCTATTTATTAAATGTCTACCTTTTCTCCTGGAGGACTATACTTAGTTTTGCTGGATATATGATTCTTGGTTGTAATTCTAACTTCATTGCTCTTTGGAATATCATATTCTAAGTCTTCTGATTCTTTAATTTATAAGTTGCTAAATCTTGTGTTATCCTGACTGTGGCTCTGCTATACTTGTTTTTTTCCCCTGAATGCTTGCAATATTTTCTCCTTGAGCTGGAAGTTCCAGAATTTGGCTACAATATTCCTGGAAGTTTTCATCTTGGTATCTCTTTCAGAAGGTAATTGGTGGATTCTTTTAATTTCTAATCTATCCTCTGGTTCTGAAATATCAGAACAGTTTTCCTTGATAATTTCTTGAAAGATGATGTCCATGATTTTTTTAAAAATTATAGCATTCAGGTAGACCAGCAATTTTTAAATTATCACTCCTACATCTATTTTTCTTATCACTTGTTTTTACAGTGATATATTTCACATTGTTTTCTATTTTTTTCATTCTTTGTTTTGATATTTGTTATTTCTTATAAAGCCATTAGCTTCCATTTGCTCAATTCCAATTTTAAGGAATTTTTTTCTAGTGAGCTTTTATACGTTTTTCCCCATTTGGTCAATTTTGCTTTTTAAGACATTCTTCTAATTAGTTTTCTGTATTTCCTTTTGCATCATATCCATTTCTATTCCCAAATTTCCCTCTACCTCTCCTACTTGATTTTCAAAATCCATTTTGAGCTCCTCCATGGCCAGAAACTAATTCTTATTTTTCTTGGAGGCTTTGAATATAGGAATTTTTGACTTTATTAATCATCTTTTTAGTATGTATTTTGATCTTTCTTGTCATCGTGGTAACTTTCTATGGTGAGAATCTTTTCCTATTATTTACTCATTTTCCCAGGCTATTACTTGGCTTTTTAAACTGTTATTAAAGTAGGACTCTGTTTCCAGGATGGAGGATGCAGTGTCTCAAACTATAGGGGGAGAGGAGGTTGCAGCTATTTTCAAAGATCTTTCTAGAAATCTGTACTGTGAGCCAGCACTGATATCCAGATCTTATTATGAACAAAGCAACATATTTCTGCCCCAATGCCAACAAAGAGTCTCCTATATTGTCCTTCTAACCAGTTGTCCACCCCCCCTTATCTGAAAACTGAAATCTCTGGAAACTGCTATGGTTGCTGCTACTGTCATGGGTCAGTGTTGCTGCTGTGGTCACTGCTGTTCCACACTGCTGCTGCAGATGCTATTGATTCATTGGCTCCCAAAGCCTGAACCTAAACTGGGCTTCCCTCACACCTTAGTGCACCAAATCTTTTCTACTAAGTTGGTCCTTGGTCCCTGTGGATTGAGAGGTCTGGAGATTGTTGCCATTGCTGCAGATTCAGAGAACCCATAGCCTATTATTAGTTCTCTGGGCACTCTAGGCCTGCTCCAGTATAACAGACCCCTCTTGCTGACCTTTTAAGCCATTTTGGCTGGAAAATTTTTCTACTTTGTCTTTTTATGAGTTGTGATGCTCTAAAATTTGTTTAGAGTCATTGTTTCAAGGTATTTGGTGGGTTCTGGGGGAGAATTCGATTGAATCCCTATCTTTACTCACCACATTGGCTCCTCTCCCAGAATTTTCCAAATGTTCACAAGGACACAAAGAATAAAAGCAGAAGTCAAGTTGAAGGGATAGTGAAGAAACAGAACTGAAACATCATAGACTAAGCCTCAGCACACATAATTTAGTATGAATCAATGTTTTGTAGACATAATTATAAAATTGGTATATAAAAAGAGAGAGAATGAAATGTGTCATATCCTTTAATCAAATTAAGAATTAACTCTAAAGGAAAAATAAACCTTGTATTTTCTCAGGAACAAGTGATCTGCAGGAGAATTAATGAGGAAGCAAAGGGTAGGATTGAAAAAGAAGAGAAGGGATTGGTGAATCTTATTTTGGTAGCCAGAAGTATCACTGATGAATTGTTCCATGGTGGGAAGACATCTTATATGAATAGGATATAGTTTATCTCTTATCTAATAGCTTTCATACACACTATGCTTAGTTACATAATTAATTTCCTAAATTTAACATTTCATTTTACATCTCTATGAATTTCCTAACCTTCCTCTCTCAGAATACTTCTCTTCCATTCAAAATATAGTTTTTCTATTACCTTCACTAAAATCTTCTCTAGTGCCCTAGCTATTAGGTCTGTTTATGTTGTAGCTCCCAGATAAAAATGTCAGTCTTTGAGGGCATATACACAATGATCTTTTATATCTTTGTGTCCATAGTTCCCAACACAGAATCTGGAAGAAAAGAAAAAAGCTTTCAATGTTTGCTGAGTTGAAATATGTATATCCTTTGAGTAATAAAAAACAATCAATTATCAATGATAGTGAATATTTACTGTTGCTAGTTTCCTTGGTCAAGTAGAATGTAAGTGAAAAAAGCCTCCAAGTTTGATCAATTATCAGCTGATCAGCTGAGCTAACCAAGATACAAGAGATGCAATCACATAGAATATTGTTCTGATACAGAGCAAGACATCACTTGTTTAAATATGTCCATGCTAGTATGACTGACATTGATTTAACTTGGACAAAGTACTTGGATTTTTTTAGAAGTAGTAATAAAAAAAAATAACAGTGGTTGATTAGAATTTATATCAGGTTTCTTTATATGGAGTATGTAAAATGCTAAAATCTTCTGTGAACAGGAAAAAATATGACTATTGAATTATGGAAGGGCAACAGAGAAAGAAAATTGATTATACATTTGAATTAAGAATTTATTGCTCCTCTGAATTTGGTAATTATGGAATTAGTTTTTAGAATAAAATGTTCTAGACAATTTATCTTATGCAGAATAAGTATAGCATGATACATTTTAGTGTTAAATTAATTGTGGTGAAGGATTATGCAAATTTGGTAAATTATACATTAAGGCTTTGAGTTTTCTAGTGTGAAGCATTTGTTCCTACAAAGATAGCAATATGAACCTATTCTCATACAAGAAAATGTATCACTCAATGCCAACAGGTATTTTCTGCAGTTTTTTTTCTTTGGGTTAAATAATTAGAATTGCTTACAGCATAAAATTGTTAAATCTGGATTTTATTTATTGCTAATAATAATGAAAAAGAATTTGCCTTTGATCATTTTAATGGAGATTATTTCACCATTTGGAATTCATTAGTCACCCAACCTGTATCAAGCCCAGTATCTACAGCCATAGGCTGGGAAACCAAACTTCACTGGTCTACAACCTGAAACTGCTCCTTCAAATGTGCTGCCTTGCCTTCTTAGGAGACATACTTATTGAAGACCTAAAAGAGGATTTTCTTGACATCAAAGTACTTGGCATTGTTAAATGGTTCAAAATTCAAAACACATGTTTTGTTACTGAGGAAATAATTCTAATGAAGATGCCTTACTATCTTGCTTGTTACTAGAGGGACTAAGGACTCTGGGCCTTTCTAACTGTCCTGAAGCTCTCTAGATATAATGTTTCCCATATTCAAATATGGACTTCTTGAGAGAAAAGACATTGTCTCTTATATTTTTCCTTTAATACCCAGTATGTATCATAGTGCTTGGCAATTAGGAAGCACTTAATAAATGCCTTTTCATTCATTCATTCATTTAAATTGTCAATAATAAACTGAATTAATTACAAGTGATGACAAAAATCTCTTCTTCTATGAAGAGATGAGACATGAAAAGATAAATGCCCTGTTAATTTGATATGATCAGTTTTGTCAGGTTTCTGGATGTACTCACTACTGACAATCAAAGTGGGAGTTATAGGGTCTTTTCCATCTATAAAATATGGAATTCCCCTCTGTGACTCTTAACTTTGTTCTTTTTACATCTCCTACAGCCCTAATCCTTTTCTCTCTCCTGTTGTAGTACTTTTTCAAATGATCCCATCTAATTTTATGAAGTCCTTCCTCATTTTCCCAATTTATCACCTTTGTTCGGGTCTTTCTTTTCTCTCTTTATATTCTGGACCCCATTGCAATTCACTATTCTTTTCCTTTTACTCTGCTAACTCTAAACCTTAAGGTATTCCACCATACCACCTTAAAGTTTCTCAGCTTCTACTCCCAAAGGAATATCCAAAGATTGTTTTTAAAAGTCATAAAATTAAGAAAAAATCATAAAGTTTTATAGCCTGAGTCAACTATAAATTTATGTTACCAGAGTTCAACTGGGCCATTTGATATTTTTCTAATTGATGATATCTGACTATGTGTGGAAAGTGTTTTGTACTTGTGTTCATATAGTTCCTGACTTTGCCTTGGCAGATAGACTTCCAAATATTTTATATTTCTGATAGTTATTTTAAATAGAATTTCTCTTTGTATTTCTTGCTGTTGGACTTTGTTAGTAATATATAAATATGCTGATGATTTATGAGGATTTATTTTATATCCTGCAACTTTGCTAAAGTTATTATTTTTTTTTATTCTGGTAGTTTTTTAATCGATTCTCTAGGATTGTTTAAGTATATCATCATATTATCTGTAAATAATGATAAGTTGTTTTCCTCATTACCTACTTCAGTTCCTTTAATCTCCTTTCTTCTCTTGTTGCCAAAGTTAACAAAATACAATAATTGTAATGGTGATAGTGGGCAACCTTGTTTCATCCCTGATTTTATTGGGAATGGGATCTAGTTTGTCCTCATTACATTTGGTACTTATTGATGGTTTTAAAGAGATCCTACTGATCATTTTAAGGAAAACTCCACTTATTCCTACATTTTCTAGTGTTTTTTTTTAAATAGGAATAGGTATTGGATTTTATCAAATGCCTTTTCTGCATGTAGTGAGATAATCATATAATTTTCACTAATTTGATATTGATATAGTCAATTATGCTAATAGTTTTTTTTAATAATGAACCAATCCTGCATTCCTGGTGTAAATCCTTCTCTATGGTGGTATATTATCCTGGAGATTACTTTCTGTAACCTCTTTGCTAATATTTTATTTAAGAATTTTGCATCAAAATAATGGTTTGGACGTGTATACTTATTTTGTATTTAATTTATGCTCTAATATATTTAGCATGTATTGGTCATCCTGCCATCTAGGGGAGGGGGTGGGGGGAAGGAGGGGAAAAATTGGAACAAAAGGTTTAGCAATTGTCAATGCTGTAAAATTACACATGCACATAACTTGTAAATAAAAAACTATTAAAATTTTTAAAAAGAATTTTGCATCAATATTCACTTGGAAAATTAGTCTATAATGATCTTTCACTGTTTTCACTCCAGCTAACTTAGTTATCAGTACTATATCTGTGTCATAAAAGGAATTTCGTAGGACTCCTTTCCCTATTTTTTCAAATAGTTTTCAAAATATGGGAATTAATTGTTCTTTAAATGTTTGGTAGAATTCACATGTAAATCCATCTGGCCATGTAAAAATTTTCTTAGGGAATTGATTAATAGCTTGTTCTGTTTCTTTTTCTAAAATGGAACTATTTAAGCAATTAATTTCTTCTTCTATTAATCTGGGCATTCTATATTTTCGTAGGTATTCCTCAATTTCACTTAGGTTATTATATTTATTGACATATAGTTGAGCAAAATAACTCCTAATTACTGTTCTAATTTTCACTTCTTTGGTGGAAAGTTCTCTTTTTTTTCATTTTTGAGAGGAACAATTTGATTTCTTCTTTCCTTTATTTAATCACATTAACTAAAGGCTTATCTATTTTGTCAGATTTTTTGTCATAAAACCAACTCTTAGTTTTATTTATTAATTAAATATTTTTCTTACTTTCAATTTTATTAATCTCCCCTTTCATTTTCAAAATTTCAAATTTGATATTTAGTTGGGTTAATTTGTTCTTTTTCCTAGATTTTTAGTTGCAAGCAATTCATTGATCCTCTTTTTTTCTATTTTATGCAAGTAAACATCTGGAGACATAAAATTCATGGGAGAGTTCATCCCATTCACATTCACAGATAAAATTACTAAATGTATTTTCTGCCATCTTATTTACCGCCAATTAAATTTTCTCCTTCCTTTCCCTCTTCCCCTCCTCCCCAGTATTTTGTCACTGATTAACCCCTCCTTCAAACACCCCTCTCATTTTGCCCTTTTACCTTTCTTATACCTTTCCCCTTCTTCTTCTCTCCTCCCTTCTATTAACTACCCATCTTCCTTTCCTTCTTCCCTTCTTACTTCCCTATGGGTGAAACAATCTTCTCTGTGAAGCTAAATATGTCTGATATTCTCTCTTTGGGCTAAAACTGAGTAAGATTCTCACAATGCTCATCCCTCTCCCCTTGTTCCCTCAATTGCAATAGGTCTTTTTTGCCTCCTCATGAGATGCAATTCAGCCCATTTCAACTCCATTTTCCTCTAGTTTCTTTTTTTATAATATCACAATAAAATCAAATTATACCTGAAGCCTTAGAGTGTACCCATAACATAAATACAGATCTCAAGAATTAAGGATATCATTTTCCCATATAGGGATATAAGCTTTTTAACTTTTAAAAGAAAGTTTTTTTTTTCCTTTTTACCTTTTTTATGCTTCTCTTAAGTGCTATACTTGAAAATCAAATTTTCTATTCAGCTCTTGTCTTTTCATCAGAAATAGATGAAATTCATTCATTTCATTGAATGTCTATCTTTTCCCCTGAAAGATGATGCTCAGTTTTGCTGGATAATTGATTCTTGGCTGCAATACAAGTTTCTTTACCTTTCAGAATATCAGATTCCAGGCTCTTCGATCTTTTAATGTGAAAGCTGCTAGGTCCTGGGCAATTCTGATATTTAAGAATTGCTTCTTTCTAGCTGTTTGCAATATTTCCTTCTTGATTTGATAATTCTGAGATTTCTTTGAAATTTTCATTTTGGATTCTCTTTAAAGAGGTGATTAATGAATTCTTTCAATGACTATTTTATCCTCTGGTTCCAGGACTTCTGGGAAGTTTACCTTGATAATTTTCTGAAAGATGATATCAAGGCTCTTTTTTCATCATTGTTTTCTGGAAGTCCAATAATTCTTACTTTGGTTCTTCTAGATTTATTTTCCAATTGTTTTTCCAATGGAGTATTTTAAATTTTCTTCTATTTTTTTCTTTTTTTATTTTCTTTCACTAATTCTTGAAGTCTTATTGAGACATTCACTTCCATTTATTCAAATCTGTTTTTAGTTAATTATTTTTTTCAGTTGGCTTTTTTTATCTCCTTTTGCATTTGGCCAAACAAAATTTTAAATGAGATGATTTGTTTATGGCATTTTTTTCCATTTCACAAATTCAGTTTTTCAATGAATTGTTTTTTTCCTATCTCTTTTGTAAGGAGTTATTTGCCTTTTCCATTTCATCAAATATATTTTTTAAGGATTTATATATTTATCCCATTTCATCATATCTATGTTTAAGGAGTTTTCTTCAGATAATGTCTGTTTTTCCTTTTCCATACCTTCTTGCAAAGATCTAATTTCCTTTTCCCATTTGTCTTCTAATTCTCTTTTAAGATCCTTTTTGAATTCTTCCAAGAGAGCCTTGTGAAATGGGGACCAATTCACATCACCCTTTAGGGCTTCTTCTGTAGATGATCTGCTTTTAGTGTCTTCAAGGTTTGAAAGCTGTTCTCTTCAAACCTTGAAGACTATATATATAGTCAGAGTTCTTTTTCCTTTTTTGCTCATTTTTAAATGGTTGAAGTCTGCTTTTAGGGCAAAGGGGAGATTGTTCAAGATTCCTCTATAGAAAGAAGACAGTGGCCATGTTGGGTTGATGCTGACTAGCTTCTGGTGCTGGGTGAGCGTGACCAGGTCCCATTTTTTTCTGTAATTCAGTGGCTCACAATTTGACTTTTGTATTTGTTCTGGGTGTCTAATAGCAAATCTGCTGGACCACTGGCTTGTAATCAGAACAGAGCAGCCTAAGTGACTTACAGTAGGTTCCATAGTGTGCAGATGCTTCACTGCTCTGGCTTCTTACTCCAGCTCCTTGCTCAGGGCTCTCTGTATTGTTTTCTGGTCTCAGCAGTCTCTGCTACCCAATTGAAACAGACCTTTTCTGAAGTTCTTCCAGAGTATCTTCTTCTGGAAATTTGTTGTATTCTAAATACTTGTGGGTTTTGTCACTCTAAAACCAATTCAAAGATTTAATCTATTGTTGGTCTGAGGAAAGGTTGGAGGAGCTCAAATAGTGTCCACTCTCCACAATCTTGGCTCCACTTCTTATTGACTATCTTTACCATTAATTTCACCCTTCAAAAGGTAAAGGAAGCAACACAATTAGTTTATATTAACTGACGATCTCATTAACAGGAAGGAACTGGCATCTGGGTTGAAAATAATTGGAAACTTAGAGGAGTGTTGGGATGATGTTATCATGATGCCCTCTTTAAGTTTATGAAAAAGATCAAAAGACAGGAATAGTTAGACATACATTTTGAAGTTTGAATAGAACAGATTCTAAAGTATCTCATAACTGAAATTCTATAAGGAAACATGATCCAGGAGAGCACAAGAACTTGCAAGAATGTGATTGCATACAAAAGGAAAGGATTCCAGTGAGGAGTAATAATTCAATCACTAACATATGAATAAGAACAAAGAGGACAGGTGGTGATGACAGTGCTTCTGGATCAAGATTAAACCATATTGCTGAAGAGAAATGGAAGGGAATAAGCATTTATTTATACTGTGTGTCAGGTACTGTTCTAGTGCTTTAACAAATATTACCTCATTTAATCTGGAGATAGCACAAGAAGGAAAGATTTATAAATGTACTGTATAGCCTATGGTTGGTCAACCATAGAATTAAGATAATTGAGGGAAGGAAAATTATTAAAGTATTGGCTTAATGAATGGATCAAAAATTAAATCATATATAAAGAGTAACTAACTACATTAGAGTAATAATAACAAAATAACAAATGTTTCAGTTGCAATAAAAGCAGCACCCCCCAAAAAAAAAACCTCTAAAAATCAAATAACAAAGAAACAATGAAATACTTAGCTAATTCAGCATGTAAAATTCAAAAACCTGGAAAACAAAAATTATACCCTAAATAAGTAAAAGAGAAAAATAAATTTCAAAATGTACCCACATTTTGACATTAGCAATCTTAGTGGTATTGAACATCTGGGGTGGAGGGAGGTTCAAGGGGAATGATTGCTTTTAAATGTGGTATGCATATAATGGAATGTAGTAGAGGTAGAAGTGACAAATATAAAGAATTCAAGAAAACATGGGAAGATTTGTAGATTTATATGAGCATAACAAAATAAACAGAACTAAAAGATAAATCTTTGTGCATATGTATGTATTAAAAGTGTGTGTGAAGAAAAGGATCAGTGAAAGGATAAAAGAAGAACTAAAATAAAGGTGAATTCTAAAAATTTGAAGAAGAAAAATAAAATGATAGTCCTCAAAAAGGGATAATAAAATATATTTCTCTTGTCAGAGGAAAGAGGCATAAGCTTACTAAATCACCAGATGCAATGTGTGATGAGGAAAGAACTTTTTTGCAGAAACATCTATGTTATAAACATTAGCATACAAAAATTATAGAAAAATTTTTAGCAAATATGAGATTTTAAAAACTATAAGACAAATTAATCTGAAAAATAACAAAAGATGAATTTATAAAAATAAGAAGATAATACATATAAGTAAAAATAAAAATTACAGAAGTAATAAACAAGAAAACTATTTTGAAGACTAACAAACTCAATAAAGCTTTAACTAAATTGACCATATTATCAAAATAAATTAATCAGGAAAAAAAATCACAAGAAATATTCCAACTTGTTCAATTGAATTGTTCAATTCAAAGTGCATAATTATCTACCAAAAATACAAAATATGCAAAATAATTAAAGAACTATAGATCTTTTTGAATATTTTTGTTTAATTTTATAATAGCTTTTTGTTTTTCAAAATGCACGAAAAAATAACTTTCAACATTCATCCTTGCAAAGCCTTGCATTCCAAACTGTTCTTTGTCCCTTCCCACCTTCACCCAACCCTAGATGGCATGTAAGCCAATACAGGTTAAACATGTGCGATTCTTCCAAGCATATTTTCACAGTTATCATGTTGCACAAGAAAAATCAGCTCAAAACGGGGGGGGGGGGGGGAAGGAGAAAAAAATCAAGGAAGCAAGTAACAAAAAATGTTAAAATACTATATATTATCCATATGCAGTCCCCATAGTCCTCTGTCTGATGCAGATGGCTCTCTCCATCACAAGTCTATTGGAATTTGCCTGAATCATTTCATTGTTTTCAACAATGCCAAGTCCATCACAGTTTATCATTATATAATTTTGTTCCTTCTATGTACAATGTTCTCCTGAGAACTATAGATCTTAAACCAATCTCAAAAGAAATTGAGAAAGCAACAAATGATCTAGTAAAGGTGAAAAACAGTGGTTGGAATGGATTTGTAAATAACTTTTAATATAATTTTTAGAGAACAATTAATAAATGTTCTTTTAAAAATATATTTTTTCAATGACAAAGAAAACTCTTCCATTTAAAAAATGCTTCTGTATATTAATCAAATGTAAATAATATAGTGAGAGCATTTTAAAACCAATTTTATTAATAAATACACAAATATTCAAAAGGATCTCTATATCCATAGATATGGAAATTTCATCCATTGGTATATATCAAAACATTCATTCCTATGTGACTCTTATCTATTTCCTCCCATAATTTTGCCACAAGGAGTCCTGCCAGTGAATAAATAGCCATTTTTCATTTTTCTCTGACATTTCAAGGGTAGTAGAGGACACAGATTGTGCACCTATCATTCCTTTTGTTGACAGAAAACCAGTGCATTTACCCATTCTTCTTCTGTTCAACTCCAGTTCAGTCTGTATTTTTTCTTCCAGATAGATACATTGTGGGCAAATTCACATTGAAATAAAGTCAATAGACATTCTTTAGTACCTTGATTTTTCCTATGCAAATGGAAAGTCAAACTTCTCTGTGATGAGAGATCTCTTCCAAAAAGTTTTGCACTGCTCTGGGGCTTTATACAATCAGCATATTGTAATCTGCAAACCTCACCATCCACTGGGATTGGATTTTTTTCAATTTGAATTCTGTATTAGGACTCATTCTTTACAGTAGAAAATAGTTTTGGCAAGCTTACATATCTGTGTTTTATTCTTCTCCTGATGTCTATGATCAATGAGTCATTAAACTGGTTTATTTCTGCCATAATACCTTCCAAGGAATCTTTGATGATCTTGATGTATAGATAGAATATGTTTTACAATAAAGGGGTATGCAAGGAAATAGTTATTTCTACAAATTCATTTTTTTTCCCAAAAGTGATGACATAGGGATCTTGTATTACCTAAATTTTATAGCTAATTCTGAGATGGATAAAAAAGTAATCCATTGTTTAATATGATGTGTAACAGCTTGCTTGATCTCTACCTATATCTTGATAAAGTTTGTCTTCTATTCCTTTGAATGAATCATAAGTACCAATAATTAATTATTAATGCCCTGCCACTTACTTTTTTTGTAATAATTAGTTCCAAGATTTTTTCTACAATTTTTCATAGGTTTTCCTTCTTCATATATTTTGATTTCTCAATACCATTACAACTGTGTTAACTCCACCACATATCATTCTCTGTATACGTGATCCAATTCTCACTACTGGTAAACCTGGTCTTATTGGTCTATTATGGTCCTATTTGGTGCCATACACTGACCTCTACAAACATATCTAGAAATTTGATAATAGCATCCAAATTCAGTTTCACTTAATGAAGAATTGTTTGTTAAATGTTGGAGTGTTTTAAAATTCTTTTTTCATTTCCTTCTGCTTATAATCATTGTATGTTCATCCTTAAGTGTCTTTGGAATAACTTTTCTTATTTAGTGTAGTGCATTTAATAAGAGATATTAATGGAATTTTTTTTCATTAGCAAAAAGTAAGATAAATAAAATGTTAGCAAAGATTATAGCAATATATCCAGAAAATGATTCATTTGATAAAGTTGGATTTGTGGCAGGATACAATTATAAGTTGTTAGGAAAATAAATAGTATAATCATAAAATTATCAATAAAACTATATAATTACATAAATAAATGTCAAAGGATCTTTTGATCTATTGTCAATGTCAATGTCAAAGGATCTATTGATAATTTTATCAATAAAACTATATAATTACATAAATAAATGTCAAAAGATCCTTTGATAAAACATAATGTTCATTTATACTAAAGCCCCAGGGAGCATATGCATCCTCATGACTGAATTCAAGTCCTAATACTTATGGTATAAAACCTGGATGATTAAGGAAATGGTAGTACCATTAACAAAATAAATAAAGAAATTCTAACAATCACCAAATTGTAGGAAATATTTAACAATACTACCCCCAATGCTTTTTAATCTTCACTCCAAATATCCTCTGAGATATTTACTGATATCCTACATCTCTAGTAATCAGTTCCACAAATAAGTACCTGAAATAGAATCTGAAAGCATGCCTTTTATAAATCCTTCAAATATTCTCGACATTAAATTCATGAAAGGATTTATTATGACTGCAGAAAATAAATTATTGTGAATATGCCAGAAAGAGAAAAAAATCCAATGCAAACCATTAATTTTTGTTTTGCAAGAATATTTTTTCCCACTATCACATGTGTAGTTCCCAGGGGCCAGTTTAGTTTCCACTGAGCCTTAAATCTCAATGCTTATGAAAAATTGGAGTCCCCATAGTTTAAATTTTCATAAAGACATCAAATCATTATTTTTACCAGCATAATCACATTGATTATATTTTGAACTATCACATAACCACAGCACAACTTTATTGGGAGGAGGGGGGAAAGGTTTAATTTTAAAAAGGAGTTTTTTATTTTTTTTCTTTATTATTAGTGAATCAGGGCATTGCTTTATATTGTTGTTAATAGATTGTTATTCTTTTTTAAAAAAACTATAGTTAGATAGGAATCAAGATGGAAGATTTAAATGGGCATTTTTTTTTACAAGTGTTCCTAACATAACCCTTTAAACAATTTTTAAAAGTTCATCAAACAGAATTCCAAGTAGGAAAACCAAAAGAAAGTATTTTCAGGACAGGACAGTTTAAGAATGAAGAGATCTCTGTAGACAATGGGGAATAAATTGTTCAGGAGGTGCCTCTGCAGAAGTGGCCCAAGTAATGGACCTTGCTGACAGCAGCAACAATGGAGATAATACTAGGAGTATACAATACTTAGATATGATAAGATGATTAAGCATTTGATCAAAAAAAAGATTCTAGCATATCCCTGTGCTAATAGAGAGTGTAGTATATGGCACAATTTAGCATTTCCATTTCCTATTATACAGTTCCATGTGGATAAAAGCAGTTATGATCACAAAGGTAGTGGCCTTATCTTGAAGAGGCTCAGAGTCAAACCATCAGTGCAATGAGCAAATTTAAACCCCAATCACATCACTTTAAAAGTACTGAAAACAGGTACCCACTGATCTGCAAAAACATCAGAAGCTCACAAAACACAGAAACTCAGGCCAAATATCCAGTTCCACCTTGCAAAGAAGCAAAACCCAAAATCCAGAGTCAAGAAATAGGCTGAAAAAGTGAACAAACAAAAGACAATCTGATCTTTAAAAATCATAATAACAGGGAATTTCATAACTAAACTCTAAATAAGTCCATGACTTGATAACATCTATAAGCAAATTCTCAAAAAAAAATGTAGATCAGATGTAAATTCAATAAGAATTCTTAAAAGAGCTGAAGAAATAAATAAAAAGAGCAAAAAAGTGATTTTTCAAAGTGAAATAACAGTAGTAGAAGAAAAATGGAGCAATGAAAGTAATACAAGAAAATTATCAAAAGAGGAATAGCAATCCAACCATGAGTGTAAACTGTTAGCAATTTTGTTTTTCTTTCCAGGTTATTTTTACTTTCTGAATCCAATTCTTCCTGTGCAACAAGAGAACTGTTCGGTTCTGCACACATATATTGTATCTAGGGTATACTATAACATATTTAACATGTATAAGATTGCTTGTCATCTGGGGGAAGGAATGGAGGAGGGAGAATAAAAGTCGAAACAGAAGTGAGTGCAAGGGATAATGTTGTAAAAATTTACTCAGGCATGGATTCTGTCCATAAAAAGTTATAATTATTTTAAAAAGAGGAATAACATTTAAAAAAAAACACACAACATGGTGATAAAATAATTCCTAAGGATCTGAAATGACCAAATGGTAAAAAAAAAAAAAAGTAAAGACAAAAAATCTCAAAAAGGAAATGATGCATTAAAAATTCAATTGGTCAAATGGAAGCTAATGATTCCATGAGATAACAAAAAACAACAAAACACTCAAAAGTCCAAAAAAAAGTAGAAGAAAATGTGAAATATCTCATTGAAAAGACAAATGACTTGAAAATAGATCAAGGAGAGATAATTTAAAAACTAATTACTATGTGAAAACCATGATTAAAAAATAGAACATAGACATCATATTTCATGAAATTGAAAAAATAAAATTTCCCATAATTCATAAAATTAGAAATCAGAGTCTACTAATCACCTCTTCAAATAGAGCCCCAAATTAAACTCCCAAGAATATTGTAGCCAAATTCCAGAACCCCCAAGTCAAGGAAAACATACTGCAATAGCAAATAAGAGTTAAATGACTTGCTCAGAATCACTTAGCTAGCAAGTATCTGAGGTCACATTTGAACTCAGATCTTCTTGACTCCAACCCTGGTATTCTATTCACTACACAACTAGTTACCTTTCATAAAAATTGCATTTTGCCAAAAGGCAACATAGAAAATGAGCTAATATAAAAATATTTATAAAAAATGCACCAGATGACAGCACATCCAAATTCTTGAAGGAAAAGTTAAATCCTTGCAAGGAGAAAGAGAGAGCCAAAGTATACTAGTTGGGGATTTATTTATATATTTATTCCTCACAGACCTAACAAATCTAATAAAATAAATGAAGATAAATTTAAGGAAATGAATCAAACTTTTAAATGTTAAATATTATAGACCTCTGAAAAACTTAAACTTATTTATTAGGTATATTTTTATTTGAAAATTTTGTATCAATACCTACCAGGGAAATTGATTCTAGCTAGTAGATTAGAACATTATATCACAAAAATCACACACTATGACCAGGTTAGACTTATACCAGGAATGCAGGGCTGGGTTAATATCAATAAAACTATAACCATAATTGACTACATCGATAACAAAAACAACAAAAATCATAGGATTATATCATAAAATGCAGCAACATCCATTTCTATTAAAAAACATTAAAAATTAGGAATAAATGAAACTTTAAATAAATAATCTATCTAAACCAAGAGCAAGCTCAAATGTAATGGGCTAAACTGTGTTTTCAGTAATATCAAGGATGAAATAAGTATGTCAATCATCACTATTATTGTTCAATATTGTATTAGAAAGGATAGCTATAGCAATAAGACAAAAAAAAGAAATTACAGGAATTACAATAAACAATGCAGGAACAAAAATATCACTCTTTGTAGACAATATGGTGACGTATTTAAATAATCCTAGAGAATAAACTAAAAAGTGGTTGAAACAACCAACAATCTTAGCAAAATTGCAGAAAATAAACTCTCCTAAATCATCAGTGTTTGTGAGTATAATCATGTATGTGTATGTGTGTGTGTGTGTGTGTGTGTGTGTGTTATTGACAAATCCCAGCAGAAATAGATAGAAACAGAAATGTCACTTAAAATACCTACAGAAGCATAAAATATTTGAGTGTCTACTTACAAAAATTTGGGCAGGAATGATATGAAGGTAATTACAAAACACTTTTCATACAAATAAAGATAAATATAATTTAAGAAATATTCATGAGGAAGCCAAGAAAATATAATAAAGATGGCAATGATCTCTAAATAAATTTAATTATTCAGTGCTATACCAATCAAACTACCAAATAATTAGTTTATAATACTACAAAAAATAAATTCATCTAGAAAAACAAAAGGTCAAAATATCAAAGGAAATAATGAAATGTTTTCAGGTGAAGTAATTAAAACTAACAATAGTAATATAAACTGCTCTTAATTATTAATAATTAGGAAAATGCAATTACAGCAACTCTGAGGTGTCATTTCACATCCATCAATTGGCTAAGACGAAATAAAATTCTGAATAGAATTTTGGAAGTATGCCCAAAGAGCTATGAGACAATGGCCTTTGAAACAGCAAAATTATTACTATGTCTATACTCCTAAAAACTAGAAGAAAAAGAGAAACAACTCAGACAAAGGGCAGAGTTGAATAATGTGTTTGGTTAATTTTTTTGTTTTCTTCTCCCTTTATTTCTTTATTTTTTTTTAAATAAAGGATAGTCCTTTTGGAAAGGGAGGGGAAAAGAATATGATGGGAGGAAGATGCTATAAAACTAAAGCCTTAATAATAAATTTTGAAAGTTTATGCTGTGTGATAGCAACTACTAGAATTTTTTTGGAGTTCCTTTAATAATATTTTTAAGTTCATGTAAGTTCTCTGAAATTCAGTCAATTAAACATTTAAAATCATGGGATCTAGAATAGAATTCTGGAATTTGAGTTTTTGGCTCTGTTACTTGGTACCTCTAGACAATTAACTACACCTTTCTAAGTCACAGTGTCTTTATCTGTAAACTGAATTGAGACTATACTTTTTGTAATTTCCCTTTAGACTCTAAATCTATGAATCTATAGTCATGTTATCCTAAATATAATACTCAGTGTGAGGAAGTCAAAGAGTAAATATCCTCGTCCTGTTTTCAATCTGATAGGTGAGATAAGGCAAGTATATAAATATCTTTAATATAAATTATATAATGGTAAGTGCAAATAGTAGCTGAGAAGAATCCACTTAAAGCTGGTGATCATGGAGGAATTCATAAAGGAAGTTATATCTGAGTTAGATCTTTAAGTAGGATTTAAAAAGAAAAGATAAAGGAGAGACAATTTCAAGCATGATAGATAGCATGTGCAAAGAAATAAAGGTGGAAAAGATAAGGTTTTGATTAGAGAAGAGTGATGTTTATTTTGGCTAGAATGTAGAGTAGTATTGCAAAGACTGGAATAGGGTAAAAACAGATTTTGGAGAGTTTTTAAAGGGAGGGTAAAGAGTTTGTATAATTTTTGCCAATGGGGAAACATTAAAGGTTTTTGAGAAAAAAAAAAAAACAAAAACATAGTGAAACTAGAGTATTACAATGATTACTCTGACAAAATTGGATTAGTTATCATAGAGTAAGACTAAAGTTGATGAGTCCAAATGTGGTTGTTGTTCATCCTTTTTGTAAGAGGACAAATGACATCACAAGTACATGAATTGGATTTAAATGAGACAGGTTTGCAGTCATTAGCCTCACTTTCCCTTTTTGAATCAGTACAGTTCTGACACAGCCAAAATGAACTATGATGGCCCTGTTTAAATGTTCTGCAATGCCCGTTTCAGCTACTTTCATGGGCAATTGGAACAAATGGTTCCCATCTGCCCATTCTGGATGTATTAACACGTACAGTCTTTCAGTTCTTGATATAATCATTCCCTCAACTCATCAGTTTGGGGTCTGTAAGCTATTCTCAACCTTTTTAAGTTGGTCTGCTAAGATGGCTTTTACTGGGGGTTGGCCACTGTGCATGCCACAGTTTCTTGAGCCATAGGTAAGAGTTGGGGGAATGGCGAACACAAAAGATAGATAAGTAGCCCTGATAAAGAACTGTAAAAACATAATGTATAAAATGTTGTCATTCTTTTGAAATGGATATTGAGGAAAATCAAATTATCAAAGATGTCTTCATCTTTTTTTGAGTCTGATTGAGAGAAATGATCTTATCCTCAAAAAAAGTAGGGACATTGGGAGAAGGAAAAGCCTTGAGTTTAGGATTTTAATGGAGAATTGTACAGGGAAATATTAAGTTGCATTTTTCAAAATATTTCATTTAAGATGCCAAATGAAGATTTGGGGGAGAATTACAAGAGGCTATTGAAAAAGTGAAATTGGAACTAGATAGGCATGTATCACCAAGTAGAGGTACATAAACTTTGGCTATGAATAAGGTTACTAAAGTGAAAACTGAAAGAGTTTTGAGTCAAAAGATAAAGACCTTGAAAATAAAACCTTAAACAGTGTACTATTTAGAGAACAGGAATGGATTTAATGATTTTTAAAAATCATTTAAATCATTTTAAAATTATCACAGGAAAAGGTCAGGAAAGAGAAGACATTTTTTTTTTATTAGTCTTTTATTTACAGGTTATATGTATGGGTAACTTTACAGCATTGACAATTGCCAAATCTCTTTTTCCAAATTTTCCCCTCTTACCTTCCATGCCCTCCCCCAATTGGCAGGATGACCAGTAGATGTTAAATATATTAAAATATAAATTAGATACACAAACCGTTATTTTGCTGTACAAATAGAATCGGATCTGAAATATTGTACAATTAGCTTGTGAAGGAAATCAAAAATGCAGGTGGGCAAAAATATAGGGATTGGGAATTCAATGTAATGGTTTTTAGTCATCTCCCAGAGTTCTTTCACTGGGTGTAGCTGATTCAGTTCATTACTGCTGCATTGGAAATGGTTTGGTTGATCTCATTGCTGAGGATGGCCAGGTCCATCAGAACTGGTTATCATCTAGTATTATTGTTGAAGTATATAATGATCTCTTGGCCCTGCTCATTTCATTCCAGCATCAGTTCGTGTAAGTCTCTCCAGGCCTTTCTGAAATCATCCTGTTGGTCATTTCTAACAGAACAATAATATTCCATAATATTCATATACCACAATTTATTCAGCCATTCTCCAACTGATGGGCATCCACTCAGTTTCCAGTTTCTAGACACTACAAAAAGGGCTGCCACAAACTTTCGTGCACATACAGGTCCCTTCCCTTTCTTTATGATCTCTTTGGGATATAGGCCCAATAGTAACACTGCTGGATCAAAGGGTATTCACAGTTGGATAACTTTTTGAGCATAGTTCCAAATTGCTCTCCAGAATGGTTGGATGTATTCACAGTTCCACCAACAATGTATTAGTGTCCCTGTTTTCCCACATCCCCTCCAACATTCCGCATTATCTTTCCCTATCATTCTAGCCAGTCTGACAGGTGTGTAGTGGTATCTCAGAGTTGTCTTAATTTGCATTTCTCTAATTAATAATGACTTGGAGCATCTTTTCATACGGTTAGAAATAGTTTCAATTTCTTCATCTGAGAATTGTCTGTTCATATCCTTTGACCATTTATCAATTGGAAAATGGCTTGATTTTTTATAAATTAGAGTCAATTCTCTATATATTTTGGAAATGAAGCCTTTATCAGAACCTTTGACTAAAAAAATGTTTTCCCAGATTATTGCTTCCCTTCTAATCTTGTCTGCATTAGTTTTGTTTGTACAAAAACTTTTCAGTTTGATATAGTCGAAATTTTCTATTTTGTGATCAGTAATGATCTCTAGTTCTTCTTTGGTCATAAATTCCTTCCCCTTCCACAGGTCTGAGAGGTAAACTATCCTGTGTTCCTCTAATTTATTTATAATCTCATTCTTTATGCCTAGGTCATGAACCCATTTTCACCTTATCTTGGTGTATAGTGTTAAGTGTGGATCAATGCCTAGTTTCGGCTATATTAGTTTCCAATTTTCCCAACAATTTTTGTCAAACAGTAAGTTCTTATCCCAAAAGCTGGGGTCTTTGGGTTTGTCAAACACTAGATTGCTATAGTTGTTGACTGTTTTGTCCCTTGAACCTAACCTATTCCACTGATCAACTAATCTGTTCCTTAGCCAATACCAAATGGTTTTGGTAACTGCTGCTCTATAATATAATTTTAGATCTGGTACAGCTAAGCCACCTTCATTTGATTTTTTTTTTCATTAATTCCCTTGAAATTCTTGACCTTTTGTTTTTCCATATGAATTTTGTTGTTATTTTTTCTAGGTCATTAAAATTGTTTTTTGGGAGTCTGATTGGTGTAGCGCTAAACAAATAGATTAGTTTGGGTAGTATTGTCATCTTTATTATATTTTCATATCATATATTTAATTTAAATAATCATTTTCCTCCTTTAAACCTCTTCTCCATTTCCATCACCCTTGGTTTGGCTGCAGCCTGATATTAACCTTTGGTCTTTTGACTATTTCTATATGTCTCCAGCTACTGTGAAATCCTACCCTAGTATAATTAGTACTACTGTTTAATCATTAAGTTCTGGGTAAAAACCAGAAAAAATAATTAACTAAATTCTCCTAATCAACTCTGCTCGGCAACCATTGTAGTCCTTGCTTTCACTACCACAATATTTGTACCTAGAAAATCCAGCCCAGAATTGGATTTGATCCCCCCCTTTTTCCTTTCTCAAAAATTCTTTCAGTTGCAACCTAATTTTCCCAGTCCCCTTTCCTCCCCTACCCTAGCCATCCAACACCTACTACCAGTACCAGACTTTTTGCATCTCCATAATCCTCTCGGAGGTCCCGCATTAAATGGTTTCAAAAGGCCTTGAATGAACCGAATGGTTTTTAATCTAGTGATAATTGGTTTGACTCAATAAGTCATGGTTTCCCAAAATTTAATATTTTTTCCAATTGGTTTGATCAGACTTAATTTGTGGAAAAGTGGTTTGTAATTTTCCATAAAGTTTCGATTTTCCCTTGGCAGATAGATTCCCTAAATTTTAACCAGCCTTTGCTAAAGGGGTTATTTAATAATTTTAGTAGAATCTCTAGGGTTCTCTAAGTATGCCATTTTTCCAAAGGTATAATTTGGCCTCTTGCCTATTCATTCCTTTAATTTTTAGTTCTTTTTGTCAAACTAGCATTTCTAATAAATTAAATGAAACGGTGAAGTAAATTGTTTCTCCTGATCTTATTGGGAAGGTTCGTTTTCCCTCATTACATATGATGCTTACTGTGGTTTAAATAGATTGCGTTATTTTAAAAAAATCCATTTATTCCTATACCTCAAGTGTTTTTAATAGGGGTGGAGGTTGGATGTTATCAAATGCTTTTTCTGCATCTATTGGAAATTCAATGGTTTTTGTTAATTTGGTTATTAATATAATTAATTTATGTTTTCTAATTTAAAATATTTGGTTAAATCCTCTTGTTAGTATATTATCTGGGAATGATTTTTTATCTTTTTTTAATATCTTATTTAGATTTTAGCATCAATTTTCATTAAGAATGGTCTATAATTTCTTTCTCTGTTTTCAAACCCACCTGGTTTTATATCATAAGCGTTATAAAAAGGGAATTTGGGATCCTTCATTCCCTATTTTATCAAATAATTTATATAGCATTGGGACCAATTGTTCTTTAAATGTTTGGTAGAATTCCCATGTAAATTCATCTGGTCCTGGGGATTTTTTCTTAGGGAGTTGATTAATAGCCTGTTCTATTTCTTTTTCTGAAATGGGACTATTCAAGCAATTTACTTCCTCCACTGTTAGTCTGGGAAGTCTATATTTTTAAAGGTAGTCATCCATTTCACTTAGGTTATCAAATTTATTGGCATAAAGTTGGGCAAAATAACTCTTTATTATTTCTCTTATTTCCTCTTCATTGGTGGAAATTTCTCCCTTTTCATTTTTAAGACTACTAATTTCATTTTCCTCCCTCCTTTTTCTAATCAGATTTACCAAAGGCTTATCTATTTTATTGGCTTTTTCATAGAACCAACTCTTAGTTTTATTAATTAGTTCAATAGTTTTTTTTTTTTACTTTCAATATTATTAATTTCTCCTTTTAATTTTAGAATTTCAAATTTAATATTTGATTGGGGGTTTTTAATTTGGTCTTTTTCTTTAGTTTTTTTTTTTAATTGCAAGCCCAATTCATTAATCTTTTCTTTCTCCATTTTAATCAAGTAAGCCTCTAAGGATATGAAATTTCCCCTTATTACCACTTTGGCTGCATCCCACAAATTTTGGTATGACATCTCATCATTGTCATTATCTTGAGTGAAATTATTAATTGTATCTATAATTTGCTGTTTCACCCAATCATTCTTTAAGATGAGATTGTTTAGTTTACAATTACTTTTTGGTCTATTTACCCCTAACTTTGTTGAATGTAGTTTTTATTGCATCATGATCTGAAAGGAAAGCATTTACTGTTTCTGCTTTCTTGCATTTAATTTTGAGGTCTTTATGTCCTAATATATGGTCAATTTTTGAATAGGTTCCATGAACTGCTGAGAAGAAAGTATATTCCTTTCTGTCTCCATTCAATTTTCTCCAAAGATCTAACATACCTAATTTTTCTAATATTCTATTTACCTCTTTAATTTCTTTCTTATTTGTTTTGTGGTTTGATTTGTCTAATTCTAAGAGTGCAAGGTTGAGATCTCCCACTATTACAGTTTTGTTGTCTAATTCTTCTTGCAACTCTCTTAACCTCTCCTTTAGGAAGTTGGATGCTATATCACTTAGTGCATATATGTTTAGTATTGATATTGCTTCGTTGTCTATGCTACCCTTTAGCAAGATGTAGTTTCCTTCCTTATCTCTTTTAATTAGATCAGTTTTTGCTTTTGCTTGATCTGAGATAAGGATGGCTACTCCTGCTTTTTTGACTTCACCTGAAGCATAATAGATTTTGCTCCAGCCTTTTACCTTTACTCTGTATGTATCTCCCTGCTTTAAATGTGTTTCTTGTAAACAACATATTGTAGGGTTCTGACTTTTGATCCAGTCTGCTATCTGCCTCCTCTTTATGGGGGAGTTCATCCCATTCACATTTATGGTTAGAATTACTAAATCTGTATTTCCTGCCATCCTAATAACCCCAGATTATGCTTTACTTTTTCTTGCCCCCCCAAGCCTCTTTCCCCTTTTTAAATTTATGTACCCCACTTGTATCATGACGCTCACTCTCTTTAGAATCCCTCCCTCCCCCCTTAGAATCTTTTCCCCTTTCTTCCCTTATTGCTCTTTTTCTTTTACTTTTTCCTCTTCCCCTTTTTAATGAGGCGAGAGAGAATTTTCTCTAAAACAGATATGTCAATTATTTTCTCTTTGAGCCAACTCTGATGAGAATAAGATTCACACAATGTTCCTCCCCCTCTCTAAATTCCCTCAGATATGATAAGTTTCCTTTGCCTCTTTGTGGGATGTGGTTTCCCTCTTTTTATCCCCACTTCCCACTTTATTCTGCCATCATCCCTTTTCCATATATACTTTCCTTTTTCATGTTATATCAGTAAAATCAAATTATACATGTAGTCTTTTTGTATATCCACAACAGAAATACAATTCTCAAGAGTTATTTTTACCTTTTCTGCATCTCTTGAGTCCTATGGTTAGAGATCAAATTTTTTGTTTAGTTCTGGTTTTTTCCTTAGAAACAAATGGAATTCATTTGTTTCATTAAATGTCCATCTTCTTCCCTGGAAGAAAATGCTCAGCTTAGCTGGGTAGTTTATTCTTGGCTGCAATCCAAGTTCTTTTGCCTTTCGGAATATCAGATTCCAGGCCCTTCGATCCTTCAATGTGGAGGCAGCCAGATCTTGGGTGATCCTTATTGTGGCACCACGGTATTTAAATTGTTTTTTTTCTGGCTGCTTGTAAAATTTTTTTCTTAATCTGATAGTTCTGAAATTTGGCCACAATATTCCTTGGGGTTTTTATTTTAGGGTCTTTTTCAGAAGGTGTTCAATGAATTCTTTCAATGCGTATTTTACCTTCTGATTCTATTATATCTGGGCAGTTCTCTTTGATGATTTCATGTAAAATAGTATCTAGGCTCTTTTTTTCATCATAATTTTCAGAAAGTCCAATAATCCTCAGATTATCTCTCCTAGATCTATTTTCCAAGTCTGTCGTTTTTGCAAGTAGATAATTCATGTTTTTTTTTCCAGTTTGTCATTTTTTTGGTTTTGCTTGAATGATTCTTGTTGTCTTAATGAATCATTAGTTTCTATTTGTTCAGTTCTAATTTTTAATGAATTATTTTCTTCATGAGCTTTTTTTATTTCTTTCTGTATATGTCCAATTGAGTTTTTAAATGAATTGTTTTGCTTTATGGAATTTTTTTCCATTTCACTATTTTTTTTTTAGTGAATTATTTTCTTTCCAATTCACAGATCTTACTTTCTTGCGAGTTCTTTATCTTTTCCATTTCACAAATCCTACTTTCTAGTGAATTTTTTATTTTTTCCAATTCACAAATCTTACTTTCCTGAGATTTTTTTTACTTTTTCCAATTCACAAATTTTGTTTCCCTGCACTTCCTGGGAATTTTTTATCTTTTCCAATTCGTATTTCAGGAAGTTGTTGCTCTCTTGTAAAGCTTCTCTTTCCTTTCCCCATTTATGTTCTAACTCTCTTTTGAGACCTTTAATGGTCTCTTCTATGAGAGCATCATGTAAAAGAGGACAAGTGAGATTCCCCTTTGGTGTATTGTCTGGTGCCTGTTTGCTATTAGTCTCTTCAGGTTTGCTGACCTGCTCTTTTTCTGCATAGAAGCTGTTGATAATTCTTTTTATCTTTTTATTCATTTTTTAAAGCCTTTAGGGTATGCCTCCCAGGCAAGGGGGTTACCAGCTTCCTCGGCAGAGCAGGGAGAGATGTAAAACTTCTTCCAGCTCTGAGGTATGGGAGTGCTCTGAGTGAGAGTTTTCCCTTCCCCCAACTGGAGGTTGATTCAGCACTGGCAGAGCTATTGAAGTGCCCAGTTGGGCTGTGTGGGTTAGTGACTGACCTAAGGCTAGAGACTAAGCGGTGAAAGTGTCACTGCCCCAGGCCAGAGCCCCTTGTGGGGCTGTGGGTATTAGCAGCTGACCGCAGATAGCTGGCTCTACCGGAAGTCTGCCTGGAAGTCTCTGCCCGCTGCAAATCGGCCCTGCGAAAGCTCTATGGCCCCAAGCCTAGCCCCCCACTGCGCAGATTAGAGGCTAACCTGGGCTGTGCCCTCCTGCTGTGCAGGTTTGTAACTGCCCCAAGGAAAAGCCCCATACTGCGGGTTGGGGCTGCGAGCTTGTGCTGCGATCTGTGCTCTCACTTCCGGTTTGAGGTTCTTCTCAGAGCCTTCCCTGTCCCAGCTTGCGCTGATCCCCCCACCACCACCACCTCAGCCCCGGGACAAACCTTTTTTGGCAAGACTGCAGATTTTCTTTGGCTGATCAGTTGTTATACTTCTAATCTTTATGAATTGTAGCACTCAAGACTATTTTTGAGGCTCGATATAATATTGACAAAGAGGGTAAGAGAAGAGCTTAGAAAGTCGCGTGTGCCTTCTCTGCCATCTTGGCTCCGCCCCCCCCCAAAATAAAACATTATTAACATTCCTGTTGACCACTGCTTTGTTATTATAGTAGTATTTTAAAATATAAAAAGAAAACAGAAGCTAATAATAATTGCTCCTATTTTCTATTTCATGCTATTTGCTCAGCTAAAGTGAACCACATAGCTTCATTTAATGTATAATACTTAATGTCACTCTCCAGTTCTCATGCTTTTACACAGTATTCATTTTAAGTTTGCTTTATTTCTAAAAGCATTGACACTGTTGGTATTTGATTGATGAAAACAAAGAATAGATATAATGTCTTCACTAAATTATTAGAATTTTGAAAAATCTTTGTGACACTTATTTCTCCCAAAAACCCTTCACTGTTATGTCAATTTCATGTCACCACTGTAATAAAAGATTTGATACAAGTATGAGTGTCAAGCTCTAGCTGAAAGTGATATTGTCTTTTGAATTAACCTGTCCATTTCAGTGTGCAGCTATAAAAAGAGAATTAGCCAAGAAAAACAGATAAATGAAACAATGGTGCAAATTAAAAACTAAAGTTTTTATCATTACTGGCATTACTGGTAAAGTACATTCTTTTCATTTGAGGGGAAAGGAGTAGTAAAACAAACTCAATGCATATGAATGCTTTCATCCTCCATTCAAATGAAAACGTATCTATTTTACTTTGATTTAACCCTGCACCCCCCAAAAAATGCAGGAATTACATATTATAATGACAATTTTTCAGTTCAAAGAAATAAAAATATATATTAATAAATAAAATAAATTTCATGAATCATTGTATAATAAATAATTTAATTCAAATTAATTTTAAAAATCAAAATTAAATCATTTATTATAAAGGTCTATCAGATGTGAAGCCATTAGACATGACATTATTAAAGTCATATAGGAATGGAAATGAAGGTAGGCCTTCTACATAATAAAAATTAGGGGAATTCCTCAAGCTAAGGGGAAGTTTGAATGTTACTCTTTAGGTATTAAAGCACCAGATACCCAAGTGTGTCTTTTTAATATTAATATAACTAAGGGACTACAAGGTAGATAGGTTGCAATCTGAATCACTAGATGGAATATCTCATAGCAGTCAAATCAGACTCATCAAAGGAACCAAATATATTTAAGGTACCATGCTAGGCAATACACACACATAGAAAGATGAAAAATCTGATGTTACCTTTTAGTTTAATGAGAGGAATAAGGTATTTACTAACAACAATAGCTAGTATTTATATAACATGCACTTTAAGTTTTGAAAATCATTTTATATATGTTAGTTTCATCTGATCCTTATAATAATTTTGTCAATAATTACCAATTCTCAAAACATATTATTAAGTATCTATTATGTACCAAGTACTCTGCTAGGCACTGCTAACATGAAGAAAGATAAAAGTTCCTGGCCTGTAAAGGAACTTAAAATTAAAAGAGAAAGACAGTGCTTTAAAAAGCTGGAAATAAGAGGGTACTTCTCAAAAGGGAGAGGGTTGTTGAATGTAGTCTTAAGAGGGGCTACCTAACTTTGAGCCCATAGTTGGAACAAGTCCAAAGCAATTGAAGCTGATTTTATAATATCTCTAGAAACTCTTCATGCTTTACCTAGAGCCAGCTTTTCTGACCAAATTTCACCACATCCCAGCCTCTTCAGCCCTCCCTATGGACTTTTGGTGGTTAGACAAAACAATTTACGTAATATCTTCATGAGGCTCTGTGTTCCATGAGATTTCCTCCCTGTTGAAATGTCTTTAAATTTTGCCCCTTCTGTCCCTTATGGGCAATTCAAGATTTCAGTACTGTGAGCTGTCCTGAATTGCAATTCTAGTGCCTTCATTAAAGATCTGAGTTTTTGCTTTTACACATGTCAACTGAGGGCTTCTGATTATTGAATTTTAAAAACTACTATATTTTTCTCTTCAAATGTCCAGCATGCTTTATGGTTCTCATGCTCTCTTTATTTGAGGTTGACAGTGGGCAATAAAGCCCAGGAGAAAAGAATTAGGTGGGAAATGATGAAATGCCTGCCCTGGCCATGATTCTTAAACTGAGGGTGTGAAAGGAGTACAGAAGTAAAAAGGGAATAACTACGCCAAAAAAGACAGAACCCAAATGTGAAAAACTTTAGGCATTATGCTATGGAGCTTGTATTTTACCCTATAAACAATGGGAAGTCTGAAAAAGTTTTGAGCAGGAAGTGTCAAGGTCAGACCTAGACTCTTAATTCCAGTGCTTTCTTTCTCTTAATTATTTCCTATTTATCCTCTTAATTATTTCCTATTTTATCCTGTATATAGCTTGTTTGTACATATTTGTTTTCTTGTCTCACCCATTAGATTTTGAAATACTCAAGGGCAAGAACTCTTTTACCTTTCTTTGTATCCCCAGAGTTTAACACAGTGCCTGGCCTATAATTTGCTTTTAATAAGTACTTATGGAATAACTGATAGACCTCTGATTCTGTGAGTATGAATATGGATAATGGATAGTTATTTGAAAAAAAGATGTGTAAATAATAGGAAGTTTATGGTCAGAAATGGCTTTAATTTGCTTGAAAACAATTTAAAATAAATTCTTCACAAGTCCTATAGTCTATTTAGATGCTCTTACAGATAATTAGGAAAGATAGATAGATAGATGACCCATTGAAGGATGATTTCATGAGGGAATGTAAGTAAACAGAAGTTGACATTAAACATAAATAAAGCAAAAATTGAAAGATGTTAGAATACAAATGATCTTATATGCCAGAAAAGGGAGGGAGGAATACTGTAGACATTTTCAAGAAATCTTATTAATATTAAACTGCAACAAGATGATTGTAAAACAGAAGAAGAAGAAGAAGAAGAAGAAGAACATTAAAGCTGAAAAGGACCTTAGAGATTGCCCATTGCTACTCCCTAATTTTTCCTGTTGAGAAAATTGAGGTCAAGACTCAGAAAACATTATCCTGTCTTGACACAAAAGTATGATATAGTCACATCTAGATTAATGGACTAGACTAGTTCTAGATATTTCACTTCAAAAAAGCTATGTTAACTAAGACATTTCAGAGAAGAACAATTTAATTTCTGAAGGAATCGTCAAAGCAATTTCTCAATGGTACTCAAAATAGATTACTACTGAATTCCTTCATCCTTATGTGGGAGTCAATTTGTTTCTACTAGAGCAGCTGTTGCAGAGGAGTGTTTATAAAAAATGGTTCTTCAATTCTTACATTAACCTTTATTGCTACAGCACTAAAATTTTCAGATAAGAGGAGTTTTTTAAAAATGTGCTTAAGGGTTTTTCTAGATTTTTCAGCTATGATGTAATAATGAATTATTACACATTTTAAAAACTTGAAAGCAAAATTTGTTAAGCAAAAAATCTCTCAAATGAAGAGTTTGAGATGGTTAGGTACACATTTGTTAAAAATGTAAAAATGCAACACTTGTTTAATTTGTAAGAACAGCCAATAGACACCAAGAAAAAAAGGAACATTTACTAAAAGAATTTTCCCAAAAAAAGTGTTATTTGCATAATTGGTGACTGGAACTGGAAAAAAACCATAATGATTTAATTAGCACAACCATTGAGGAACACCTTCTATTTGCAAGTACCTATTTTTGGGTATCTTTGTTTTATTTTGTTCTTTAGCTAGGAGAAGTATTAAAACTTAGAATTAAAATGCAATCTACTTAGATCCAGATCTTTGAATCATTATATGACAGAGTACTAAATGTGAGATTTTTTAAAAAGAGTTTAGTGTTCACACTAAAATAATGAATATTGTTCATATTTTAGCCTTGGGTGAAATGATCTAAATTCACATAGACTGCCTATTTCTGCTATTTAGGAAGCTTATTATACTTGTTACTAAAATAAATACCATAGAAGTAATATCAATACTAAAAAGACATGCACTAATTGGTATAACATTCAAATTCCTAGAGAAGTTCAAAGAGCTGCAAAAAGAATTAGACAGCAAAACTATACTACCAGGGGACCTTGCTCTCTCAACATTAGATAAATCAAACCACAAAATAACTAAAAAAGAACTTAAGGAAGTAAATAGGATAATATAAAAGTTAGTGATGACAGACCTTTGGAGAAAATTAAATAGAGACAAAAAGAAATATATCTTTCTTTTGGAAGTACATGGAATCTAAGCAAAAAAATGATCTTGTATTAGGACATAAAAACTGCTAAATCAAATGCAGAAGGACAGATATAGTAAATGCAGTTTTCTAAGATCATGATGCACTAAAAATTACATGCAATAAAAGATCCATGGAAAATAGAACAAAAATTAATTAGAAACTAATTATAAAATAATCAATTCTGATGACCATGACTCTTTTCAACTGTGAGATGATTTAGGCCAGTTCCAATGATCTTGTGGTGAAGAGAGTCATTTACAATCAGAGAGAGGACTGTGGAAACTAAGAGTGGGTTTTAACATAGCATTTTCACTATTTTTGTTGCTGTTTGCTTGCTTTTTATTTTCTTTTTTCATTTTTTTCCTTTTTTATTTCTCTTGTGCAGCAAGAAAAATGTATAAATATGTATGCATTTATTGGATTTTAACATATATTTTACGATGTTTAACATATATTGGATTATTTGCCATTTAGGGAAGGGGGAGAGGGGAATGAATTAGAACATAAGATTTTTCCAGGCTTAATGCTGAAAAATTATTCATGTACATCTTTTAAAAATGTAAAAACTTAAAAAAATAAATACCATAAATATCTCTTCTGAAGTAAAGACAAAAATCTTAGCTACTTTAGATAAAGATGCAAACCTCTGTCCTGTTGCTAATTTAGTGTGTTTCCAGGTATTCCCTGCTATTGTCGATTACATACACTATTACTTGCAATTAATACATAGGTACGAATCACTGAAAAGATATGATCTTGTCATAATTTTAGTATGGAACCATTTAAGAAATAGTAATAGCAGGACAGAGCCAAGATGGTGGAGAATAGACAGAGCTTTGTCTGAGCTCTTCCTGGCTTCCCTCAGATCAATCCTGTGAACTGGCTATGGAATGACAGAACCTACAAATATTTGGAGTGTAACAAATTTCCAGAAGATATTTTGGAAGAACTTCAGAAAAGGTTTCTTTCAATCAGGCATGGGAAAAGCAGTTGAGCCCAGGTGCAGTGATCCAGGGTGGTGTGGTGTCTGCTTGCCAGGGCAATCTACCAGGAAGCTCTTAGCCAAAATACTGCAATGTTGTATACTCTGTCTTGGTTCAGAAGACAATGAAACATCAGACTAAAAAAGATATCCAACATAATGACAAAGGACAAATAGTGAGCCCCTGACCCACAGAATAATGTGAGACTTGCCCAAACTCACCACACACTGGAAGAAGGTCAGCAGCCCCAGCCCCAGGGCAGCATGAAACAACTTTCACCTGAAGAAGAAGCTTGGAACTATCACCTATTTTTTTATTAAAGCTTTTTATTTGCAAAACATATGTATCAGTAATTTTTCAACAATGACCCTTGCAAAACTTTCTGTTCCAAATTTTTTCTTTCCTTCTCCCCACCCCCACATGTATTAACAAATACATGTTAAATATATTAAAATATATGTTAAATCCAATATATGTATACATATCTATCTTGCTGTTTAGATCTAGAAAGAAAAATCAGATCTAGAAAGAAAAAAAACCTGAGAAAGAAAATAAAATGCAAGCAAATATCAACAGAAAGCATGAAAATGCTATGTTGTGATCCACATTCTGTTCCTATGGGCCTCTCTCTGGGTGTAATGGCCTTCTTCATCACTGAACAATTGGACCTGATTTGAATCATCTCATTGTTGATGAGAGCCATAATTTGTCTTTTACAAAAGGCCAATCTGCCAAACCACCTGCTTGCAACCAGGACAGAGTGACTTAAGAGGCTCACAGAAAATTCCCAGATATGTGGAATCTACAATGCTCTGACTCTCCATTCCAGCTTCTTGCCCTGATTTTGACCTAGTTTTCCTATGCTGTGGTGTGGGTTCAGCAGAGTGATGCCCTGCTTAACTGAAACAGACCTGTTCTGAATTTCTTCCAAAATAACCTCTAGAAATGTGTTATATTCCAAATATTTATGGAATTTTTTTTACTTCAAAACCAGTTTAGAGGCTTAATCTGCTGTTGGTTTGAGAGATGGTTAGAAGAGGTTATAGAGAGTCATGCCTGCTCTCTGCCATCATGGCTCTGCCCCTGTAAGTCCCCATCCCTTTTCTTTAAGAGTAGAATGAAACTTTTGAAAATGAGCAAAAAGCAAAAATAGCTCTACCCATTGATAGCTTTTATGGAGACAGAGAAGAACAGACCTAAAAGCCTGAGCACATTAAAGACAAAATGTCTCCAGATAAAGCCCCAAAGAGTAAGTTGGTATCCATCTCACAAGGTTCTCTAGAAAGAGTTCAAAAAGGATCTTAAAATAGACTTAGAAGACAAATGGTGAAAGGAAATGCAAAGTTTTCAGGAGAGTTTGGAAAAAGAAGCAGAAATTTTCTGAAAATAAAATCCTAAAATAGATTTAGTGAATGGAAAAATCATATAACTCCTTACAAAATAGATGTGATAAAATGAAAAAGAAACCAACTCATTGAAAAACATAATTTGTGAAATGAAGAAAAAAATCCAATGAACAAAACAACTCACTTAAAATTTCAATTGACCAAAAGCAAAAGGAGATTTAAAAATGCTAACTGAAGAAAATAATTCTCTAAATATTAGAGTTTAACAGATAAAAGTGAATGATGTAGATATCAAGAATCACTCAAACAAAACAAATAAATAAATAAATAGAAGAAAATGTAAAATATCTCATTGGAAAAACAATTGACTTGTACAATAGATTCAGGAGAGACAATGTAAGAATTATTGGACTACCTAAAAACCATTATTAAAAAAAAAACCTAAATAAAATCTTTCAGGAAATCAAGGAAAACTGTCCTGATATCCTGGAGCCAGAGAGTAATCAGTAACTGAAAGAATTCACCAATCACTTCCTGAGAGCCCTCAAGATGAAAACTCCGGCTAAACTTGTAGCTAAATTTCAAAATTATCAGATCAAGGAGAAAATATTGCAAGCAATCAAAATGAAACAATTGAAATATCAAGGAGCTACACTCAGGATTACCCAGAATTTAGCAGTTTCCACTTTAACAAGATCAAAGAGGTTTGAAATATGATATTCCAAAGGACAAAGAAACTTGTATTGCAGCCAAGAATCAACTATCCACCAAAATTAAGCATTATCTTTCAGGGTAAAAGATGGACATTCAATTAAATAAGAGATTTTCATTTCTTTCTGATGAAAAGAACAGAAATGGACAGAAAATTTGATTTTCAAATACAAAATTCAAGAGAAGAATAAAATGGTAAAATGAAAAGAAAAATAACTTTCTTTTAAAAGTTAAAAGGTTTATATTACTATATGGGAAAATGATCTGTTTAACTCTTGAGAACTATATTTTGATTATGGGTATGACATACCCATAGAGGGTGAAGGTATAATTTGATTTTACTGTGATGCTATAGAAAAGAAACTAGAAATGGAAATGGGAGTTGTACTGGAAGAAGAGTAAAATAGAGGTAAAAGGGGGTAAATTACATCTCAAGAAAAGGCAAAAAAGACCTATTACAATTGAGAGAAAGCAGGAAGGGGGGTAAACATTGTGTGAACTTTATTCTCATTAAATATGGCTCAAAGAGAGAGTATTAAATATATATAGCTTCATAGAAAAACTTGTGTCACCTTATAGGGAAGAAGAAGAAGAAGAAGAGGAAGACGAAGAAGAAGAAGAAGAAGAAGAAGAAGAAGAAGAAGAAGAAGAAGAAGAAGAAGAAGAAGAAGAAGAAGAAGAAGAAGAAGAAGAAGAAGAGGAAGAAGAAGAAGAAGAAGAAGAAGAAGAAGAAGAAGAAGAAGAAGAAGAAGAAGAAGAAGAAGAAGAAGAAGAAGAAGAAGAAGGAAGAAGAAGGAAGAAGGAAGAAGAAGAAGAAGAAAGGGGAAAGAAAAAAGGAAGCTAATAAAAGGGAGAACAGAAGTAGAAAGGGAAAGGTATAAGAAAGAGGGAGGGAATGTAAAAGGGGAAGAGTGTTTGAGGCAGGTGGTGGTGGTCAGAAGCAAAACATTGGAGAGGAGAGAAAGAGGGAAAGGAAAGAGAAAAGTATAACTTGTGGAAAATAAGATAGCAGGAAATAGTCATTTTAACTATGAATGTGAATGGGATGAATTTTCCCAGAAAAATGGAAGCAGATAGCATACTAGATTAAAAGACAGAATCCTACAATATACTGTTTACCAAAGAAATATATTTAAACCAGAGTGATACATACTGAGTAAATGTAAAAAATTGGAGCAGAATCTATTATGCTTCAGCTGAAGTAAAAAAGTTGGAGTAGCAATTCTGATCTCAGATAAAGCAAAAGCAAAATTAAATCTAATTAAAAGTTATAAGGAAAGAAACTCCATTTTGCTAAAGGATACCAAAGATAATGAAGAGATATCAATTTCTTCTCTACATATATGAAGTGTATCTTCACTACACATATATACACCAAGTGGTATAGCATCCAAATGTCCAGAGGAGAAGTTAACAAGAGCTGAAAAGAATGTTTGTGGCAGCCCTCTTTGTAGTGACAAGAAACTGGAAAATGAGTGGATGCCCATCAGTTGGAGAATGGTTGAATAAATTGTGGTATATGAATATTATGGAATGTTATTGTTCTGTAAGAAATGACCAACAGGAAGATTTCAGAAAGACCTGGAGAGACTTACATGAACTGATGCTGAGTGAAACAAGCAGGGCCAAGAGATCATTATATACTTCAACAACAGTACTATATGATCACCAATTCTGATGGATTTGGCCATCCTCAGCAATGTGATCAACCAAATCATTTCCAATGGAGCAGTAATGAACTGAACCAGCTACGCCTAGCAAAAGAACTCTGGAAGATGATTAAGAACCATTACATTGAATTCCCAATCCTCATATTTTTGCCCACCTGCATTTTTGATTTCCTTCACAGGCTAATTGTACAATATTTCAGAGTCTGATTCTTTTTGTACAGCAAAATAACGGTTTGGTCATGTATAATTATTGTATATCTAATTTATATTTTAATATATTTAACATGTACTGGTCATCTTGCCATCTGGGGGAGGGGGGAGGGGAAAGAGGGGAAAATTGGAACAAGAGGTTTGGCAATTGTCACTGCTGTAAAGTTACCCATACATATAACTTGTAAATAAAAATCTATTAAATTAAAAAAAAAAATAAGAGCTGAAAAAAGAATTAGACAGCAAAACTATAGTAGTTGGGGGATCTCAACCTTGCTCTCTCACAACTAGATAAACCAAACAACAAAAATAAGAAAAATGTTAAGGAGGTAAATAAAATTTTTTAAAAAGTTAAGAATAGTAGAATTTTGGAATTAAATTGAATGAAGACATAAAGGAATATACTTTTTTCTTGACAGTACGTGGAAAGTATACAGAAATTAACCATGTATTAGGGAATAAAACCCTCAAAATCAAATGTAAAAATGCAGAAATAGTAAGTGTGTCTTGTCCAGATAATAAAGTAATAAAAGTTACATATAATGAAGGTTCAGGGACAAATAGATCAAAAATTAATTGGAAAACGAATAATCTAATCCTAAAGAATGAATGGGTGAAACAACAAATCAAAGACACAACTGATAATTTCATCAAAGAGAATGTCAATAATGAGACAATATAACAAAATTTATGAGATGCAGCCAAGCAGTTTTTAGGGGAAGCTTTAAAATTCTAGAGTAAAATAAAATAGAGTAAGAGAAGATAAATGAATTAGGCATGCAACTCAAAAAAAAAAAAAAAGAACAAATTAAAACTCCCCAATTAAATACCAAACTTGGCACTGGGATAAAAAAAATTAATAAAACTGAAAGTAAGAAAACTATTGAAATAATAAACAAAACTAAGAGTTGGTTTTATGAAAAAAACAACAAAATATATAAACCTTTAGTTAATTTGTTTAGAAAAGGGATAGAAGAAAATCAAAGACATTACAGAAAGTCATCCCCAGGATACTATACTATGACCAAGCAGGATTTATACCAGGAAGGCAGGGCTAGTTCAATATTAGGAAAACTATTAGCATAATTGACTATCAATAACCAAATTAACAAAATCTTATGATTATCTCAATAGATGCAGAAAAAGTGTTTGATAAAATCCAACACCCATTCCTTTTATATATATATATATATATATATATATATATATATATATATATATATATATATATATTATTTAATAGCCTTTTATTTACAGGATATATGCATGGGTAACTTTACAGCATTAACAATTGCCAAACCTCTTGTTCCAATTTTTCACCTCTTACCCCCCACCCCTCCCCTAGATGGCAGGATGAACAGTAGATGTTAAATATATAAAAATATAAATTAGATACACAATAAGTATACATGACCAAAACGTTATTTTGCTGTACAAAAAGAACAGACTCTGAAATATTGTACAATTAGCTTGTGAAGGAAATCAAAATGCAGGTGGGCATAAATATAGGGATTGGGAATTCAATGTAATGGTTTTAGTCATCTCCCAGAGTTCTTTTTCTGGGCATAGCTGGTTCAGTTCATTACTGCTCCATTGGAAATGATTTGGTTGATCTCGTTACTGAGGATAGCCAGGTCCATCAGAACTGGTCATCATATAGTATTGTTGTTGAAGTATATAATGATCTCCTGGTCCTGCTCATTTCACTCAGCATCAGTTCATGTAAGTCTCTCCAGGCCTTTCTGAAATCATCCTGTTGGTCATTTCTTACAGAACAGTAATATTCCATAATATCTCATATACCACAATTTATTCAGCCATTCTCCAACTGATGGACATCCATTCAGTTTCCAGTTTTTAGCCACTATAAAAGGGCTGCCACAAACATTCGTGCACATACAGGTCCCTTTCCTTCTTTATAATCTCTTTGGGATATAATCCAGTAGTAACACTGCTGGATCAAAGGTATGCAAGTTTGATAACTTTTGAGCATAGTTCCAAACTACTCTCCAAAATGGTTGGATTCATTCACAACTCCACCAACAATGCATCAATGTCCCAGTTTTCCCGCATCCCCTCCAACAATCATCATTATTTTTTCCTGTCATCTTAGCCAATCTGACAGGCAACACCCATTCCTAATAAAAACACTAAAAAGTATAGGAATAAATGGACTTTTCCTTAAAAGAGTGAGTAGCATCTATTTAAAAGCATCAGCAAGCATCATATGTAATAGGGATAAATTAGAAACATTCCCAATAAAATCAGGGATGAAACAAGGTTGCCCATTACCACCATTACTATTAAACATTGTATTGGAAATGTTAGTTTTAGTTATAGGAGAAGAAAAGGAAATTAAAAGAATTAGAGTAGGTATTGGGGAAAACAAAGTATTGCTCTTTACAAATGATACAATGGTATTCTTAGAGAATCCAAAGAATAAGCCAAAAATTACTAGAAACAATTCAAAACTTTAGCAAAGTTGCAGAATACTAAATAAATCCACATAAACCATCAGCATTTTTATATATTGCCAACAAAATCTAACAACAAGAGAAATTCCATTTAAAATAACCATAGACAATATAAAATATTTGGGAATCCACCTGCCAAGATAAAGTCAGGAACTATATGAACACAATTGCAAAACATGTACCATACAAATAAAGTCAAATCTGGTCAATTGTAAAAATATCAAGATGATCTAATATTTAAAAAATGACAATTCTACCTAAATTAATCTACTTATTGAGTGTCATACCAATCAAACTCCCAAGAACTCATTTTATAGAGCTAGGAAAAATATAACAAAGTTCATCTGAAAAAACAAAATGTCAAGAACCTCAAGGAAATTAATGGAAAAATGTAAATGAATGTGGCTTAGCTGTAGCATACCAAAACATATATTATAAAGCAGTTGTCATCAAAACCATTTTATACTGATTATGAAACAGAGTAGGCAATCAGTGGAATAGATTAGGTTCACAAGACACAATAAGCCAATGATTACAGTAATCTATTGTTTCATGAACCCAAATATCCTAGATTCTGGGATAAAAAGTCACTGTTTGATAACAATTTCCAGGAAAAATGGAAATTAATATGGCAGAAACTAGGCCTACACTCAACATCCTATATCAAGATAAGGTCAAAATTAGTTCATGATTTAGACATTAAGAGTGATACTTTAAGCAAATTAGAAGAACAAAGAATAACCTACCTCTCAAATCTGTGGAGAAGGAAGAAATTTGTGAACAAAGAACTAGAGTACATCATTGAATACGAAATGGACAATTTTAATTATATTAAGTTAAAAAGTTTTTGTGCAAACAAAATCAATGTAGACAAGATTAGAAGGGAAACAATAAATGGGGAAAACTTTTACATCCAAGAGTTCTAATAAAGCCTCATTTCTAAAATATACAGAGAATTGACTCAAATTTATAAGAATTCAAGCCATTCTCCAATTAATAAATGGTCAAAAGATATGAATAGACAGTTTTTCAAATGAAGAAATTTTAAGCATTTCTAGTCATATAAAAATATTCTAAATCAGGATTGATCAAAGAAATGAAAATTGAGACAACTCTGAGTTACTACTGCACACCTCTCAGATTGGCTAAAATGACAGGAAAAAATAATAATGAATTGGGGCAGCTAGGTGGTGCATTGGATAGAGCACCAACCCTGAAGTCAGAAGGACCTGGGTTCAAATCTGATCTCAGGCACATAACACTTCTTAGCTGTGTGTTCCTGGCCAAGTCACTTGATCTCAATTATCTCAGGGGGAAAAAATGTGTGTGTGTGTGTGTGTGTGTATAATGATGATGAATGTTGGAAGAGATGTGGAAAAATTGGGACACTAATATATTTTGGTGGAATTTTGAATTAATTCAACCATTCTGGAGAGCAAAATGGAACTGTGCACAAAGGGCTGTAAAACTGTTCATAATCTTTGATTTAGCAATGTCCTACTATTCCAAAGAGATCATAAAAAATGAAAGAGGACCCACATGTGAAAAAAATATTTATAGCATCCCTTTTTGTAGTGGCAAGGAACTGGAAACTTGTAGATGGCAATTGGTTGAAGAATGGCTGATAAGTTGTGGTATAAGAATGTTGTGGAACAATAGTTCCATAAGAAATGATCAATGGGATGATTTCAGAGAGACCTGGAGAGATTTACATGAATTAAGCTAAATGAAGTGAGTAGAATCAGATGAATACTGTTTACAGAAACAGCAAGATTATACGATGATCAATTCTGATGAATGTGGCTCTTTTCAACAGAGAGATTATTCATGCCAGTTCCAATAGTCTTGTGATAAAGAGAGCCATCTACTCCAAGAGAAAGGACTGTGGGGACTGAGTGTGGATCACAACAGTATTTTCACTTTTTTGTTGTTGTGTGCTTGCATTTTGTTTTCTTTCTCATTTTTTTTTTCTTTTTTGATTTGATTTTTCTTGTGTGGCATGATAATTGTGAATAAGTGTGTATAAGGAATTGCACATATTTAACATATATTACATTACTTGCTTTCTAGAGAAGGGGAAGAGGAGAAGGAAGGAAAAAAATTTGGAACAAGATTTTGCAAGGATAAAGATTGAAATTTATCTGCATATGTTTTGAAAATAAATAAGTTTTAATAAAAAAGAGATTGCAATAGCTTTTAAAAGTAGTCTCCATTCACATCACTAACTAAGAAGTTTTAGCAATTTTTTTTTGGCAGATCTCAAATGGATTATCCACTAACAGTCATTTCAGTTTGTTATAGTCAACCCCCAGTAGAATTGTTTCCTCAGTATCAGATTGTTTTTTTCTTTTAAACTCCTTTTTTCCTGCTACCAGATTCACTCATTTCTTATCTGAATTGTAGTCCAACATTCTTTTAAATTCCTAACAAATCTTGTATAACTAAAATGAGTCTCCTTTAGATCAACCTGGGAATTTCACATAGTCAAACTGCAAATAGATCTGGTACTACACATGGCATTTTGTGTGTATAACATGGAATGCCAAGGGTACAATGGGGAGAAGTGGCCTTTTGTAGTCAAGGAGATATCTGAAAGATTGTAACACCATCTTGTATCATTGTCCATATTAGAAATAAGAACCCAAAGTGATACCATAAGCAAATTAGGAGAGCAAGGGATAGTTTACTTATCAGATTTTTGGAAAAGAAAAGAATTTATAACCAAAGAAAAATTAGAGAAAATTATGAAAACCAAAATAGACAACTTTGATTATGTTAAATTAAAAAGGTTTTGAACAAACAAAACCAACACAAACAAGATTAAAAGGGAAGTATAAAGCTGGGGGGGTGGGGAAAGCTTTATAGCCAGTGTTTCTGATAAAGGTCTCAGTTTTAAAATATATTTAAAATGGTGTCAAATGTATTACAAATCATTCCCCAATTAATAAATGGGCAAAGGGTATAATCAGCTAATTTTAAGATGAAAAAATTAAAGCTATCTATAGTCAGATAAAAGAATGTTCTAAATCACTATTGATTAAAGAAAATAAATTAAAACAACTCTGATTTACCATTTTACACCTGTCAGATTGGTTAAAATGACAGAAAAACATAATGGCAAATTTTGGAGGAGATTGGGAAAACTGAAACCCTAGTGAATTTTTGTTAGAGCTGTTAAATGATCCAACCACTCTGGAGAGCAATTTGGAACTATGCCCAAAGGGCTATAAAATTGGGCCTACCCTTAAAGTACGGGTTAGCTCCCTGGAAGGTCTCAAGATTAGCCAATCCTTAGGTCTTTAGGGGTAGAAGTGAAGGAGGCAGGCAAGCTGCCCTGTGACTTGCCAAAGATGTATCCTGGATTCTGGAGTCCGGCGTCTCCAATCTCTCTCCTCCTAGTCCTGCCTCCAAGTGACCCTGAGTTCTCTCCTTCAGCCCTCCAATCCTTGCCTACCTATGATTACTTCACCACCAAGCATTCAGCAAGCCCCAGGGAGGAGAGCTATCATCTAAATATATGCTTATAGAGCCATTATCTTACATCAAATAGGTAATTAGCCTTAAGTGCTCTCTTGTCTGATTCAAGCACACCTTTTGCAGAGTTTCAGCCCTCTACACTTATCTACCCTTTGATCCGTCAGTCCACTACTGGATTTATATGTGTCCTAGGGAAATCATAAAAGAGGGAAAAGAACTTCCATGTGCAAAAATGTTTGTGGTAGCAAAAAATTGGAAACTGAGTGGATGCCCATCAATTGGGGAATGGCTGAATAAATTATGATATATGAAAGTAATGAAATATTATCCTTCTATTTAAAAAATGATGAACAAACTGATTTTAGAAGGGTCCAGAAAGATTTACATGATCTGATGCTGAGCAAAAAAAAAAAAAAATAGAACCAAGAATGCATTGTACAAAGTAACAGCAATATTTTGCAATGATCAATGATGAAAGATTTAGTTCTTCTCAGTGGTTCAACGATCTAAGGCAATCCCAATAAACTTTGGATAGAAATTACCACCTGCATCCAGAGGATAACTATAGAGATTGAATGTAAATCAACATATACTATTTTCACTTCTTTTTTCTGTTTTTTTCTTTTTTTTTCCCATAGTTTTTTCCCTTTGTTCTGATTTTTCTCTCCCAACATGACTCATAAAGAAATGTGCGATTAAAAAAAAATCAATGTACATGTACAATCAGAAAAATAAAACAATATAAAAATAAACAGCAATAAAAAATAGACCTAGAGCAACTTCAGAGTACCCTGTAGCTTAGTGTCTGATTCACTGGGCATCATTTCTTGGTAGGTTATTATTTTTATTTCTGAACATGGCAATCTACAGTGTTCAAGAAAACACATATTTGGATACCTAGCAGACCTATAACTATAATATATCACTATAATTTCTCCATTTACCAAACCCTAACAGAGCTATTTTACATGTGCAGCAGGCATGCAACATCTCTATCATCAGAATCTGTTCTTTGTTCTCCAAACTGCTAAAATATCTGTACTTGCATAAAATTCAATATCTTTTTTTAATGTGCATGTACATCAGAAGTGTAAAATGTTCAACCCCTGCCACTGAACAAGATCAAAATGTCACATTTATTAATGAAATAAATAAAATACAGTAAAAACAGGGATAATCTTCATAGGAGGGTTTCTAAGTTAATATGTGGCTGCAGGTATTTTTATATAGTTTATTGCTTCCTTCCCCCTCACCCTTTCTGAGTTTGACACCATCAATGTGTAAAAGGATCCCAGAATTTTAAACATGGAAGTCATCTTTTTGTCCTTCTAGTTTTACCTTCACCTAAGTAGTTAAAAGAAATCCTATTACAATATGGTCAATAAGTATCCATACAATCTTTGTTTGAAAACTTCCAAGGAAGAATACACTTTGTTCATGTGTATAACCACACAGTTATCCCTTGTACATCACAGAGGCTAGGAGCATAGTGCTCCCATCATCTGGAAAATCTACACCTTCCTTTTTCTTTTACACAGTTCATATGATTATAATTTACATGTTGTCTTGTCGTAGGAATATTGTTTGAGGGGCGACTGATATGATTATAATCTCAGAAATGATGTACCATAACTGCAAGTTGTCTTAATCATTTATATTGCCTATTTTGACTCTAAGATGTCTGGTCTTAGGAGTGCTGTATCTTACTTTCAGATATTTTTAGATTATAATTTCAAAACTGGGATACTGACTTAAAAAAAGGAATGATGGATTTATTGACTTAGCTTATGACTGGGATGCTAACTTGAAAGGAAGATATCTAACCTCTAACCACAATTAACTTCTGAACCATTAGCATATGAGTAGATACCACAAATGCCTAACCCAAACACCCCCATTTTACCTATAAAACCAGTGTTCTATAAATGCACTATTTGTTCCCTTCTTCTTTGCTAACATCTCTCAGAATTTACCCCACCAGTCAATGGCATAATAATAAAATCTTTGCTTCTTGATTTGGAGATGCTCTTTTTAGACAGATTCTTTTGAGACATCCTGCAACATCAGCTCAGAACCCTACTATATTTTGGGGTTCAGTTTCTAATCCCCACAGAACATTTATAGTAGTTTATTGTTAAAATTTGTGTTAAGTATGTGGTTATAGGCTCTGTTTTATGGTGGCCTTCATATGCTTTTTTGGTGGCTTCTATAAAATTCCACTCAAAATTGAATTTTATTTTTTATGTCAATCTGTAATATATAAAAACCACAATGCAGGATGTTGCAAAGTGCCAGGTAAAATTGTAATTGTTAGGAAGTTTTGAGACAGAGAGAAAGAAAGAGACAGAGGAGAGAGGAGAGAGGAGAGAGAAAGAGAGAGAGAGAGAGAGAGAGAGAGAGAGAGAGAGAGAGAGAGAGAGAGAGAGAGAGAGAGAGAGAGAGAGAGATGGATAAATATAGAATTGTTTCAGGTTAGGTATTTAAGGCATTGAACTTTCCATGAGACATTTTTGGTTGAGCAGATTTCAATGTGAACTATATTAACAGAAAAAAAATTATTATTTTTTAATTTTTAAAAATTATTCTCTCATTTTGTTGGCAAGACAATAAAAGCTGGGTTATAAGCTGAATCACTCTTTGTAAAATTCTACTTAAATAATTCCAATGATCTGTGCCTTCTCTGGTGTAAGTAATCCCTGAATCAATGAAATCACAACACCCCTGTGATTAAGTAGACAGAATTTTATAAATTACCCTACCCAAAAATATTCAAGAAATGGATGCCCAATCTTTTGATGCTGGGTCTCTCTGAACTTATATAAGCTGACTTTCACTTAGGAGATTTTTGCTCTATTAATATATCTGTATGCAAATTAGGGCCATAATCAAATCAAAATTACTGGAACTTTACCCCAGAACACCAAGAGCACATGGACTCCAAAAGATAGGAACAAATGAACTTATCACTCAGGTATCAAGAATAATTAGTTAAAATAGGAAGTGAGGACAAGGCATATGACTTCCTTTCTTACTCTGGGTTGCTACAGTCCAAATGAACTATCAAGCCTAGCTTTTCCCTCCTCCTTCCCCTAATCAATGGTTCCCTCACAAGGAAATGGGGAAGTAAAAAGAATAAGCATTTATATAGGCTCTACTATGTGCTAAGCACTGTACTAAGCCTGTTTTAAATATTACTTCCTTTGAGCATTAGAACAGCCCTTATTTTATAACCGAATAAATTAAAGCAAAAATAAACTAGGTGGCACAGTAGATAAAGCATCAGGCCCTAAAACAGAAAGGCTCACCTTCCTGGTTTCAGACATTAGCTGATTGACCGTGGTCATCATATCACTCTAAACACAATAACATCATGAATGTGCAAAGATCAACTATGAAACACTTGGTTCTTCTTACTAGTTCAGTGTTCCAAAGTAACCCCAGTAGACTCTGGACAGAATATGCCTTCTGGTTCCAGAAAAAGAACTAAGGAAACTGAATGTAAATCAACACATGCTAGGTTCATGGTTTTTTTATGTTTTTTTTTTTAATCTCTCCCATGTTTTTTTTTTCCTTTTGCTCTGATTTTTCTCTCCCAATATGATTCCTAAAGCAATGTGTATTAAAATTAAATAAATTTGCTAGGAAAAAAGTCACATCACCCTATTTGCCTCAGTTTCCTTATTTGTAAAATTATCTGGAGAAGGAAATGGCAAACTACTCTACTATTTTTGCCAAGAAAATACCAAATAGGCCAAAGAAAAACTAGACATTATGAAATGTAAAATGAATATCTTTGATAGTATTAAATGTAAAAGATTCTGTATAAACAAAACCAATGCAGCTATGACTACAAGGAAAGCAGAAAACTGGGGGAAATTTTTACATTCAAGAGTTCTGAGAAAAGCCTCATTTCTAAAACATATAAATAATTGACTCAAACGTACAAGAATAAAAACCATTTTCCAATTGATAAATGGTCAAAGGATATGAACAGACAATTTTTATATGAAGAAATTAAAAGTCATTTCTAGTCATTTGAAAAAATGCTTTAAATCACTATTGATTAGGGAAAATTAGACAACTCTGAGGTACCATTACACAACTTTCAGATTGGCTAAGATGACAGCAAAAGATAATGATAAATGTTGGAGGAGATGTGGGAAAACTGGGACACTAATACATTATTGGTAGAGTTGTGAACTTATCCAATCTTCTAGAGAGCAATTTAGAACTGTGTTCAAAGGGCTATAAAACTGTGCATATCCTTTGATCCAGCACTGCCTCTACTGGGTCTGTATCCCAAAGAGATAATTTAAAAAGATGAGGACCTATGTGAAAAAATGTTTGTAGCAGCTTTTTTTGTAGTAGAAAGGAACTGGAAATTTAGTGGATATCCATCAATTAGACAATGGCTGAATAAGTTATGATATATGAAAGTTATAGAATATTACTGTTCTATGAGAAATGATCATTAGGATGATTTCAGAGAGGCCTGGAAAGACTTCTCCCTCCCTATACCACCAATCCTCATGAGATATTATATGCCAAGTCCTGATGACTCTCAGGATTTTCCCACTCCACGTTCCCTTGCCTTAATAGATTTATTTGAAGGTTCTATTGTATTCTTTACCACAGGAAGCAGAATTGTTAGCAAACAACAATAATAATGAAACTAATGTCAGAGTAACAAGATAAAAAAATACCGATGGATATTATATTAGCACCTCAGTTTATAAAACAATTTTTATAAGCATTATGTCATTTGCACTTCTCAACAACCCTGTGATGTTCTTACTACAAATATTTTTATTTATACTTTACAGATGAGATAATGGGCTTAGGGGAGGAGCCAAGGCAAAGGAGAGGAGACACATCTTTATCTTAGTTTTCCCAATATCCCTCAAATTAAAAAAGAACTGGTTTTGTAATGACAGAATCTACAAATATTTGGAGTGTAACAAATTTCCAGAAGAAGATAATTTGGAAGATCTTCAGAACAGGTGTATTTCAATTAACAAGAAGGGAGGGAGGCAGGCTGAGTGCAGGCAGCCATGTGTAAACTCAAGTGCAGGCAATGCACAGACCCAGGGTGGTGTGGGCTCCAGCACTGGGGAATCTTCCAGGAGGAATCTGTAGATAGGGTTGCAAGCAAACTAGCTATAAGACATCCAATACAAATACAAAGGGCAAATAGTGAGCCCTTAAACCCCAGAATATTGAGACCTGGCCACACCCAGCCAGCACCAGAAGTCAGCACTGACCTAGCAGAGCCACTGTCACCTGTAGAGGAAGTTTGTACAATTTCCCCTTTGCCCTAAAAGCAGACCTCAACCTTTTTTTAAAAATGGGCAAAAAAGCAAAATAACTTTGACCATAGATAGTTTTTATGGACAAAGAGGAGAATAAATTTCAAACCCTGAGAATACTAAAAGCAGATCATCTTTAGATGAAGCCCCAAAGGTGATATGAATTGTTCCCCATCTCACAAGGCTCTCTTGGAAGAATTCAAAAGGATTTTAAAAGAGAGTTAGAAGAAAAATGGGGAAAGGAAATGAGAACTTTGCAAGAGGGTTTGGCAAAGGAAACAGAAATTCTCTGAAGAAAACTCCTTACAAAATAGATTTAGTGAAATGGAAAAAGAAAACAACTCCTCAAAAAATAGAATTTATGAAATGAAAAATAAATCATAAAGATAACAGGCTCATACTGGTTAAGTGCCAAATCCTGGTTTGCTATTTATTACCTATAAGACTTGGACAAGTAAATTAAACTTTCATACTCTTTTTCCTTATTATAATATGAAGAGGTTAGAGAAGACGTTAGAAGGCTCTTCTCAGGGCTTCCTCTAGAGTGCTTCAATTACTTCATGATCAAAATGGTAGGAAATGTCAGAAATGGAATTTGAAACCATGACTTCTTAACTATAACTTCATTATTCTACACACTATACTAGTGATTCAAGCCCTCCCAGCTTGATATATCATGCTTGAACTTAAGCTCTGTTGGAACACATTCAAGAACTCAGTGTCAGCTCTCTTCCACAATGAAACAGAGATATTTAGTAGAGACTTTCAAAATTATTTTTGTATCACATATATATATATATATATATATATATATATATAATTTTTAAAACAAATGCATGGATAATTTTCCAACACTGACCCTTGCAAAACCTTCTGTTCCAAATTATCCCTTCCTTTCTCCCATCCCCTCCCCTATATGACAGGCAATCCAATATATGTTAAGCATGTTAAAATATATGTTAAATCCAATCTATGTATACATGTTTATACAATTGCTGCACAAGAAAAATCACATCAAAAAGGAAAAAATGAGAAAGAAAACAAAATGCAAGCAAACAACAAAAAGAGTGAAAATGCTTTGTTGCAGTCCACATTCATTTCCCACAGTCCTCTCTCTGGGTGTATATAGCTCTCTTCATCACAAGATCACTGGAACTGGCCTCAATCATCTCATTGTTGGAAAGAGTCACATCCATCAGAATTGATCATCATATAATCTTATACCCATAACAGAAATACAGTTCTCAAAAGTTCTTTCCTTTTTACTTTTTTATGCTTCTCTTGAGTTCTGTATTTGGAGATCACATTTTTTGTTCAGTTCTGATCTTTTCATCAGAAATAAATGAAATTCACCTGTATCATTATTGTCCATCTTCTTCCCTGAAACATAACACTCATTTCAGCTGGATAGTTTATTCTTGGCTACAATTCAAGTTCCTCTGCCTTTCAAAATATCAGATTCCAGGCCCTTTGATCTTTTAAGGTGCAAGCTGCTATGTGATGTGTAATCCTGATTGTGACTGCTTGGTATTTGAATATTTTCTTTCTAGCTGTTTGCAATATTTTTCCTTGGTCCAATAGTTCTAAAAATTAGCCACAATATTCCTTGGAATTTTCATTTTGGGGTCTCTTTCAAGAGGCAATCAATGAATTCTTTCAATAGCTATTTTACCTTCTAACACTAGGACATTAGGGCAGGGTTTTTTTTTATGATTTCCTGAAAAATAATGTCTAGCCTCTTTTTTTTCCATCATGGCTTTCAGGAAGTCCAATAATCCTTAAATTATCTTTCCTAGATTTATTTTCCAGGTCAGTTGTTTTCCTACAAGGTATTTAATATTTTCTTCAATTTTTTTTTTGGTTCTGTTTGACTGATTCTTGAAGTCTTATTGAGTCATACACTTCCATTTGTTCAATTCTATTTTTTAGTGTATTATTTTCTTCAGTTACCTTTTTTAGCTCCTTTTGTATTTGTCCAATTGAATTGTTTTATTCATTTCATAAATTTTGTTTTTCAATGAATTGGTATCTTTTTCATATCTATTTTGTAAGGAATTATATGCTCCCCCCCCCAGTTTTATCAAATCTATTTTGCAGAGTATTATATGCTTTTCCCATTTCATAACATCTATGTTTAAGGAGTTTTCTTCAGATAATTTTTGATTTTCCTTTTCCAAACACTCTTGCAAAGATCTCATTTCCTTTCCCCATTTTTCTCCTAACTTTCATTTAAGATCCTTTTTTGAAATCTTCTAAGAAAGCCTTGAGAAATGGGGACCAACTCATATCTTCTGTTGGAGCTTCACCTGGAGTTGATTTGCTTTAGGAATCTCAGGGTTTAAGATCTGTTCTCTTTCTCCATAAGTTGTCTATGGTCGGAGTTCTTTTTGCTTTTTTGCTCATTTTTAAGGATTGGAATCTGTTCTTAAGGCAAAGAGGTGACAGCTGCTTTAGTTTGCCCTGAGGCCAGTATTTCTTACTGACTTCCAGGGCTAAGTAATCCTTGCCTGGTCACACATTCTTACACGTTTGGTGGCTTTCACTTTGCCTTTTGTATTCATTTTTTAGCGTTTTACAGCAAATTTGCCAACCACTGGCTTGCAACCCAGACTAAGAGCCCCACAGAAGATTCCCCGTTATACAGACATTGTAATACTCTGATTTGCTTCTCCAGCTCCTTGCCCCAGGCTCCCTACATTGCAGCCTAGGCTCAGCAAACTGTTCCCCTGCACAATTGAAACAGATCTGTTCTGAAGTTCTTCAAAAGTATCCTTTTCTGGAAATGTGTTGTACTCCAAATATTTGTGGGTTCTGTCACTCCAAAAGCAGTTCAGAGGCTTAAACTGCTGTTGGTTTGAGAGAAGGTAAAATAAGGTCACAGAAAACTATGTCTGCTCTCTGCCATATTAGGTCCACCTCCATCAATATTCTAGACTTACAAAATTATGAAAAGTAAAACTTAGTGTTTATTTTGTTCCTTAAATGTTAAAAAAAAACTACTGAAAAGTTATTAATGAAAAAAGTTTCATTTCTTTCATTATTATCTCCTTCCTCTACTAGAAAAAAAGTATTTTTCTTAGACACTTAATAATTATGTGGCTAAGGAAGGAGGGAGATAATCTCTCTCAGTTTGTTTCCTCATACATAAAACGAGAAAGGCTGCTGTGAAGAGAAAATAAAATAATGGACTGCAAACTAAAATTATAGTTTTGCTAGACTAAATAAATAGTATGTTCAAGCCTTATATTTATTAAGTTGGATATCTTTAGCTCTTTGTATACTGTAGTAGGACAAGTCTTTCTATTTCATTAATATTAGGATCTCATCTGTAAAACTAATAAATGTTGCTTTCACTATGTTGACTTGATTTAATATATGCTACAGTATATTATGTTGCCAAAATAAAAAGCTTCTGACAACTGTCTACTATATCTTGCCAATGAAGTTTCTGACTACATGGGGGATTTGCCTAGAGTAACTCAACAAATGGTCCTCAAACCGTCTCTCATTGTGAAGTTCTCCATTCCTTGAACACAACTTAGTCACAAACTCTACCAGGCTGTCATCTGCACACTCTCATTTCTATCACTGGACAGTGATATCTTGTCAAAGATGCTGAATGGCTTTATCAGCATCTTCTTTAGTGTTTCTCACTTTTAAAGGTGAGGAATTGAAGGAAAGAGGAGTTAAGTGATTTGCCCAGGATCATACAGCTACTAAGTTTTAAAAGTTGGATTTGAACTCAGATCTTGCATCTTTCAAATCAGATGCTCTAACCATAGTGCCAGCTACCTACCCCCAAGTGGCATTTATATAATACCTTAAAGTTTGCAAAGTGTCTAGGCATGTTTTTCCCTCAATGAACAGAATGATAATAGAGAAAATAATATTTTGTTCAATAAAAAATAAAATTTAATTAAAAAACAAAAATGAGCAGAAATAGAAAAAAGAAAAGAAAGGGAAAAAATCCAAAAGACAGAGATGGAGAATGTTGGTCAATTACAAACCTTATGAATGGTATGAATAAAGAAAAAAACACATGAATGGAAGAATGGTGAGTTTGGCTTTGAAAGAAGAGTATCTGAAGAGTATTAGTATGAGAAAAGGAAAGAATCATCATATAGGAAGCCAAGGATTTTTTTAAGTAAAAGAACATAACGGTCAGAATCATGTGCTAGTAAAATTACTCAGGTATGAATGATGCATTGGATACAGAAGATACTAGACAAGTAGAGTGACAAGTTGAAAGACATTACAACTTCCCTAGCAAAAGACAATACATACCTGAGATAACACAGAAATAATGGGGTATAAAGGAGGGAATGAATAAGAAAGAGAATGTATTCATTTAAAAAGATAGGACATGACAAATTAATAGATTGTGGAGAAGTTGGGAAGGAAAAAATCAAAAGTGTCTAAGTTTTTTAGTCTGGATGACTAGAAGGACATGTCCTCGATAGAGAGAGATGATGAAAATAGGTAATGAAGAAGATGTGAGAGGAAGGTAATAGGTTTAATTTTAGACATATTGAATTTAAGGTATTGGGATATTTCAACAGACTAACAGTCTGGGAATAATCTAAATGAGACATAAAAAGAGACTGGACCAGTAGAGTGTTCACCTGAGTGATGAAAATGAATATATGTGATGAATGTTATGAACAGAATATTTACAGTATCTAGAAAATCAGCCAGACACTAAAAAAAAAAAAAAAAAATCTCTGTCCTTCAAGATGTTTATATTCTAATTGGGAGAGGATTAACATATAATTAACTTGGTACTCGCAAGATAGTGATTGAACTCTTTGGATCTAATAAGATCTCCAAATGAGACAGTATAGAACAGAAAGATATGAGTACCCAGAACACATAGCCAAGGTTAATGTATATGATAAAAAAGAAGATTTAGAAAAGGAGACAAGCTGAAAAAGATATTAATCAGATCAATGAGGAAAAATGGCAATGGGCAGTATCCCAAAAGAAAAAAAAAAAAATTCCCTGAGAGAGTATACAGAAGCTGTTGTTTGTCCTTTGTTCTTGAAGAGGACCATGACATCATAGAGGTAATACCTTGGCATACAAGTGTGTTGGATTTAAGTGAAGATAAGGTATGCAAAGTTACTTACCTCCCTTTCTCTTCCAGATCCATCTGGACCCAGTGACAAGATAAGGGGCAGGAAGATTGGAGATATTCCTAAATGCAGTGGGAGATTTTGGCTTTTTTAAACTAGTGCTTTAACAAGTCTCAGTTTGATTGAAGCAATGCCATACTTTAGTACAGAAGTATGTAAGTATCCTAGGCCGCTGAGAGATGCCATGCTTTAGGACAATAAAAAGGTCATTAGATTTGACAATGAAGCAATTAAATGATGACTTTGGAGAGGATAATTTCAGTTGAATTATATAGAGGGTTTTGAACTGTAAGAGAAAAGGAAGTAGAGATACCAATCATAAATGGCCTTCTCAGAGTTGTCATGAAAGGGAGGAGAGAGAACATCCTAGTGATAGTAGAAAGATGAAGTAAGAGTTTTTTAAGAATGAATAAGATATGACATTTTTGTAGTCCACAGGGTCAGATCCCTGATTTATTGATTTGGAAATACACAATATTAAGTAACAAGTGAAGCAAAGGAAGTGGTCTAATTTCTGAGAAAATTCTAGGAAACAGAGAAGAAAGAGAAATGAGTGATAAAACAATCATTAAAAAGAGTCTAGATTATAATGAAGACCAAGAGAAACAGAGACAAGTCATAAGTTGCTTGAGAGTAAACTATTGCGGAGGAAATCATGGGAGGAAAAAAAATCAAGAAATGCAATGATTAATAATATCAAATGTTTCAGAAAGACCCAGAAGTATGGGCTCTGGAAAAAAAAATGCTAAAAGTATTGTTCATCAACTACATTTAATACTTTCAATTTTGTAATACAAGAGATTACAAATCATAGAAGAGAGATTCTCCAATTGTTGATATCA